>NW_022147067.1:720460-1142002 GCF_002938485.1 Sitophilus oryzae
TTTGAGTAGCCGGGTAGTGTCTTGGGTAGTTTTTGCCACTAAAAGAGTTACTATGATGTGTTACTATAAAGTAGCCTACTGGTGAATGCGACTTATCCGTTACGAAGCTGCCTAGTCGCGGGTTCGTGGCAGCCAAGTGTTAGCCACCGACATGTGGAACTTTCGTTAAACTGTTGAACTTTATTCGCAGCGACCTCTTCATGCAATTTCGTATTTCATAAAAATAAATGTCATGATGGAAAATAATTATGGAAGCCATTATTATTTTTTCGTTATTTGTTATTTACCGTGCGCTTTTAACGCCTTTTTTAGGTAAATCCCAGAACGCAATCAACTTTACTGAATAAAATAGTGGGTTTATATAACAACATTTTCTAGCGCCTCTCAAAATATTTCAAATTATTATATTATTTGCAATAAAAACTCATGTTTGTAATTAAAAAATAATAATAATTTGCTTGAAACCGTGGTCAAACTTTAAAATGTTAGTCCACCGTCAGAAATAACAAAATAACTAAGGAAAAAAGCTTTAATCTAGGTATACTTAGCTTAAAAACGCATAATGTTTGAGCCATTTGGCTGTTAAGTTATTTTTTACTTATTGTGCGTTTTCTATTATTAGTGTTTCTATATTATTCAGAGCTACATGAGGTATAGAGTATTTTAACGCCCACTCTTTTAGCTCTTGTTTTATATTGTTGTTGGTTCTCAAATTAGTTCTTCTCTGAGATTCAGTTTCAGATAAACTAACACTACACTCATCTACAGAAACAGCTTCAAAAATGTCTCAGTCACTACCTGATTTATGATATTCATCAGTAGGATCATAGAAAGATGTAGTTTTTGTCTCTGATGTTGATGCATCGGCTCGCAGTGATTCCTTTTGTTTAATTCTTCGGTAGAAAGTACTAGAATATCTAAATTTCTTTTTATTCACCTTAGGGATTTTACAAAATTTTAATAAAGCTTAAAAACAAGTAAAAGAAAACACTAAAACAGAGCAGCACAGGATGCAATCTGAGGCAATTACATTTATTAGGGTATATTAAGTTACGGTCACTATAAAGTAACCGTTTTTGCCCCCGTGACTTTTTAGTGGCAATGGATGAGCGACGGCTACTGTATAGTGACCTAGGAAGGTAGCAGTAACCATTTTGCTACTTTTAATGCTACTATAAATTAGAAGTAACTTGGTGTCGTGGCCGCGACTACCCCGTAACTTAAATTGTTACTATAAAGTAACAAAAACTTAATGGAGGCATTATGGTAGCACTTGTTGGTAACCCTTACTTTGAAAAGTTACTATAAAGTTTTTGGTCTTTTATGGTGTCATATTTGAAGATTCGGGTAGTTCCAGCCACTTCTTTAAATTACATGTTTGCGACTTGCAATCGGGGTGTTTATTTTCCACTTTTATGGTAGGTAGGCACTAAACGGTCACTCTCGAAATATACTTCAAAGTGACTGTTCCTTATAGAGAAACATTTTAAGTGGCAGAGTGGGCCTAGGAACTATACTTTAGGGGCAGTGACATTTTAAAAAGGACTCGGAACTATATTTGCTAGTTGGGCTAGGTCTTCCGCTTCTTCTTCTTTGGAGCATCCATTGTAGCAGCTATTTTGGGAGCCTGTCGTCTGACATCCTTATATACAGGGTGTCCCAGGCTGAGCGGGCATTAGAAGTTTCTAGATAACTACAATATCTAGATCGGAGATTTGTTGCACATCATTGTTTCACAACGAGATCTATCGATTAAAAATATTTTCATTATTATAAAGTTGACAACAACTTTCTTATTTTAAATGGGCACCCCCATTTTTTATTACATACTTAAATTCTCTGTAAAATTTTATGATTTTTGATATTAAACACTCTATACCTAACACTAACCGTTTTTGAGAAAAAAATATTTAACATTTTTGGACGAAAAAAACTGCCTATCAAAAATATGTGTATAGCCTAAACCTAAACGTCCAACTTGGTGATTATCACAGCCACTGTGCCATAAAGAGAAGACATGTGGATGTGGATAGCTATATCAAAAATCAAATTGTTCGAATGTCACATAATAATGGCTGCAGCTGTCACGGAGTTGAGCGATAAAAGAATTATCATAAATCATTTTTTCCAAATGGAAACTTTTTATTTTTTTTTCAAATGGAGCCACTCGTTTATTTCATTGAAATGACATGTGAACAATTTGATTTTTGAAATAGATAGCAACATGTCTTCTCCTTACGTCACAGTAGCTGTGGTAATCACTAAATTTGACTTTTAGGCTATACAATTTTTTTCACAGTTAGATTTCTTCATACAAAAATTTTAAATATTTATTGTGATTACGACTATGTAAATATACAACATTTACATAGTCGTAATCACAATCATAGTCAAAATCATAACCTAATAAACCCGGCATAACTTGCGCAAAGACCTAATTATCACTTGAAAAAATGTATCATTTCTAACTTTCACGAAATCTTGAATTCAAGAAATCTTGCAAGACTCTTGAAATTTCTTTCATATTAAAGTCTTGCCTTGTCTTGAAATTCAAGACAAGAAATTTTTACAGTCTTGTCTTGAATTTGTTTTTTAAAAAGAAACGACTTTTTCAAGACTCTTGTGCAACACTAATTTCCGGAAGTGCCGTCATATTGAAAATATTTTTAAACTATAGATCTCTTTGTGAAAAAAATGATGTGCAAAAAATCTCCGATCTAGATATTGTGGTTCTCTAGAAACTTCTAATGCACGCTCAGCCTGGGACACCCTGTATATCTATACAGGGTATCCCAAAAATAAGTGCAAGTATTCTAAGAGGTGGTAGATCTCGAGAAAAGAAACATATTTTCTCTTTATCGTTTTTCAAATAATTCTTTTTGAAAATTGCCAAAAAAATATTTTTTGCTAAAATTTTGAGAACCACTGGATCTTTTCTGGATTTTCTTTTTTGTAAATTTAATCTACTACCTCTGTTGTCATATTATCAAGAAATTATGTTTTTTAACTAAAAACTAAAAAAATAATTAAATTTCCAAATTTTTAAATTTTATTTTCGCGAAAAAAACCTCATAGGCGGGTTTCTGGGGTTGAAGGAGGTTTCTGAGGTTGAGTAGGAGGACTTTTTTTTTTGTCTACTTTGTTCAGCTTCTCTAGGTATTGGACCTCGTATTGGACTAACCGTTGTTAGGGGATCTTGTTGAGGGACAACTCCGAGTAACACGCAAAGTATTCCTGGCTGTTCTGCAGCCAGATCAAAAAACAATGGTCACTAGAGTAGTGTAAATTTTCAAAAATTTAAGACAATTTCAGTCCAAGGAGATATTTCATTTCATTAAACCATAATTAACGTGATAAATCACCTGAAACTTTAACACAAGTTGAAAACATGATGCGTAATTAATATTACCTTCAAGATCTCTCTTACCAAACAAAATTCTTCAAGAATGACTCACAGATTCGTCTATTTATATAGCGATAAGACCCCAAGAGATGTTTAATATTCCACAAATACAGCCGAAATTATCACAACCTAAATACGGAAAAATAAACTAAGTATACGGATCGTTTATTTGTCAGTGCACCTGCACATTATATTTTCTTCATTAAAATTCATAGGTAATTGTTCAAATTTCCGCTCGTTAGTAAGATGGGCGACGCGTTCTTAGTGCTAGAGGTCGTTAAAATTATAACAGTGCATTATAGTTGATTTATTTTACAGGCTAGGTCGTCTATAATTTGGGTATATGTCTTAATTCAGAGTATTCGTAGGTTGTAATAAATAATTTATGATTGAACTAATTACGGCAAATGTCGATTGCTGTGAGCTCATAACTGTGTTTTACTTTGTTTTTTGTAATTGAGTTTTACTTGTGAATTTTATTTCTTACTGTTTAGTATATTTTGTCCCATTTTAAAACCATACAAATGTTACCTAAATATCCTATATGAGATATAAACCACACAAAAAATACATTAATAAAAAACGACTATCCACCATATTTTATTGACAAAACATTAAACGAAATGCAACCTCCAAATCATAGACACAATAATCATAAATAACAATACACAATATATACTCAGATTATACAGATTATAATCTTTGTTTTTTCTTTATTGTTTTTCGTGGTTCCAATTTTCGGAATCGGGCACTAGTTAGGTTACTAGTTTGCGCACATAGCACGCCCACTTATGGCCTCTAAAATTGTGCACAGCGTCTGACCGGCACAGTAATTAGAGAGATATCGCAAAACCGAATAGCGTCATGCAGTATTTACGCGTACCTTATCATGGTTACGATATGCGCGAGTCAATTTTTAACGCAACGCCCGCTAATAACGTTACTTGGACCGAAAACTTGGATCAATCAGCAGAAATAAAAGCTCGAATAGAAATAGCCAGAGCATCCTTTGTAAAACTCAAAAAATGTCTGTGCAGTGGAGACATCAACTTAAAGCTTAGATTAAGAATGCTAAGAGGTTACATATTTGCAACTCTACTCTATGGTTCAGAGGCTTGGACACTTAAAAAGGCCGAAATGGAGTATCTTGAGGCATTAGAAAGATGGTGTTATCGGCGTATGCTGAGAATTGCATGGACTGACAAGGTTACAAATTGACAGAAGGACGAAGAGGTGATTAACACCCTTAAAAAGAGAAAACTTGAGTACCTTGGACACATAATGAGAGGACCTAAATATGCCCTGCTGCAGAACATAATAGAAGGAAAGATAAAGGGCAGAAGGAGCTAAGGAAGAAGAAGAACATCATGGCTCAAGAATTTGAGAGAGAGAATGGTTTGGAATGACTTCAAACCATTTATTCAGAGCAGCCGTTAACAAAGTTAGAATTGCCATGATGATTTCCAACCTCCATTAAAAGATGGAACCCGAAGAAGAAGAATGCATTGGTTAGGTGGTTATTTGGTGGGATTGGTTGGTTTTTACTACCACTTGCTTATTCATACTTTTACCAATGCGGTGTGGTAAATCCTAAGATTTACTGTTTGGGTCCGGTAAAAGTCCGAAATGGAAGCAAAATAAATAGTTTTCGGGCTTTTACCACATGTTTTTGGTAAATCCTAGGTTTAGCGCGCTTATCCTAGGTTTTATCGCATTTCGGACGTTTACAGTAACATATACAATAGGATATTAATGATGTAAATAAATTACTACTACATTTTCATTTTATATTATTACTCAAAATCTCTTTATTGTAATTCATGGTGTTACCTATAAAAGGTAGAGGGAACCATAAAATTTTAATTCCCGGTAATAATGTTCTGTAAAATCGCTTATATCTGGGGCTTACTCAACCGGATCTCACAATGCAAATTCACCTCAAATATCCATTTAGTTTGTCACTGGCAAGCACTCTCTCATTGTATATGAAAATAACAAAACAAACATTTACTGAACTGGATAAAATTGATAGTTAAATAGTAAGACTCACCCGGCGGTACTCCGCCCCCTAGCCACTGACATTCTATTCAATGTATCCCGTTCCATATCTTCTATCTAATTCAAATATTATTCGGATCTATTGATCGATTGATTAATAATCTTCAACAACTAGCTAGTATCACCTGAAATAGTATAGGGGCTTTCCCCGGATGCAAATCTGCCGCTTAACAGATTCGCATCCCAATCGAATAGGCTAATTGGGGTACCTCACTACCCCAACGCCGCATCGTGTCAATCGACAAGACAAGGGAGACCTCAAACTCTCAAGACCAACCTCGAAGGCAAGACGTCACAACAGGTTTTCTTCGTTGCCTTACAGTACATGCAACGTTTATAGTCAAAAGACTCGCAACCCCTCCAAATGTCAGCTCTATGTCAAAACACAACAGCCGACCGGCCCGTCTACTACTGACCTGCCGCCGACAAGCTAAGCCTCCTCTTACATCACAATTTTACCTGATCACAAATATTTACATCGCTTGCCAATGAATCATACTATTTTCTCTAATCGACTTTCAAATAGAGTGTTTTAGCATTACTAGATAAATAAATAGAGAGTTTCCGAAGGAATGCATATTCTTTATTAGAATAGTGAATAAATAAAAGCATTATTATAACAAACTTATTTTCCAAGTTTTACAGTTCCAAGGGAGTTATCTCATTAGGTAGAATTTTTTAGAATTTAGAATGAGTGGGAGGGGGGTTAATCACTTCGACCTTACAGATCCATTGTGTCCCCCTTTCTTGAATCACAACTCATCATACAGTCCCAGGGCTTTGACAAAAGCCAGTATCTGGGACGGTTTTATAGAGGGTAGTTCTCCATCTCCAATATCAGTCGTACCAAAATTCATGGCACGAATGGTTGTCGTCTCGGCGCACTCAGTGATGAGGTGTACTGGTGTTTCACCATCTTCCCCACAGAATCTGCATTCGCCGTTTCTTCTTAGTTTCAATCTACTGACGTGTTCATTGAGGAGACAGTGTCCTGTTAAAAACCCCGTGACAATCCGAAGATTGTTCTTACTCAGACCCAGGAAGATCTGTGATTTTTCTTGATCATAAGCCCTCAGAAACTTCTTCGAGTGTCTTAGACCATTGCAAGATTTCCATTCCAGGTTGCGGATGGAATCTTCCAAGTTCTTGAGTTCCGCCTTGAGTTGGTTACCACTTGGAAAGCAGAACGGTTCTGGTCCAGTTAGTAGAGTGTTCGCTCCTTTCCTAGCTCCACCATATTTTATTGACAAAACATTAAACGAAATGCAACCCCCAAATCATAGACACAATGATAACAATACACAATATATACACAGATTATACAGATTATAATCTTTGTTTTTTCTTTATTGTTTTTCGTTGTTCCAATTTTCGGAATCGGGCACTAATTAGGTTACTAGTTTGCGCACATAGCACGCCCACTTATGGCCTCTAAAATTGTGCACAGCGTCTGACCGGCACAGTAATTAGAGAGATATCGCAAAACCGAATAGCGTCATGCAGTATTTACGCGTACCTTATCTTGGTTACGATATGCGCGAGTCAATTTTTAACGCAACGCCCGCTAATAACGTTACTTGGACCGAAAACTTGGATCAATCAGCAGAAATAAAAGCTCGAATAGAAATAGCCAGAGCATCCTTTGTAAAACTCAAAAAATGTCTGTGCAGTGGAGACATCAACTTAAAGCTTAGATTAAGAATGCTAAGAGGTTACATATTTGCAACTCTACTCTATGGTTCAGAGGCTTGGACACTTAAAAAGGTGGACACTTTACTGAGGTGTTCATTGAGGAGACAGTGTCCTGTTAAAAACCCCGTGACAATCCGAAGATTGTTCTTACTCAGACCCAGGAAGATCTGTGATTTTTCTTGATCATAAGCCCTCAGAAACTTCTTCGAGTGTCTTAGACCATTGCAAGATTTCCATTCCAGGTTGCGGATGGAATCTTCCAAGTTCTTGAGTTCCGCCTTGAGTTGGTTACCACTGGAAAGCAGAACGGTTCTGGTCCAGTTAGTGGAGTGTTCGCTCCTTTCCTAGCTAGATTATTTGCTTTTTCATTGCCTTCTATCCCTTGGTGAGCAGGCACCCAGAGTAGGAGGACTTTGTTTTCTTTGCCTAATTTATTCAGCTTCTCTATGCATTGTTTGACCAATTTCGAATTGATTGATACTGAGTTGATCGCTTTTAACGCTGCTTGACTATCAGACAAGATGGCTATTTCTTGTTTCCGATAGTTCCTATCAAAGATAAGTTGTACGCATCTTTCGATAGCGTAGATTATAGCCTGTAGGATACTAGGGTAAGTGCCCATTGGTTCGGAGTATTTAGCTCTCGGCCCAAACACTCCGATCCCTGTTCCCGTATTGGTTTTGGAAGCATCAGTATACCAAGTTATGGTATGGTCTTTTAACTGCTGGGCAAGCGTTTCGCTCTTCCAATCCTTCTTATTGCTCAATACTACATTGACATGTTTGTCAAAGTTGTACGTTCTTGGCATATCGTCCACTGGGAGTTGCAGGAGTATCTCATTAGGTAACTGTCCTCTGAGTAATATAATTGGTAATTTAACTTAACATAACTACATTATAGTTCAAGCTCGTTTTTTTAACTATACTTTACGAGTACCTAATAAAGGCTAATATACACTAGAAAATACAGTAATTTTTTTTTCGGTCTATCTCTAGTCTATCTCTACGAATTTGTTGTTTACGTGTATACCACGTCGAAACCACATTGACCTCCTTCAACCGTAAACTGTTATCGTTTCATTTTTAAAAAATCTGGCTCACCCACTCGTACACAAACACGTAAGTTTACCAACAAGATTACATAGGTATTTTTTAACCTTATGGGTTACCTTACCTTTTTCTCGCATATTCTACATTCTTTCCTGTTTAAATACATTAATTTACGACCAGTGTAATAAATAAATAATATGAATTTATTTTATTGCCTAACGGGAATTCAGTGGCTTGCATTTTTGAACCTTGACGTTTAACAATGGCACTCAATTGAGCATGGTAGCAATTAGAAATAATTACGGCAACAACTGGAAGTTACGACTCGGGGATACCTGCAATATTATAACAGTAAAGTTGCAAGTACAGGGTGGTCTCAAATTGGTGAGTCATCATTGGGGTCTCGGAAACTAAAAATGATACGGGGTCGGTTAAATAGTAGAAAAGTTGTGTAATTTGATGTTGATCAATTCCCAAAATACTTCTGAAGATTTTTGAAAAAAAAGGGATATTTGCGATTTTATTTTTATTTTTTATGACTCTATATTAATTTGAATAGATATGAGAAAATAAATTTCACATTCTCATTGCAGATTTTTTTCCTACAAGGTGGACTTCTCAGATTTTCAAAACGACGTTTCGCCTTTGAGCTCCCATCATCAATAGATAATAATATACAGGGTTAGTTTTCTACGATGTTCTCTATGGGTATCTCGGAAAGTATTGGAGATAGAGAGTCGGTTAAATGGCGAAAGAATTGCAGTTTTGTGGGGTCATAAATATGCGCCTTTCAGATTTTTGAAAAAGTTCATGGCTTACTAGATATTTAAAAAAAAATCGGCTATTTTAAAAATTGTCCCTAATTCCATTATAATCTATTTTAGACAAACAGTTTCCAGATAAAAGTTGTAGATAATCCTATCCTTAACGAGATTGTATCCTCCGTTTTTTTTAACCTGTCATTTCTGACATATGATACAAACATATATTTTTTTAAATGGAAACCATAGCTGGCCATGACTTCATAAAAAGCGTCATTATTTAAGCTTTTCAGCGATATAAACTATATGGTTTTTTTTAAATTACTTATAAGTTAGTTTAATTATAGTTATAGCCAATTCTTATAATTTTTAAATAATTACACATTTAGTTAGCCATGGAAACAAGTTCAATCACGCGTTGCTCTCCGAAATGTGAAACTGTCACATCCAAACTTTGTAAATTAAAATAAACAAAAATTATAAATATGAATTTTTCAAATGGAGAAAAGCGAATAGGATTATTAGTTCAACTTTTCTTGGTCATACATTTTCGATGATACCGTTACATACGTTTTTTAGAGAACGGTTTTCAAGACATGTTAGAAAAGTCAAATTTATATACTCACCCATCAATCGAATGATTCCAACATGACTTTCGTGATGACACCATAATGAAAGAAATGTTAAAATTATTTATGTCATAATTATGCAAACTCAGGGATAGGAAGAGATCATGATACAAAGAATACAAGGTATGATATTGCGCAGGTTGGTCACTACGTCACAGGTGATAAACGGCACCATTGGTCGGCAAGCTCTGCGCGCCAATTTCAAATTGTCAAACAGAAATTTGATTGTGCGAAAATGTGAAAATAATTTTTCAAATGTCAAACTCGATGTCAAAACATAACTTTTGGGGTTATGTCCTAATTCTTCACTATTTTAGGTCTTTTTTTATTAGTGGCAATTGAACAATATGGATTTTTTTTGTATGGCGTACGACGTCACAGGTGGTATGCGCAAACTTAACGATATCGGAGCCGCTATCGATCATACCTTGTTTTCTTTGTACCATGGGAAGAAATGGGCCAATTGCATGGGCCTCCTCGATCACCTAACCTATCCATTTTAGATTTTTTTATGTAGTATGGTTAACAACAAGGTTTACAAAAGAACTTATGAACTAAGAGAGGCACTCGAAGAGGCGGTACGGGAGAAGTTTAATTAAGTCGACCGGTCGTTCTGTAAGCATAACTAGGAATTCAGTTTTAAAAAGATGCTTTTATGTACTCAAAGCAATGGCGGATTTTTTGAATATTTTCTAAAATAACTTAAAGTGTAGGTAATGATATTATATTTTTAAGTTTTAGTTTGTGTAATGTAAATTATAAAGAACCGTTTAATAATATATTCTGTCTTTTTATAAGATATAAATCATAACAGAATAAGAATACCATCCCAACTAAGTGAAAATAGTCAAGAAAGATAAGAATTGACTATGTCGCTGAAAAGCTTAAAAAATTGCAGTTTTTATGAAGTCATGGCCAACTATGGTTTCCATTTAAAAAAAAACATATGTTTGTGTCATTTGTCAAAACTTTAGACTTTAGAAAAAATCGGAAAACACAAACTCACTAAGGATATGATTATCTACAACTTTTATCTGAAAACTTTTTGTCTAAAATAGATTATAATGGAATCAGGGACAATTTTTAAATTAACCAAAATTTGTTTTTTTTTAATATCTAGTAAGCCATGGACTTTTTCAAAAATTCGAAAGGCGCATATTTATGACCCTACAAAACTGCAATTCTTTTCCCATTTAAGCGACTCTCTATCTCCAGTAGTTTCCGAGATACCCATAGAGAACATCGTAGAAAACTCACAATGTATTATAGAGATAAATATATATATAGAATATTTTCTAGAGATTTTACATATTAATGGTCCAAAATTATCAGAACCTTATATAAATTCACACACTGTAGGTACCTACCTATTCACCATGCAAGTCTATTGCTTTTATTATTCCGTTGTTTCCAAGGGCGATCGCTAAACAATAGGCCACTTCGATGCAACTCATGCGATCGTCTGACTGTCTACCATTACCGCCCACTCGCTTAATTTTTTAACCTATAGGCAGCGCGTCGGTCGGGTTAATTTTTTAACCGGTTCGAAAGTTCGAAATGGCATGTTCAAGACCGGCATTTGAAATTTCTTACATCCACGAACCCTGATGTAGGTATTTTATTATAATTGTGACATTGTGGTACTTATATATAGACGTTACTTTGAATGTGGTAGGCAACATAAAATAATAAATACAAGAAGAAGTCTCAAGTCAATGTTAAATTATGGAAAGAGCGTGGCTGCCTGGGTAACTAATTTTCAGATATGGCGGCTGGGACATTTGACATGACATAGACATGACAATTTCAATTTTATGAAATTTATTTCCGTTTCCGGTTTTTAATGGCGGCCTGTTCAGGAGGTTTAAATGAGGGTTAATATACTTTTTACTCTTTCTAGTAGTAAATAATACAACAAAATTACTCAAAAATATTTATTTCGAATTTAGAACAATGTAAATATGCAAATCAACACAATTAAAGGGCTATAAACACATAAATTACTGTATCAATATCAAATATTTAAATAACATCAGAGATGCTGTGTTAAAGTGAATTAGTAAAGTAACAGTGCACTGACTTACAGAAATTTGAAGATAAATAAATGTTTTCACAGCTTCACGGGCGTAAAACTAAATAACTGGAAGCAAGAAAAAGACAACAGGAGCCCACGCAAAACCTGGAATCAAAAAAAAGTAAAAAAACATAAATATAGGTGCATAAGATATTTGTGAATTAAATCAAACAGGATTTGAATGAAAATAAAATGAATAAAAAATATGATACATATACATCTAATACCTCCATTTGTATTTTAAAAATAATCTACATCCATAGATTTATTGCATTATTGCTATGAAAATACATAATAGGTACCTATGTGATATGTAATTACGCATTTCTGTTCATCTTGTAAACAATTAATATAGGCTAATAATAGTTCAATAATCATAATTTTCCTTGTATAACTTGCTTTCAATTGCTCAAAATCACCGATCAGTCTTTAAAGTAGAGATACGGAAAAATCCTTGGCAAAGAATATCCCAAGATCCTTAGGTCTAAAGCTAAAAAAATATAAAAACAGTTAATATATTACCTATTTTACATATAATATAGCCCATACCTACTACACGCAGAAACGTCGATTTCATCATTTTCTTCATGTAATTAATATTATATATACTTTATTAAATTGTTAACAAGGAACTTTATACCAAAAAACATCTTTGTACTTATAAATTTCAGCCGAAATATCATAAACAAACTTCCAATCAAATCTAAACGGAAAAAAATAAAATGGCGCCCGACCTTGCCAGAGGCCTCGGGAGTTGACACATGGCTGACACACAGACAAAAGAAGAGGACGCCGAACAGAAATTGACAGAAATCATATAGAAATATTCAGATTTTTGTCTAGGACAGTCTAGAAGGCCATGCTTTCTGCCTGGGTAGGACCGCGCCAGAACTTTTTCCAATTTTCCGGTTTACTGTCATCCCCCTGGTAGACAATGACTAAAAGAGTTTTGGACGTACATCTGGAGGACGTTTTGACAACAAACCAACATAAAAATCGACTTGACGAACATAAAAAACATACGCAAAGAGGTGAAACAATGAAGTCGGGCATTGCAGATCATGTGGGGTCCAAGCACCACGACATAAAATGGTCCTTGCTGTGCCACCATAGAGCACCTGCTGTGCCACTGTCCGGCACTGGAATACCGACGCTTTAAAACTTTAGGGCAAGGTTTTTTGGAGGGACTAGAGGAAGCAGCAGAAACCAACATCAGCGACATCGGGAACTTTGCAAAGAGCTGGAAGTGCTTTAACGCAAAGAAAGAATTAGAGAAAGGTTTGGTATAACAATACAGGGGTATAGCCCAAGGCCTCAGAGTGAGGGATCAAACATGAACCCAAACCCCAGCAACCCAACCTAACCTAATACTGAATCATTGTGTACCACATTCAATCTAATCTAAGTGTTTTTAAAATGTTTAAAAGAAAATGCGAATATAATTAAAAGCTATAGATCACCTCGCTCGCAACGTTCCAAACAGGAAGCAAATATTTTCGAAATTGCTCCATTGTGAAAAGGCGGCTCTGGCTGGAGGGGAGGTGAAGTGCAAAGGGGACGCCGAGATTGTTCTCGTGAGAATGGAGGTCAACGATTCGCCGTCATCACCGGAGAGTAGATAGGCGATCGTCGGGGAAACACAATAGCCGTATTTTTTCCGTTAAATCGTCGAGCTGAAACCGACACTATCTTGCCGATGTGCAATTAGTTCCTTTTAACAACTTTGTAAAAGTCGGGCGCAGTCGATGCCTGAATTCAACTGACAAAGTCAATTTTTGCGCATGGATGAGGTTCCTTAAGCTATCAAAATAGTTATCTATTAGCGCGAAGTGCAATTTGGCATTAGGCGGGGGATTTTTTCAATATATCCATAACTATCAGTAGTTATGGATATACAGGGTGTTTCAAAAAACATGTGCCATCTCTCGTGCTAGATTCCAAACGTAAAAATAAAATTTATTTTTCATATCAACATAGGTCCGATTCTGCTTTGTTTCGTAGTTACAGGATGTTAAAGTTGTTTTCCTCCAAGTACTTTTAGCGTTTCGAATGAAATTTTGAGGATAAAAACTACTATAAATGCGACATATTTTATAGCTAAACAAGTGTCGACATATTCACCAGGGATGTGCATATGGGTTATCAGTGGAATATTAAAAAAAAAACATATACGTCACTGACTTTTTTCTCTTGTTAGCGAAATAGTGTAAGCAGTTTAATGCCGATTAAAAGTTGTCTCTTGATATTTTGTCTATTTTGGCCTCCTTGATGAGATAAACGCAATTTTATTAAATTGCCTTGATCCAAGTCAATATTTTAACTTTATTTATTTATTTATTCGTGTCCAACTCAGTATATAAAAAAAATCAAGGAACACAAAAATACATATATATGAAATATACAAAACGGCCAAATTAATAAAAAAGGTACATCATACATTTAAAAAAAACATAGTCAAACAATCAACATAAATAGGAACAAAACTACAGATTTAGACAAACTACAAAAAATATATATGCACACAGCGGTTATATGCAGGATATCCAGTACTTGGTACACTCGAGAGCGTTGGTATTTCCCTCCGCCAGATCACTCTGATTGCATATGTTTGGGAGATTTGGGCATACGAGAAGATGCCTCATATTTTGTTCCTCTCCGCATTCACAGGATACAGGTCCGTCAAGGTAGCCCCACTGGTTCATGTTTGTCTTGCATCTGCCAACCTGAGTACGCAAACGGTTCAGACTCCTCCACACCGGCCATGCCTGTTCCGCACCAGGTGGTAGGCTCTCTTTTGGCCTTAGAGCAAAATCGTTTGGAAATGTTGAAGTTGCTGACCACAACTCTAGTCTTTTTGCGGATGCCGTGCTGCTATCAAGTGGCTGGACCTGGGTCCAGCGGCGTATTGTCCGAAGAGCGGGTGCCGGGTATCGGAAAGAGCTTGCTGTTTCTCTTTCATGCTGGAAACTTGTCTCCTTATGTGGGGTGGAGCTATCCTACTGAGGAGGTGTAACTGATGAACCGATGTGGGTTAGACGGCACGATTGGTTCAGCATCGGGTCTATCTTTTTGGCATGGCAGGAGCGTTTCCAAACTGGTGCGGCATATTCGGCAACAGAATAGCAGAGGTAGAGCTTGCCAGCTTTCCCAACAGGTTGTTCCATTTTAACTTTATAATTACTATTTACTCAACATGTCTAATTTATGTCAATGATGACAGGTATTAATAATTTAGATTCCAGATATCTCGCGAACCATTACTCGTAACGATTTTCACCAAGATATATTTTTTACGTAAAAAACGTCGTAAAGGTATATTTTTTACTCAGTAGTTTGATACGGGTACGGAGGAAAAGATATTACTCATCAAACAAGTTAAACCACATGTAGGTGGCGCCCTCTACAAGTAGGAGTCATATTGACATCAAAATCAAATTTCTCATGTCAAAAAACTCCCACATATCAATTTTCATCCAAATATTGACGTTACTTCAGAAATTATTTGGAAAAAATCGAAATAAAAATGAAATTTTTACACCCTGTATCTCCGTAACAAAGCATTTTAGGACATACATTTATACGAACTTTTTTACTTATTTTTATCTTCAGAATATGCTCCCGAAGTTTTCGGAGTACCATTCGGACCCACCCTGTATAGACACATCTCGATACATTCATATTTATCGATAAATCAAAAGCTGTAATATGATGGTAGTTATCGATATATCAATAAGTCCAAATTAAATACAATAATTTAATTATTAAAGAAGCATTTCATTGGTATTTTCACTCCAAATTTTCAATATTTTTTTTCTTAAATAAAAAGAAAAATTTGCCCTTCAACCGCCTAATCGGTTAAAATACATTTCTCCCCATTTTTTAAAAAAAAACTCTGTTAATGAGGGAAAATTCATTTGAGAAAGAGAAAATTAAAATGTTAAGTATTCCTCTCCAGAACTTTAACTAATTTTTCAACACTTACCCTCGCGGTGAAACATTCGCCTCTGTAAAAAGTAATTAGGTAAAAGTGGCAATTGAATAGCGCCTTTTTTTCAACTTTCTTTCTTTCATTTTGTTTTCCGTCGATTTGTTCTCCTTTTATTTGAAATAACACCAAAAAACAATACACAATGTTTCGTTTTTCTTCTTTTAGAAAAGTTTCCTTCTGAGTTTACACACTGGAAAAAATATACAGGGTGGCGCACGTCATTCGCCTCGGTTGATTATACGAAAACGGAAAGATGTAGAAACAAAATATTTTATGGGTGTAGGTGAGAAGGCAATGTGCATAATTTAAAATTATTTTCAAATATACAGGGTGTGTCAGAACCAAATCATGATTTTTTAAAAAAAAATCAAAAAAATCAGATTTTTTTGATTTTAATTCAAAACAATATTTAAATCGGATTTCCAAATGACTAGGACTTATTTCCAATTAAAGTCCTATCCTAAATGGCTAAATATAACTCTGAGCGATACCGATAGCATTAACAATTCTACGGCGCGTGTCCTATAGAAAAGGGTGTTTCCATTTAAAAGCGTCGAATTTGACCCACCCTGTACAGGGTGCTTGGTTTGTTTAACACAAGTTTATCATCTTAAAGCAAAGTAACAACATTTATAACTCATGAACGAATTACTGGAAAAATTCACGAAAAAAGTATACCATATAAGTAGGTGTGGCTACTTGGGTACTTCTTGTGTTTAATAGTTGAAGGAATGAGTAAATATTCCATATAAACATTTACAAACAACAGTTTCTTCTGTGACGGAAATAATTATGTGCATTCCATCCGTATCTATAATTAGACAAACGACAAAACTGTCATTAGTTTAACGACTAATCTTAGAATATTTAGTTTGAAAAACAAACACCAAAACTGTGTGCGATAATTATTTATACTTAGGAAAAGGCAGGAGGTACTGTAGAACAAGAATTATTGTCCTACTAACATACTGCCTTATTAACTTTAATAAATATACATATATTGATGAAAATAATTGAAGAGTATTTGTGCTGAATTGAACTAAGTTTTGTTATAAACTAAGGTATTTAAATAAATATTGAGCTAAATAATAATTAATAGGACCCTGTATAACTTTTTGGATCAGGTTTTAATTTGATTTAAAGTACAATAGTTAATTTAACTACATATTAGGTTATACCGGGTAAATTCCAATTAGGTAGCTTTTATTGTAATTTAAAAATTACAAATGTTTTTTATTTCTAGAAAATGTTAAATATGTTGAAAACCTTACATTTAAGTCATATACTTCTCTTATAAAACTCACCTTTATTTTTCTCCCAGAATCCGAAAATCAATTAATATACAGGGTGACGCACCTCATTCCCCTCGGTTGATTATACGAAAACGGAAAGATGTAGAAACAAAATATTTTATGGGTACATGTGGGTAGGTAATGTGCACAATTTAATATTATTTTGAAATGTACAGATTGTTTCAGAACTAAGATCCATACCAAAGTTATATTTTTTCTTATGGAACACCCTGTATTTTATTTCATTTTTGGATTCTTGGGCCCAAAAAAGTTATTTAATATAAGTTTTAAATATGTTTAAAATCTTTGGTTTTTGAGATATTTAAAGATATTTAAATTTGCATCCTACAATAGAATAAATTATTAACACCCTGTACATTACTTTTCAGAATTAATTCTTGTGCTGAGTTTAAAGGTAGAGAAATAAGCTTTACAGAAAAAGGTTATTCCTTCCTTAAATGTATACAGGGGCATCAAAAATTGCTGGTCTATTTTAAATATTTATTTTACATAAAAACTTTGTTGTTTCAAATGCAACACTATGTATTTTTTAAATAAGTCGAAGCAGATTTAAATGCTCTTTCAGAATATATTAGGATTTCCTATACCTATCTGGCTCAGATTTTGAATAAAAAGCAATTTTTCAATAAAATTGTAATCAAGATAGCTAGCGTTGTCATGGGAAGTTTCTAGTGACAATTAGTAGCTATTTTCAAAATCGAAATTAGTTTATGGACTTATTTAAATTTACACCAGTTTACTTTTATTTAATTTACCTACAATAGTGTAGCGTTTTTTTTAAAACATTACCACTGCGAACGGCAGCTTTTCATCGGAGAGCAGTCGTGGGTAAGGTATTTCACTAGAGAGAAAACTAATCAATAACAATAAACAAAAAAATACAGATATTGGGCGCCAGGCATGTACAGAGAAAGAAAACACAGTTGTATATTACTTAAAACTAATGACTATATTTATTCAAGATGGACTGTGATAGTAAATAGCATTGTACAATTTTAATAATCAATAACAATAAACAAAAAAATACAGATATTGGGCGCCAGGCATGTACAGAGAAAGAAAACACAGTTGTATATTACTTAAAACTAATGACTATATTTATTCAAGATGGACTGTGATGGTAAATAGCATTGTACAATTTTAATAATTATTATAGTGGTTATATGTCAACGGAAGTGGTGTTAAGAGTTGTACTAAATATCTATGAAAATAATACCATTACAAGACGTAATGTAATGAAACCTAAGATCTAAATCATATTTTAAATATTAAATCGACATGAATGTTCTTAACAATCTAACCATTAAACATAGTCTGTACGATATTACTTAAGATCTACATTATTGTTTAAGACTGAAAATGTTTTAGATGTTAAATGTAAAACTAGAACTTAAATCTACACTTAGCTGTTCTTTATGTAATCCTGTTTCGAAGAGTAGCAGCGTGAGGTAGGCTCATATCTCTGTACTGTCTGTCGGCGATCCTGTTGGCCAAAACAACAAAAGAGGCCAGAATGAGGACACCATGAATCAATACAGCCGTAGCTACTGACTAGGCTTAGAAATGGGAGCGAAGCAGCATGAGGCTTACGCGGTATCCATACTGTGGCAATATGGGGACACTACCCGTACCTTGGAACACTACTAGGACCTTGGATAATGTCCGTAACCTGGGCCATAAGCTTGGACCATAACCTTGGACACAGTCCGTCCATAAGACAACGGTACAAGGGAACACTACCCGTACCTTGGATACTACTAGGACCTTGGATAATGCCCGTACCTTGGACCCTAAAAATATTAAAAAACTCTTGTTTAAAACCAAACAAGGTCTAATAAACAAAATAAACCTACCTCGAATTACTTCCGAGGGCTCAATAATAAACAAAGAAACTGTCCTTTCTTCCATGTAACATTCTGGAGGACAAAAGAAAAGGGACGCCAACGTGCCAGCAAAATACAAATACGAGTTAAGGTGGGTCAATCCAAAACTCTACCCTAAAAATATTCAATAATAATAACGAATCTATAAAAGATAATAACTCATCTTTACCTGTAGCTTCGAAATGGCAGCTGATTCAGATTTTGCAGCAAGATTTAAATTGCCATTTCTAAAAGCCGGGATACAACAGAGCGGCAAAACAAGCACGGAGGGAGTTGACAGAAGCGATGTTGACAGCGCCTCCTCAGAGCGAGAACAGGGTTGTGTCAAACGATAACAGGGTTGGCGACTAGGGAACGTAAAAATTACGCCAAGCGTGCCAAATAAATTATCAGGCTTGAACGATACGGAATCCGATGACGATACGCCAGACATCATATATATCATATATAAAAAAGACATGTAACGAACTAAAAACGTTACAATAGTTTAATAAATAATATTTATTAAATATGTGTTTATTATTCTATCAAGAAAAACGAAGAAGTAGTTCTTTGAATTATTTTACGATGACTTGTAGATATATGAATTTTCTATAAAAGAGCCAATTACGGCAAATTCATTTTCTTCACTTCCAACGACAGGTTTCTGCCTAATAGGTTTTTTATAAACCACACTACCAGCTCTGCGAAATAGGACAAGCAGTTTTTCAAAGAAACGCTTATCAGAAAGATTCCTATTTGGATATCTTTGAGCATAAGCCCTTGAGGCCAAGAAGAATTTTTTTCACAAAATAATATCACTAGTAACATATCTTTTCGTTCCGCCAGCAGATACTGCTTTATTTCTCTTGATAAAGTAATAAATACTTACTTATTAAACTCTTGTAGGGTGAAAGACAGGGTGTTGTATTTGAAATAACGAAGTTTTTATATAAAATACATCCTTAAAATAGACCAGCCACTTTTGATAGCCCTGTATAAATTTAAGGAACCAGTACCATTTTTCAGTAAAGTTTATTTCTCTACCTTTAAACTTAGCATAAGAATTAATTCTGAAAAGTAATGTACAGGGTGTTAATAGTCTATTCTATTGTAGTATGCAAATTTAAATATCTTTATATATTATGTCAAAAACCAAAGATTTTAAACATATTTAACCCTTATAATAAATACCTTTTTTTGAGCTCAAGAATCCAAAAATGAAATAAAATACAGGGTATTCCATAAGAAAAAATATAACTTTGTTATGGATCTTAGTTCTGAAACACAAAAATACAGAAAAGAATACAAATTTATCCAGTGGCATGCGACAAAAATGTTCGACAAGGTTCCGTGCAGTTGACACTCACAAAAACAACACCCTGTATAGCAATTAATACATTTTTTTCACACATATCAGCCACGTTGCCCTTAGTATTTAACCAAACACTTGCGTATTTAGATCCTCTGGCTTACGAGTAATAAAATAAAAACCGAAAAATAATTCGAATTTTAGCGCCATTTTACTCCAAGCGGAAGCATTTTTGGAGTATGGTTTATAATACAAACTATCATTATTTCGGTTAGTTCTATCGAGATACCTGCAGTTATTCTAGTCAAATGTGAATCACCCTGTATATAGGGTATGGCACTGTAAGAAGAAGAATATAGTGTAAAACCCTAAAATTAAGAAATTGGCTCTTATCAAGTTTTTCCTCTGGATTCTTCAATTGGTATGTTAGATTTTGGCTGTTTGATTTTACTTGATGGCTCTCAACAAAACTGAAAGAAGAAGAAAAAAAGAAACAGAAGATTACAATACCGTTATGTTTTTCTCTATAACTTTCAGACATTTCGCTAATATATTTTTTTCATTCTCCAGATTTACTTAATTCAGTTTTAAGCAAAAAAAATAAAAAGATCATTTTATTTCGCTTTTGTTACCTTAAACTTCTCGTGGCGGTTAATTAACGAGAAATATGTTTAGCAACGGAAGATGTATGTACGCGGTAATGTGGTAACTCTTGTAATTAAATACCTGGTAAATGATACTGTCATATCACGACAGAATTAATTATACTCACTCGAGTTAAAAAACCACAGAAGAGATATAGCATTCCTTGGTTTTATTTCTAAAGAATTTATTCAATTTATTGGGTATTGTTACAGACTTATATTTGATACCAATCGAACTTTTAAAGTTACGTTATGGTGGGCGCGATTTTTAAATTCATTGTTGCCAACCATGGCGATGTTCGGCGCCGGGCTGACTAACTGGAATTTAAATTTCGCGCTGGGGATTCAGGTGGTAGCTCTGATATAAAAAAATGTCAATTTGTCGCATTTATTTATTTATTTCCTAACATTGTAATTCGTTTTGACACTTTAGGTTTGTATTACGAGTTTTTGGTTTAAATAAATAATGTTGTGATACTCTAAGGAAGGAAAAAGGTGAGTTTTGTTGATGTAAATAATAACTGTTTATATATTTATAATTAATTTATTTTTGTTCCCTAAAATATTTTGATTAAAAGAAAATATGTAAAAGTGTGCAATGTTGTATCAGTCAAGCTTAATCACCTGACTAAATGTTTATTTTTTGATATCAACTGTATACAGCGTGTTCGAGGTTGACCGTAGAAC
This sequence comes from Sitophilus oryzae, assembly GCF_002938485.1. Lineage (NCBI taxonomy): Eukaryota > Metazoa > Arthropoda > Insecta > Coleoptera > Curculionidae > Sitophilus > Sitophilus oryzae. The sequence continues at coordinate 741,933 of NW_022147067.1, forward strand.
TTGACGCCCTCGACGCGACGTTTCGAACCGATGCATGCCTCTAAATGGACAAAATCATCAGGATACTTCTTAATTATGGGTCGATTGGAACCAAACTCGGCACGTGGATAGAGGTACCCGAATGGAGTCCTCAGTCGGACAGACAGACAGACTGAAATAAGACAAACTTTATAAGTAGATTCATTTACAATACCTAATTTAAAACATTATATTTAGTATCTTTAAATTTACATTCGAGAAGAGGCGATAATGACATAATCTGAAGCTATGCCTATTTTTAGATACGTATGTATATTAGATTGTTAAGTTTGGCTAAACAGAATACATTTTCATGCTTGCTGATTTAAAAAAGCTTTTAGCAGGTACGTCCAGAGGAAAAAAAGCTTAAAATCCGGAACGAAAATATTCAAATCCTCTTTTAAATTAGATTAAATGAATGACACGCTCTCGCTTACTCTTTTCGCTGTTGCAATGTTGGTTTAATTTCTAGTGTAGGCGGCAAAAAATACACTTTTTATTTGGAATAATACCACGATATACCTAATAGTCAATAACTTCATTATTATCATTATATATCATCAATTAATTGATATTGTAGTTCAAACAGCTTGTATTTCGTATATATTTTTTTCCTAAATTTTTTTAACTCCTTGTTAAATATTTTATTGTTCTTAATATAATTATTTCCAAATTTATATAAAGATATTTTAAAATGAACTGTATGATACACAGGGTGTCCCAGGCTGAGCGTGTATTAGAAGTTTCTAGAAATTGCTAGAACTACAATATCTACATTGGAGATTTTTTGCGCATCATTGTTTCATAACGAGATCTATCGATTAAAAGTATTTTTAATATGGCGGCACCTCAAAAAACGGTTGATCTTAGGCATAGAGTTTTTTTTTTCGTTCCCATCACCATCTCGAGAGAGACGATCATAGAGACGAACCACCCCAAACAGTGTGGGAGTCGAATTGTTACCCACTAAAAAAGTCCACCTCCGAGGAGTCAGCTCCTCCTCTCCCCCTACCTTTCCCCATATTTCGCTAGTTTTGGTCATTTTCATAATCAAGGTGTCCGAAGTTAACATTCCTACTAGCGATGGGAACTATCGAATGAATTAGACTATCGAATGGTTAATGAATGAATGATTTCAACTATCGAATGGTTTTATTCGAATAAAATCATTCATTCATTTGTATACTAAAGCATATGTGACAACCTCGCCGTGCGACTAAATGGTTATCGTCAAAGCCACGACTATCGAATGCTTTTGATAAATGAAATTTAGTATTCGTTTGATTTTTGTATGCGTCAGTGCATTATTAGTTCTTCCAAATTTTTATAACTTCGCCGTATACATACTGTGCTATTTTTGCGTTTATTAAAATAGTTAAAATACTAATATAGTAGTTATTTTTTAATTTTATTTATTGACGATTGTGTGCATGTGCAAGTGGTCAAAATTTTTCCGAAAATTTGTGTGGTTTTCCGTAGTCCGATCTTTCAATTATTTAATTTTATATGGTATATGGCTATTTTTTAATGGGAAATTTTGAGAAGTAGCAATTTTTAAGAGAGATGAGATGAACTTACAATTAATTTTAAAAATACATATTTGTATTTTAGATGTTTCAATAATATGAATTAGTTGAACTTAATAATCATATTTAAGTAATGTGGTTAAGTAAATGGGGTTATCGAACTCAAACTATGGGGTGAGAAAATTAAAATGAAAGTTTTACACCTGCCAATTTAAAAAAAAAGTTAACGATGTTTGTATTTTGTTTATGCTAATTCTCTTACATGTAGTTTTTTGCGAAGAAATATTTCATTTATTTTTAAAATAAATGCCAGTAAAAAGTAAATATAATTTTTAAATAGTAATATAAAGCACCTAATATAAATAATTTTGATTTCTAATTTTTTATTTATATTTTCCTTCCATTACACTGCATGCTTAGAAAATTAATAAATGTTTATATTTCATGATTTTAAAATTTGTTGTTAATATAACAAATTAATTCTGTAATTATTATTTTTTAATAAACCAACGTTGCCACACACAAAAAATTTAGAGACTATATTATTTTTAAATAGGATCTAATATAAATAATTTTGACATCTAATCTGTTGTTTATATTTTGCTACTACTTAAAAAAAATATTTATATTAAATGATTTTAAATTTTGTTGTTAATAGGTATAACAAATTATTACTGTTATTATTATTTATTAAACCAGTCTTTGCTTAAAAACATTAAAAATCATTTTCCTACATCCAAAATAACAAGTATTATTGCAGTGTAACAACAGAATATTAATAAAAAAAAAATGCAGAATATATAGACATACTAACCCTAACTAACTAAAGCCAAACAATAATATTCTTTGCTAATATCAACTAATACCAAAATATGGCAACAGCGCCCTTCATAATGTATTTTTTGTGTATATACTAGCACCTCAATAAAAAAAAATAATGTGTCCTTATCTATATCTGACTCCGCAAAAAATCAAAGATGCCGGCTTCTTTCATAGCATTGCCACCGACCGCTGTCGGGTTTCTCGGAAAGATACCTACGTCGCCGGGAAAATATACAACTAAAATTCAGTTAATATTTTTTTATAATCGATCCTGAGGAATAAATGAATTTCATAAATGAATGAATTTTATAAATAAATGGTTTTTGCTGCCGAATTACTAGAATACAATATTTCAAAGCAGATGACAGATCTATTCGATAATTTTTATTCGAATAGTTTTCAACGAATGTTTTCTTACTAACTATCGAATTATTCGAATGAATTGCAACTATCGAATGTTTCGATAGTATTCATTCGATAGTTCCCACTACTAATTCCTACATCCGACAATAAGGCAGACCTTTCGTTTTCCCATCTTGGACAGCAGAACAACGTATGCTCGGCATCGTCGATTTCGTCGCAGTACATGCAGTTGCCATTTGGTATTTTCTTTATTCTGTGCAAGAAGTCCATGAAGACTCCATGCCCGGAAAGAAACTGCGTAATGTAATAGTCCACGTCTCCGTATTTCCTACTTGTCCAATCCTCCACGTTGTGTATTGACTTGACTTGACTTGACTATTGACTAGTCCACCTTCCTTTGTCGGATGTATCCCACTCGTTTTGCCATTTTTGATAGGTACCTCGTCGTTGCTGTTTTTTCACCTCATCGTTAATCTCTGCTTTGCCATATAACTCTCGCTTTTCCTCAGCTGCTAAATGCAGCGGGATCAGCCCAGCTATAACCAACACGGCATCTGTTGATATCGTACGATACGCTGAACAGGTCCTTAGGGCCATTTTTCTCTGTGTGGAAAGCAATATATTTATCGTCCGTTGCAATTTTAGTGCCTCGACCCATACAGGAGCGCCGTATAGAATTATATTTTGCAATGATACCGCAAGAACTTTTCTTTTTTTGAGGAGGGTCCTTTTAGGTTCGGAAGTAGTCCAGATATAGCTTTGACAGTTCTGTTTGCTTTTCCGCAAGCATCTTTTACATGTTGACTGTAAGTTAGCCCTCTATCAAGTGTTATTCCGAGGTATTTTACTGTATTAGTTGGTTTAACATACTTCCCACCGACTTTAAATTGTATACCACCTATTTTTATTTTTCGGTTTAGAAGAATAGCAGTTGTTTTTTCCGGCGCAACTTCCAACTGGTTTTGATTTATCCACAAGTATATATAATGTAGAGCCTCTTCGGTTTTGCGTACCATTCCTTCGGAGGCTTCAGCTGTGGTTAATACAGCCAGATCATCTGCGTAGCATTATTTTTACTCCTTAAGGTACCCTTATTTCCATTACGTCATCGTAAAGGATGTTCCAAAGGGTAGGACCCAAAACCGATCCCTGGGGTACGCCTCCCCCAACCTCTTCTTGGTGGTCTTTATCCAAGTTTACAGTGCGCTGTGTAAAATATGATGTTATAATATTTATAAGATATGGGCTGATGTTTCTTCTTGCTAACTTTGACAATATTCTAGGACATGCTGCCATATTAAATGCATTTCTCACATCTACTAGTATCAGCGCCTGCAATTTTTCGGGTTTCTCCTTGACGGTCTTTGTTACAAGATCAACTGCATTTATTGTTGTGACTTTTTTTATGAATCCAAACTGGTTATGGTTAAACCCACCTTTATTTTGTATTTCTTCCATTAATCTATTCTTTATTAAATTTTCATATACTTTGGCGATTGCATTAATGAAGCAGATTGGACGGTATGGTATAGAATGTTTAATATCAAAATTCATAATATTTTACAATGAATTCAGGTGTGTAATAAAAATGAGGGTATCCATTTAAAATAAGAAAGTTACTGTCAACTTATATTGGCCGTAGCTGTCATGGAATTGAGTGATTGTAGTAGCTAAACACATGACTCAAAATAATCATTATTTTATATTTAATGAGTAATGAAATTAGGTTTTTTATTCCCTTGGCACTAAAAATTTAAATTTCTGCTTTATACACAACAAAGAGTATCTTAAAACTAAATGTTTTGGATTTCAAGATATTACTTTTTAAATTGGCGGTTCTTCAAGGTTTTTTTTTCTATATCACCTATCGATAAAAGTTAATCCTAGCTTTTTTATTTAAAACACTATAAATATGACTCTTTCATAGTATTCCATTCAAATTTTATTAATATCTTTGATCAACAGTAAACAAAAACTACTGATCTGTAATTCAATTCGTTCCGGTGTGTCTAACAAGTAAAGCCACTTTTTATCCAATTATACCATACAATTCCATTTACTTCACATGATTATTTAACGATGTCTAACCACAAAATTACAAAAGACACAAGGATTTTTATTGCCTTTAACCTGTTACTCACGACGGCAGGAATTACCGAGTAAAAAATGAATCAACCGCAGCAAACGCATATAAAAACAAACCTTGTCCTCAATTTGGTTAACACTGGTTTAGGTTTTCGTCAAACTTTACAGAATTTCCACGAACCATAACTAAATAATCTGAGGAAGCAAAAAATTTTCAGTGTAATAAAACTGTAACAAAATTCTATAGTTAACTGTTTAATAAATAAAAAATCGGTTTTAATGATTTGTTCGATTTATCTTCACCCCGAAGAGCAGAATAACGATTAAAACATCTTAAAAATGTACGGACAAATTTTTTTACAGAAAATTAACTTTCCAATATAATCTATTTTACAATATTTCGGGTTTTCTTAAATAACTTCTTCGTTTTTTTTTTTAATTTTCATAGAGGTATTCTTATAGTTATAGCCCTTATAGTTCCCGAAATTTCAATGGCCACCATCGAATTTTAGGCATCCTGGTATATGCAAGAGATTAAGATTTTTATTACTTCTTTACAAGTTTTCAAAAAAAATACACATTTTTCCCATTATATGAAAGAAATAATAAGTTTGTGTATGTGTGTGAGTTACCCTGTACAATTATTTTATTTTTTGTCAGCATTCATGGAACAGAGGGCTGCTCTAAGTATATTTTAATAATGCAAAAATTATAATAATGCATTTAATAAAGACAGACATCGATCTTTCACAGAAAATCATAAAATTCTTAGATATACATATTTTATTCCCTTTTTACAACATGTAGCCACATTTTATACCGATATTTTCCAACGTATTGAACCATAAAAAGCACAAAAATAGACTTTTACCGTTCCAATATCGTACACGTCAAATCTGCCTCTGACTTTTATTAAATTCCGGCGAAATGATTTATTAATTGATATGCATAGACGTTTCGATTCGAATTAGAATCATTTTATTCGAAAAGTCATCAGGAAATTTGACAGTAAAATGACGAATCGGAATTATTTAAAATCGCTGAATCGGCTTACTTTTTGATAAATTACATTAGATTTAATTTTGAAGAAACTCTTGATGTCTCTTGACAGATATTTCTGTATTTTATTGTTAGTTATATAAAGCTATATAAAGAAAATGAACCGTACGTTAAGATAGAACACAGACTATCCAATCCAATTAATACCACAAAAAAATCTCCTCTGATCTTCAACGCTTACGTCGAAGTAGCCCTTAAGGAATGGAAGACGAAATGTCAAGGTATTGGAATACCCATTGAGGACAACACACCATTTAGCCTGAACTTTGCAGACGATCAGGTCGTGATTGTGCAGCACTCATACGATCTGGAGTTCATGACTAAGCGGCTTTATCAAGAATACCAAATAATATAATAATAAATGGGGACTTCCATCAAGCTGGGCAAGGAAAACCAAAATACGGAGATCACACGCAGGATCCATTTGGCATGGGTAGCATTTGGAAATATGAGCGATATTTTCAAGGATAAAAAGGTGCCCATGAACCTAAAGAAAAAGGCTTACGACAGCTGCATTCTACCTGTGCTTACGTATGGCTTAGAAGTAGTATGGCGTAGGCAATTACTCGAAAAACAGCAGAACAACTACGAGTAGCACAAAGAGCCATGGAAAGAATAATGTTGGGAGTCACCATTAGGGAAAAAATACGGATACCCACATACGTCAAAAAACAAAATTAATAGATGTCGTCGGACATGTGGCAAGACAGGATCCAGACCGATGGCCCCAAAAAGTAATCCTATGGAGGCCTAGGGGAACAACAAGAAGTGTGGGCCGACCAAAAAAGAGATGGGTCGATGACGTCAGGGCAGTGGCGGGAAGACAATGGATAAGATTGGCTAGAGATCGCGAAGCATGGAAAAACCTAGAAGAGGCCTATGTCCAACACTGGATGGAACCAGGCTGAGAAAGAAGAAGAAGAAAGAAATGGGGACTTCAGGTTAGTCTAAACAAGACGGAATACTGTCAATTCCAACGCTTGTTTTGAAGTCTCCATTAATGATAACGTAATTCAACAAGTAGACAAATTTAAATACCTGGATGCTACTATCAACAGTGAGGGTTTGGGCAAAGAAGAAAGACAAACCCGGATTCAGAAGAGCAAACAAGTTATTGGATGTCTTAAGCTTCTGGTGGGATCGAAACTTGTCTGCAACAACTAAAAAGAGACTTGGAAGAATACTGGTGGAGTCAGTTCTTTGCTGATGGTTCAGAGCTATGGACTCTGAGTACAGACGCGAAGCGCAAAATCCAAGTTGTTGAAATGGACTACCCTACTTTAATAAAAACTTTTGTGTTAGTTTATTAGAAATATTAGATACAAAATTAATAGAATTAAATACTCAAAATATTAACACTCGGGTTAATACTTTATAAATCAAATTTTATAAAAACAAATTAAAAAAACTTTATAAACACAAACGGCATAAAAGGCAGTTTTTTGAGAAATCTTTCTCCTATAACGTAGCTGTCTGTTTTTTTTGGAAGAATGGTTTGTTTAATATATGTTTTGTTGCAAGTGGCCTAAAATCTAAAATGTGCAAACTTAATGCTAGCTTGAAAAATGCGCTGTAAATATTTATATTAATGTAGTTTCTTATATTTAATATAATTATAATAAAATTAAGGGTTTAAACTAGTACCTGCTTACAGGTGGCTGCACATTAATAACCCATTGCTGGTTTAATTTGTTGGACAGGAAAATGTTTATTTTGTATTTTATAGTGGTTTTGAGCAATAAATGTAAAAAATGTCTATACCTATGTAGCGTATTCATCTATCCAAAAAAATCCTTATGGGTTTTTCGCCACTGCACTGCAAGAAAAATCTACAAAATAAAATAGTTATTTTTTGTAAACACTTCTGGGCGTTAAACCTAAACGGACGCTGCTTGTCAGAAGTTGTGTTTACAGTAATAAAAATTTGCCTAACAAAGAAAAAGTGCTTAACGTTTCGGAAAGTTTTCTCTTTCCGTCGTCGGAAGCAAAAAAAATATAAAGAATCAAGAAAAAAAACTATTTAAAATATTTAAATTGAACTATTCGAGAACACTTTACTTTTTAAAACAGATACGTCTACAAGAAATCGTTGACGTTCTGTTAAAATGACATTATATTAAGTTAAACTTCAAAATTAACAATTACTACCTGATAATTACTTAATAAGGTAAAACCAAAAAGCCCAAACTTTCTGTATGATTAATTTTAAATTTTACGTATGTTATGTTTATTTATGTAATGTTCTTTAAAATCAAAGAAGCGATTGTCATACATTACTAACATCTACAGATGCATGAGCAATACATTTATTTTTATTAGATTGAATTAAAAAAGCCTCTTTTATTTTTCTTTTAGAGGCTATCGCTTCTTTCATTATAATTTTGGCGTTATTAAAATTTATTCTGTGCTCTGTGTCCCATGAATGCTGACAAATCTTAGATTTGTGAAAATCTCCCTTTCTTAAATAATCTTTATGTTCTTTAATTCTAACATTTAAGGGTCTAGATGTTTCACCAATGTAAAATTTATCGCATTCACAGGATATTTGGTATATTACATTTTTTGTTTGTTGTTCTGTATTCATTGGTTTAGTATGTGATAAAATTGATCTAAGTGTATTTTGTGTTTTGAAAGATGTTGTATGTTATATTGTTTTCCTATACCTACTTCTTATTTTTTCCGAAACGCCTCGTATGTATGGAATTGTAAGTTGTATATATTGTGTATTGTTATCTTTGTGTCTATGATTTGGGGTTTGGGTCTATTTCTCGTTTAATGTTTTGTCAATAAAATATGGTGGATAGTCGTTTTTTATTAATGTATTTTTTATGTGGTTTATATCTTTGTTTAGTGAAATGTCGTATGTACATATTATTTTTGCCCTATCATATAAACTTTTTATAAAACCTTTTTTACACTTATACTGTGATTAGATGTGAAATTTAAGTATCTATCTGTGTTTGTGGGTTTTCTGTAAACATCTAAAATTAGTTTATTTTGAAATTTTGACACTAAAACATCAAGAAATGGCAAACGATTACCTCTCTCTACTTCTAAAGTAAATTTTATGGTAGGTTCGCGAGAATTTATATATTCCAAAAAAATGTCTATTTCAGAAACGTTATGTTGCCATATTGCAAAAATATCATCAACATAACGCAGCCATATTACAGGATAATAAAAAACGACTATCCACCATATTTTATTGACAAAACATTAAACGAAATAAAAACCCCAAATCATAGACACAAAGATAACAATACACAATATATACAACTTACAATTCCATACATACGAGGCGTTTCGGAAAAAATAAAAAGGATAGGAAAACAATATAACATACAAACATCTTTCAAAACACATAATACACTTAGATCAATTTTATCACATACTAAACCAATGAATACAGAACAACAAACAAAAAATGTAATATACCAAATACCCTGCGAATGCGATAAATTTTACATTGGTGAAACATCTAGACCCTTAGATGTTAGAATTAAAGAACATAAAGATTATTTAAGAAAGGGAGATTTTCACAAATCTAAGATTTGTCAGCATTCATGGGACACAGGGCACAGAATAAATTTTAATAACGCCAAAATTATAATGAAAGAAGCGATAGCCTCTATAAGAAAAATAAAAGAGGCTTTTTTAATTCAATCTAATAAAAATAAATGTATTGCTCATGCATCTGTAGATGTTAGTAATGTATGGCAATCGCTTCTTTGATTTTAAAGAAGATTACATAAATAAACATAACATACGTGAAATTTAAAAATAATCATACAGAAAGTTTGGGCTTTTTGGTTTTACCTTATTAAGTAATTATCAGGTAGTAATTGTTAATTTTGAAGTTTAACTTAATATAATGTCATTTTAACAAAATGTCAACGATTTCTTGTAGACGTATCTGTTTTAAAAAGTAAAGTGTTCTCGAATAGTTCAATTTAAATATTTTAATTAGTTTTTTTCTTGATTCTTTATATTTTTTTGCTTCCGACGACGGAAAGAGAAACTTTCCGAAACGTTAAGCATTTTTTTCTTTGTTAGGCAAATTTTTATTACTGTAAACACAACTTCTGACAAGCAGCGTCCGTTTAGGTTTAACGCAGAAGTGTTTACAAAAAATAACTATTTTATTTTGTAGATTTTTCTTGCAGTGCAGTGGCGAAAAACCCATAAGGATTTTTTTGGATCAATAAATGTAATTATCTCCATTTCCAAACCAAAAAAAAGAAATTCAATAGGACATTGCAATGAATCAGAAAAATATTCGAGAATCCAACAAATGTCTAAACAATTTTCCATCCAGCCGAATCTTCAAAAGGATAAAACGAATAGATTACTTACGAAAAATCCTTTTCCTTCAAAAAGCAAAGAAGATCACACCAGACACAAGCCTTAGATCTAAAAGACAGTAATATATTATTTTGTAGAAAGACATTCTTGTTTGAGAACAGACCTGGGCCCGTATTCTGTAACTTTGAAAACGCTAAGCGCTTTTAAACGCTCAGCGTATATGACGTTAATTTTCGCTGAGCGCGCACTTAATTAAAGATTTCGGTATTCTCGTCTGACACGCCTAGCGTTTTTACTGATTGCCCTAAGCGCTTTGAAAACGGTTGCCTTAAAGGATCGTTTTGCTTCTCGAACTGTCAGTGAAAATCGAAAAAATTGTAATTTTGTGCGTTATCTTGCTCTTTAGTGAAAATTACTATATACTTCTTCTATAAATTCCTCAATAAGTAATTGATAATTTACGACTTGGCAGCTATAAATATTCTTCAAAACATCGAAAATGCTGAGAAGCGTCTTCAACACTTCCCTCGTGTAATAAGAATAATGACATATCCATAGAAAAATAGCTTGACATAACACAACAATAGGTTATGAAATTCACCTAACATTGACATTTTTCATTGATTCCGTCATCCGTCAGTTATCAACTTTTGACTATTAGCTGCATTAGAAATTGTAATGTTGCCAATATGTGCTCAACGCGTATCCAGAACACGATTCGCATGGCAACGAGAATACCAAAATCAACTGCCTTGCGTTTCGCTGATCGAATACTTGCGCTCATCGCTTTGAAAGCGTAACGTTTTTATGTCAAAGTTACAGAATACGGGCCCTGTATTTTTTTACTATTGTTATATAAAATGAGTATAAGTGTATAAATGTAAAAAATCGGAAATACATTTTTAAAATTATTTTGCAGTGAAAGGTGTAATGGGAAATGTCATATTACTAGGTCTATTGTTAAAAATGCTGTTACCAGTCAGCAGCGAATTTTAATTGTTTGTCCATATTAACTCCGGTCTAAATTGACGGTTATTCGTTATCATCATTATCATTATCATCATCATCATCATCATCATCATCATCATCATCATCACCATCTGTTGTTCGTTCTTTTTGCCAGGTGTCCTGTCGATTTTTTTAATTTGCTTCTTAAAGATCAATATCCTACTTAATTGTTTGTTCCCCTTTATTTACACCCTGTATATTAGGTATAATAGAATTAGTATAAAAACATCCAAAAAATTCTCGAAAGCTTAAAAATTCTTCTGTGTTATTTTACTAAAGTATGCTTCGCAAATTTTCAGGCGATAATGTAATTTGCAAGGTATCCAAAAAATATTCGATAAACATAGATAAAATTATTAAGAATTTGCAAAAGCCTCGCTTGAACAAAAATTCTGATGTTCTTTTTTCTAAATTATCAGAAATATTTTTACGTAAAGGTCTAGATAAAAAACTTTAGGAACTGCATCTCTAATAAAGGGAAAAAAAGGAACTATTTTATATACCGGGTTACAACAAAATTATTACGCAGATCATCAACTTATGTTTATTGTCACAAAACTTATTAGTTAAAATGCTACGGAAAAGATTATTATAAAATTTGCCATTCTTTAACAATTTAAAAAAGCAAAGTATACAGGGTGTTTCAAAACAAATGCGAAAAACTTTAGGGGGTGATTGCTTGTTCAAAGTAAAGGTTAAAATAATAGTTTGCTTTATAAATGTTGGCTCAAAAGTCAACCATTAGGGAGATATCGCGGTACAAAGATGGCGGAAAAATAATGTTTTTATTTTTTATCTTGAAAACGAAAAGAGATAGACTAATGAAATTTTATGGAAGCATTACTGTTATGAAAACACACTTTCAGGTAATTTTTTTACTTTTTTAAAATGAATGGAAGGGGTTGAAATAAACTACCCCTATCATTCTTGTTAACGAAATTTAAAGAAAAATCTTATCAAACACATGCAAATGCTTTAATTTGGATAGATTGGTTTGTTTAGAAACTTTTTTACCTCTTGTGTTTTTTTGATAAAACTCACCGATTGGAAATTAAAAAATAAAATGTAAAGCATTACATGTCAGGACAAAAAACATTTTTAGATTAGGAATCTAGTGATAATAACGATAATAATAATCATCTAGATAATAACGTATTGCAGTAGAGTAATGTCAAATAAAATAATATTAGGAACATCCTAAAAGTAACAGCGGCCGACTAGATTTTTTTCCTAAAAATTACAGCAGCCCACTAGATTCTTTATCAGAAAATGTTTTTTGTCCTGACATGTAATGCTTTACATTTTATTTTTTAATTTCAAATCGCTGAGTTTTATCAAAAAAATACAAGAGATAAAAAAGTTTCTAAACAAACTAAACTATCCAAATTAAAGCATTTGCATGTGTTTGATAAGATTTTTCTTTAAATTTCGTTAACAAGAATGATAGGGTAGTTTATTTCAACCCCTTCCACTCATTTTAAAAAAGTGAAAAAATTACCAGAAAGTGTGTTTTCATAACAGTAATGCTTCCATAAAATTTTATTAGTCTATCTCTTTTCGTTTTCAAGATAAAAAATAAAAACATTATTTTTCCGCCATCTTTGTACCGCAATATCTCTCTAATGGTTGACTTTTAACCCAACGTTTATGAAGCAAACTACCCTTTATTTTGAACAAGGAATCACCCCCTGAAGTTTTTCGCATTTGTTTTGAAACACCCTGTATAACGCATATCAATATATACAACGCAACCCGAACCGTGGTCCTCGGCTATATCATGGTCAATGGCCTACCGACTTGGCAAGTGTCTAAATCGACTCTTACTCACGAGATATCCGATCTCATCCGGCCTTGAACCGGCGTGAATGAGCAGCGTGTGTCAATAGATTTTACACTTTTGCCTTTATTGGACAACAGCACGATACAGAGTTTCGAACCGGTCACCCGTCCATCCACTAGTATCGCCTTACGTCGCTTAACTTCGGTGTTCTAATGGGAACCGGTGTTTCGACGTAGCTGGGCCGATGCCAGATTGGAAAGTGCCCATAATGACAATGTAAATACTATTTGGCGCTATTCCTACAACGGTCGCTCTCCAAAGCTTTTGATACGGAGCGGTTCGGCTTTTTCCGGAATTAAGTCGCCAAATAATATTCACTTAAATTTATTATTATTTTCTTTTAATTTTTTAAACAAAATACAGTGTGTTACATATTTATAAGAAACTTGATTTTATGTCAGGACATGTACGAAATACCTATGAAACATTGGAAACCGACGGACGTTATGCCACGATCCACGATGGTTTTTGCATTTCACAGTTCACAAAGCTTTTTAACTTTTTAATGCTCCTTTTTCACAATTTTCAGGGGTTTGAGGAAATAAAATTTAAATTAAACTGACAAAATAACAATTATTACTTTGAAAATGGACTCTTATTTAAACACTTTTCGGTATTTTTTCAATGAGGGCTTTGACAAGAGAAAATGATTCCTGTTCTTGTTTGCGGTTGTTCTTAGCAACCGCTATAGCAGCGCCCTACAACGTATGCGATCCAAAACAATTATAAATTTCGGCGGCAAGCCGAGCATTCCAATCTAAACTTGTTTCTTTTATCTATGACATAACATCATTCAGAATTAATAATAACCATCTATCAAAGATGAAACCGAAATGATTTAACTATAGAAACGCCGTTCAACTATATTTTTTATTTTCCACCAAAACGGTGTAGAAATTTGTAAAATTGTTAACCATTTTATAAGAAGCAAAATCTTTTATGAAGAAGTATTTTTCTCAAAAAATAATAATTTTTTTTTTGTCAAGACAATCCGGTGGCTATTATTATTAAGTTAATCAACAGTGCTTTTTAGAATAAAGTTTTTTAATTAGTATATAATATATCGTGCAATTGCCAAGTATTTAAAATTATTAGAGAAATCAAGATGTCTAATGGCGGGTCCAGACTATGGCGACAAAAAGTAAACACGATTTTGGGGTAAAAACAAGACAAACTTGTGACAAATTGTCCACACCGCAGGACAAAAGTACAACAAAGTCAAAAGTTTAGTTGTTGCGAATGAGTTTTATTAACCATGTGTGATTTCGATGGTCACCTACTGTTGGCAGCACACGCCATCCACACTGCGCCGACAACTTGTCGTAAACACTTTGATCTTTACCGACTCGAGACGGGACATTGAAAATCCTCTCCGAATTTTGAAACAAAACAAAAATGAGACAAAAATGTCACAGAAATGGATTTTTCGCAATTTTGTCGTAAAACATGAATTTTTCTGTCTTGTCGTTGTTTTGTCTGCTTGGTCAGGACCCGGTATAACATTTATACTAACAATTTATAACAAAATTGTTGAATAGGTGCTTAAAGAGAGACTAAGTAAATAAACTGACTTTATAAAAGTTCTCACAACTTTTTATAGTGGAAGAATTGTGTTGCGAGGCTTGACATTTTTTACATTCTATGTTTTTGATGGAATTGGTTCTTGTGACCTTATTTGATTGTCAGTTAAAGTTTATTGACATATGAAAATTAAATAACGATATACATTCAATCGCATCGTTGCTTGGTTCGATGGTTACCCAACCCAAACGAGTTAAAAAATAATTCAGACGTGAAGTAAGTGTGCCTGTGTGTGTATGCATTTAAACACAATGGAAATTAATGTGCCGAATTTCATAAATAATGTGACAATGATAAATTATACAGTTACACCTATGCCTATAGAAAATTAAATATAAAGATTTGGCACTTATATTTTTATATACCCCAGCATCTTTCCAGCAGAAATCTATGAAAGCTATCGAAAGAAACATTTATCTTACTAGGAACTATCGGAAACAATTGATGGAAACAGTACTGGGAGAATTTTGAGGTCAGGGGCTTGGAACACCTTCAAAAAGAAAATTCCACTTCTCAAACTCCCAGTGGATGACATACCAAGAATTTACAACTTTGAGAAACACCTCACTGTAGTATTGAGTAATAAAAAGGATTGGAAGTAAGAAACGCTTACTCAGCATACAAAAGACGTGGCGTAACGTGGTATAATGATGCTTCCAAAACCAAAGCAGGGACAGGGATAGGAGTATTTGGGCCGAAAACTATACTCCTAACCAATAGGGACCTACCCCAGTATCCTTCAGGCAGAAATTTCCGCTATCGAAAGATGCGTACAATTTATCTTAGATAGGAACTATCGAAAACAGGAAATTGCCATCCTATCCGATAGTCAAGCAGCATTTAACGCGATCAACTCAGTAACCATCAATTCGAAGTTGGTCAAAGAATGCCTAGAGAAGCTCAACAAATTAAGCAAAGAAAATAACTGGGTGCTTGCTCACCAAGGGATAGAAGGCAATGAAAAAGCAAATGATCTAGCTAGGAAAGGAGCGAACACTCCCACTAAATGGACCTGAACCGTCCTGTTTTCCAAACGGGAACCAACTGAAAGCGGAACTGAAAAATCTGGAAAACTCCATCCGTAACTTGGAATGGGTGTCATCCAACTAGTGTTGTAAATAGAAATATTGGAAATTTACAAACGTGTCTCGGAAATATTGGGAATATTGGAAATATTTTTAAAAATACTTAAATTTTGTCAACGATTCAAACCCAATATTTATTAATATATCTTGTAACCCTCATCATATTTTGTAACCCTATAAACATTAAACTTACTATAAAACAGTTTTACAAACATATAATATGGTGAATATATCGAGTTTGAGGATTCACCAACTTAGTCCCGAGCTTGTAGGTATTAACATTTTTGAACCTATTGGCAAATGGTTAAAAATTGTATAAGGAGATTATAGCACTATTCATTTTGCTGTAAAAGCATTTAGTAATATTAGAAGGGTAATTCAGAATAATCTTGCATTGTCCTCACTTGACGACAAAGAAAAATCCGAATTGTTAGAGTTTGTTGACAAAAGAGAAAAAATTGCTATTAAACCTATTCATTATGCTGCAGAATTACTAAATCCAAAATCACAAGGTTCTGAACTTGATGAAACACAAATTCTTTTTGCCATAAAATGCTTAATATATCAAAAAATAAACTCAATATAAAGGAGCAAGAAATAATTGATGAAATAGCAGATTACCGTTGTAGAAGTGGCAAGTTATTTGGAAATAACTTCCTATGGAAAAGTAGTTTTGATAACCCAGTCTCCTGGTGGAAAGGACTGTGTTCTTCATCTTCATTATCACAAGTAGCGTCACGAATTTTGATGATGCCAGCATCTTCGGCTGCCACGGAACGCAGTTTTAGCGTTTATAGGCATATTCATTCAAAAAAGAGAAACAGGCTTACTAATGATAGAGCCGCTAAGCAACTCTATGTATCCCACTATGAAAACTTGCTGAAGAAAATAGGAAACGGCAATAGATCAATTTTTATTTCCTATACTATTGAAGATTTTGAGGAAGTAGCCTGGCAAGAAGATGTTATTGAGTGTGATGCTGATGACAGCGATAAAGATATGCCTGATGCTGATGACACCGATGAAGATATGCCTCTTGCTCGACTAGTGTGTCAAAAATATTTTTTTGTTCAAATTTAACCTTAATTTATTTTTTAATTTGAAGAATAACTCTTTATTTGTGTTTATGTATAAGCATTTTGTGTTTTGCGATGTTTTGTTATGATTTTTATAAATAAATATTTTAGTTTTTCTTATTTTTTTAAATATTTCATATATTTCCAATATTTCAGGAAATATTTCCGGAAGTATTTCCGAAAATATATTTCTGGAAATTTTATATCATTACCTCCAACGGTCTAAGACACTCGAAAACGTTCATCAGAACTTACGACCAAGAAAAATCAATAGTATGTCTTCATGTGTAGTGAAAATTAATATTCTTGCTTAATCCACAACGAAGTTACAGGGTGGTCAAAAGTGCCGCTAATACCTTCGAGAAAAGCATGGTACGGCTGTGCTCGATTTGGCGGAGTCACTGCCGTGCCCCCAGATTTACTAATGGTTGATTAAGACCAATAGCACAGAATATCTAGCTACGCAACAGAAAAATACTCGAAATGAAAGAGCTAAAATTGCACAAATAGAATACTAGATGGCGCGACAATATCATAATCAGAATATAATTAGAAATTTTGAACTTTGGGTTTTGGATCGACGGCTCGTCGACTGCCTTGTAGCTCGGTTAAATATGCACAGTTGCCAGATTCAAAAAGACTTGAATTGGCATCCCATTCTTTTTACTGTGTATAATGCAGTATGTGTTTCTTTCTATTCTTCTTTTCTTGTCAGATACACTTATATTAATTATTCCTTTGGCTATTAAAATAGTTTTAAGTATATTATTACAAAACATATACATTTTTAATATACACTCCCTTATTGTTATATTAACTAAGAAAATACCTTTAATTACCTTTAAAATTAATAATATACACGGCGATTGATAGTGATATTTATTAATGCTGGAACGTTAGTAATGAAATATAAGTTTAATAATAATGGAAATAATTTATTAAAATGCAGTACAAAAAACGTTAACTGACTAAAAAATACTATAATAACAAATTTCTTCCGTTTGCCACGTTATTTATATAGACCTAGGTAGATTTTAAAAAGTGACACGGGTATAATTAATAATATATTAGTTCGGCATAAAAGTTGCTGTCACGACATCGAACAATAAATTAAAATTCGTATAATAAATTAAAATTATTAATTAAACAAATTTTTATAAAGAAACGCAAGTATACCAAATTTGGGCCCAATCGAACTCCAGGAAATGATATCATAATAGTGTACTATATTATGGTACCACTTGATATGCTTTAAGGTACCATAATATTGCAATGTCACCGAAGATCCGTAGTATACCAAATTTAAGAACAATCGAACGCCATGAAATGGTATCGTAATATGGTACTATATTAAGGTACCACTTTATATACATCATAGTACAATCATATTACAATGTAACCGAAGATACGTAGTATACCAAGTTTAAGCCCAATCGAACGCCAGGAAATGGTTCGTAATATGGTACTATATTAAGGTACCACTTTATATGCATCATAGTACCATCATATTACAATGTCACCGAAAATACGTAGTATCCCAAGTTTAAGCCCTATTGCCGCCATGTACCTAATATTGCTATGTCATCAAATATGGTACTATAGAAGGTACCACTTTATATGCTCCATGGTACCATGATATTACAATGTCACTGAAGATATAGTATATCAAGTTTAAGCCCAATTGAACGCCATGTATCGTAATATGGTACTATATTATGGTATCACTTGATATGCTTCATGGTACCATAATATTGTAATGTCATGAAAAATAGTATATATCAAATACCGTATGATACCGAAAAAAACGGCGTCCAGTTGGCGGGAAAAAGACGATCGATGACATTTCCCATATAAATTTACATATAAAATGACAGCGATATGCATTTCATTCAACGCCGTTTTTCCCCATTATACGATATGAACTTGGTATGAACTCAATCGAACGTCAGGAAGTGGTATCATAATAGTAGAACAATACTTATTATATTGTCGCCGAATTACAATGAAAATTCAGGATTGAATTATACAATCAAACGTCAGGAAGTGATTGTAATTTAGCTCATAAGATGTAATTCCAACTAACATGGCAAATTGAAAAAAAAACAGCTCTGATCTATTTTAATATGTTTAAATGATGTAGCAAATTTGAAGGTAGGCTTTATCAGGAAGTATTACGATATGAATTACACAATGGCAACACTGCACAAAATTCTTTTAAATTTTGTTTGTAGAAAACTGTTTTCTTTTAAATTTATTGCCCTCTATTATGTAGTAGCGAAACTACTGCATCAAAATATCTGATTTGGAGACAGGCTTTAAAAGCCTGTCTCCTTTTGCTACCTACAATTTTATACATGTAACGAGGCTTCTGTTGCGTAGCTAGATATTCTGTGCCAATAGGTATAATAATATTGATGTAATACTTCAACCAAAATTATACTTCGATATTTTTTTTAAAGTTGATATCTACTGAAGATAAAAGTAGTTCACTTTAAAAATAACTATCTCTACGTCATGTTACGTCGTGACGTCGCTTGCTATTGTTGTTACGAAATTTCTAGCGGTTGTTTGCATAAAGTACAACCGAAATACGGTTGGTCGCTTCGTGGACAACAACCTCTGAGAAACGAAAGGATGATTCTTCACCAACCAACGGGTTTGGAGAGTTAGAGAGTACCTGTGCCATCTTTAGCAAACTCTCTTAACAAATTTAACATTTCGTCAATGAAATGTGTTAACCTGCTAAACTCCACATTTTTGACTTTAATTAATACGTTTAATACATAAATTTTAACGTTAACCTTCAACCCAAGTGCTATTTAAACCTCTGTAAAATGTTTACGCTTAAGAATTAGGCCTTGCCGCGCCATTTACCTTTAAGTTAGGGTACCAATATGCAACTGTTAAAGGCTGAAAATTGATTTTATCAAGTATTGTTCCTAACAGCGGGGGCTAAAATTTCATTGGGGTCTGTGTCGCACCACCACGCCAAGAATGTAACATTTTTAGGATGGCGGGTAGTCTAAAAAGTATGCCTCAATGGGACGCTAATTTTGAGGAAGCATTAATTGAGTGGTTTGATGAACTTAAAGAGGCTTAAGTGAGATGAAGACCAACGATACATTGATTTTTCTCCGAAGAGTAACAATAACTCCGATTCTGAATCTCTTACTTACAGAAGAGAGAAAATTGAATAATCAATCCCAGAAAAGAAAGAGATGTGATATATGGCAACCATATGTCAATGAAGAAATGACAAAAAACAAAAATCTCATGAATCAAATGTGCACGATCCATGTGCGGCAAATGCAGATCCTATATTAGCATGAACTGTATTTGAAAAAGTTATGTACATTCAAGGTTTGCAGTTTTCATTGAAAATAATTTATGTTTATTACTTTAGGTTCACATTTCAGTTGTTTGTACTTTTAATAATACGGTAAAATCATAAAATGTATATGTTTTTAATTTCCATGGATTTCTTAGCCAAGTTATATGTCTGTTGTCAAAAATTCCTAAAAAATACGTTTTATTTTATTTTCGTGTCCGTTCTTATTGATTTGTTGAAAATTAATGAAATTGTTTGTTCACAAGTTTGAATATATTGTAAACAATGTTAAAACAACAAGCTTTTAATAAAACCTCTTCATCGTGTATTTTAACTGAAAAAAAAATGGCAGCACGCCATAAGCGTTACGAAAATTCACCACGCCAGTTGAGGGTTAAACTTGTAACTAAATATTGAGTTTTATTGTTCTCAACAAATATTATTGCTATCTTTTTATCATATTAACGCGTGAATATACATGTGTATATATTTTTGGTATGGGAGGAAAAATTCAGGAATCTAGACAAGAGTACTTAATTGATTCACCAAGAAATATCGACGTACAGGGAGAAGTAGTGGAAATATCGGAAGAAACAATAAGAATGGCTGCCAAGAACTTAAAATCAGGCAAAGCAAGCGGCCCAGAAGGAATATACTCCGAAATGTTGAAAAATGGTACGCAGAAACTATTTAGAAGCTTGGCATTAATTTTCAATATTTGCTTAAACGGACATCCCGTTCCAGAAGACTGGAAGCTGGCTTATATTTCTTCGATCCATAAAAAAGGCAATAAGCTGGACTGCAGTAACTACTGTGGTATATCAGTGACGAGCACAATGAGCAGGTTATATGGTAGAATTTTACGTGATCTCATAGAAGAAGATTATAGAGAAAAGGAGGAAGAAGAACAGAATGGTTTTAGAGCAGGAAGGTCGTGTACAGATAACGTGTTCTGTTTAAAACAAGTTATAGAAAAAAGATCGGTAAGAAACTTGGACACACATATAACATTTGTTGACTTACGGAAAGCGTACGACACTGTCCCAATATCAAGACTATGGAGGGTACTAGAACAATCTACGATCAACCATACTTATATAACAGCTCTTAAGGAACTATATAAGGACGCAAAATGGAAAAGAGCTTACAGAAACATTTATAACCGACAAAGGCTTGCGACAAGGTTGTTGCATCTCCCCTACTCTCTTTAAAATATACGTTGCAGTCGCTTTAAAAAATTGGAAAAGAAAGATCCGTGGTATGGGCATAGAGATTGACAATGAATGTTTGTTCACACTTCAATTCGCAGACGATCAAATAATAGTTGCCAATGACAAAGATGATATGCAATATATGCTAAGAAAACTTATTGAAGAATACGGAGAATGGGGCTTGACAGTTAACATAGCCAAAACAAAATATCTATGTATAGGCGCACAAGAAGGAAACTTGAACTTGGACAACGGTCACGAAATTAAGCAGTGTCAAGAGTATGAGTACCTGGGAATTACATTTGATAACACTGGAACTGACGGCAGAGAAATAGAGAAAAGGATTATCAACGCGAAAAAATAATCGGATGTCTAAATGGAATCTTATGGAGCAAATCAATAACAAAGCGAAGAAAATTTAATATATATGAAACCATGATAAAGAGCAACCTCCTGTATGGAGCAGAAACATGGAGAATAACTGAGAGATACAAGAAGAGGATAGAGGCCGTAGAAATGGATGTCATTCGAAGATCAATGGGAATTTCAAGACAACAACGAATAAGAAATAATACCATAAAACAACAAATGGGTATAGAAGGTACGATAACACAGGATATAGAGAAAAAGCAGCTCATCTGGTACGGACATGTAGAGCGAATGAAGGACACTAGATGGCCCAAGAAAATAATCAATTGGCAACCAAAGGGCAGAAGAAAACAGGGAAGACCGAAACTGGAATGGCAAAAAAGCGTACACAAAGCGATGAGTGAAAGAAACCTGTCAACAGAGGATTGTACGAATAGAACAGGATGGAAATTGGATATCGGACAACGTAGAAAAACGTTCTAAACCGACTAATATATATAGGAAAAATTCAAGGCTGTGACACACTACGGCCTTGATACGACATGACCTTGACCATGACTTGATGCACGAACTAGCGAGAAAAAAAGTGGTATGGATCGCGCAAACACCAAAAAAACATTTGATTTAAAGCTAAGAAAAGCATTATAATAAACTTGATACTGTACCTGGGTACCAATATCCTCTGGTTGTGCGCTAGTATGTACCGTTTCTTTTCTTTCCTCTAAAATTAAATATATAGAAAATTCTTCAATCGAAAGGTAAACAAAAATATAGAGACAAAGAAACAACAGAGTCAACAGTCATTCCAGATCATTTGATCAATTAGTCAACCGTACAAGATTGATAAAAAAAACTCAAAACTCTCACTTCACTGTATAGGGGTTCTAAGTTGAACTACCATTGTCACTAAAATGTAAGCAACTCTGCCAATGTTACGGATCTGCTAATTGTTGACATTTTTTCTTATGTTTGGTTGTAGCTTTTGTTGATGTTTCTTCTGCTTCTTTTAATGTTGCTTTTTTAATAATAGTTTACACTTTTATGAATTATTATGTACTTTATTGTCAGGAAGCTTTTACAATTAGTTTTACAAAGAAATATATAATTGCCGAATGTAACTGTCAAGAATGCGTCAAAAATAAAAAAGGGACTGCCGAAGTAGAAGAGAGTTGTTTATGTTTGTTAAGGCTCCATTTTGGAAGAGTGTTTGAGAGTGAACGAAAATGAGCGATTCAGCAAGTGAATGAATGAGTGCCTGGAGTGTTTTCCTTTAGTTCCTTAAATACGGTCTCCGACTTCCCAATAACCAGAGGTGTACAATATAATTTTAATATTCTTAAGGTAAATTTCATTAAGAGTCCATTTCACTAGTCCGAAAAAGCAGTAAAAGAGGCGTTCGGAATATCACGTTTTATGTAAAATTGGCTATAGTTATTTTTACACAAATGAAGAATGTTTGGACTAAATTTTCTTGAAAATAAAGCCATAATTTAAAATTTCGTTACAATACGGAAATAGATTGAAATTTTGTGATTACAATGATATATAATCTATATAGTTTTGTAACAAATTGCTCGCTATTTTATGGCAAATGCTGAAGCCCTGCAAACCTTAATCAAGCCTTAATTAATCAAAGCACTTTATAGTAGGAAAAACTTGTTACAGATCGTCTTTTAGATGCACAACCAAATTTTAACAGTGGTGTAACTTAAAACAGATAAAAACTTTCCTAAAACTAATATTATAATCTAATTAATCAAGGCAGGGATACGACAACTGTTTATGGCGATACTAAATTTGTCAGGTCAGCTTTAGAGAGCTTACATTCAATGCACTTTTTTAACTATTGTTAATTCTAACTCTTCGAACTCGATGGTCAGGTAAGAACGATCGTAGATAGAGTTACCAAACCTTGAGAACGTCTGCAGAGGTTTACGACCTAGAATACTGGTTTGTAGTACGCGATTGCGTAACAATTATCATTTATGTCTCACGTCACTCTAGTCTACGTCAAATAAATAATTTTCGTACTTGTGTCCTAAAAACGTCTAGGAATATGTCGTGTGTGCAGAAGAAATAGTACTTGAGAGGCAGTTAACGCCGTGCATGAAGATAAATTAACATTTCTGGGAAGTTAGTGTTAAAGTCGACAGTAGGAATGTATTAGATAATATCGATACATCAAGATCTCGATAGAAAAAGTAAAGTAAAGATTTCAGTTAACGTCTCCTTTTTGCTGCCAAGGCTAATCTGGACGGGGCCTACTTTGTTTACGCGGAATCCGAACCGCGGTCCTCGGCCATATTATGGTCAATGGCCTACCGACTTGGCAAGTGTCTAAATCGATTCTTACTCACGAGATATCCGATCTCATCCGGCCTCGAACCGGCGTGAATGAGCAGTGTGTGTCAATAGATTTTACACTTTTGCCTTTTTCTGGGACAACAGCACGATACAGAGTTTCGAACCGGTCACCCGTCCATCCATTAGTACCGCCTTACGTCGGTCGCTTAACTTCGGTGTTCTAATGGGAACCGGTGTTTCGACGTAGCTGAGCCCTAGATCTCGATAGAGACTACTAGACTAGTAGACTCTAGTAGTAGATCAGGAAAACTGGAAATTTGGCCCTCATATACGAACATAAACATTTCCAATGTTAAAAAGTCTGTTGCGTACATATTTTTTTTAGAAAAATATTCCAGTGATAACCCATATGCACGCCCCTGGTGAATATGTCGACACTTTTTTAGCATTAAAATATGTCGCATTTATAGTAACTTTTACTCTCAAAATTTCATTCGAAACGCTAAAAGTATTTGGAAGAAAATTATAATAAATCGAAAAAATCTTAAGACTTTAACACCCTGTAGCTACGAAACAAAGCAGAATCGGACCTATGTTGACATAAAAAATAAATCTTTGTTTTTACGTGGGGAATCTCCCCAGGAGAGATGCTATGATATAACACCCTGTAAATGATCTTTATATTCTTTATTTCGAACATTTAAAGCTTTAGATGTTTCACTACTACAGAATTCTTCACATTCACATGGTATCGGTTGCAACGCACTATCAATCAATTCAATTGATTGATATTTTTGTATAACATAAAAAATAAAATATCGATAAAATTAAATATCGATATTTTTTCTCAAACAGCGACATCCCTAGTCTACAGCCGGTACCGCTTTATGTGCATTGCATTTTTATAAGTGTTAGTCATTTTAGCGCAATGTAGGAATGTATTACTATTGCAAAATCACCTGGCTAAATGGATTTGATAAAACAGCAATTATTTTCCGCAGGTAGAAACAGTACTAAGCAATAAAAACAACAAGATAACATTGGAACTACTGCACGAAAATAGGTCATTTTATTATTGTACCTCTCAGTTAAAACAGTACAATATTATTTTCAATTTTGTTATAATGTTATGAAGACACCGTTCAAGAGTTAAGAATATTAAATATTGGAAACGTACATATAGGAAAATTCAATATTTAATAATTTTGCTTAAATATGAAAGTGACATTTACAGGGGAACTTCGGCAGCATATTCTGCAAATAAAAACAAGTAAAAAAGTTCGTATAAATGTATATCCTAAAATGCTTAGTTTCGGAGATACAGGGTGTAGAATTTTCATTTTTATTTCGATTTTTTCCAAATAATTCCTGAAGTAACGTCAATATTTGGATGAAAACTTGTGTCTGGGAGTTTTTTGACATTATAAATTTGATTTTGATGTCAATATGACTCCTACTAGTAGAGGGCACCACCTACACATTTTTAACTGGTTTAAAGAGTAATAACTTTTCGTCCGTACCTGTATAAAACTACTGTGTCAAAAAATATACATTTACGACGCTTTTTACGTGAAAAGGGTCTCTTGGTAAAAACCGCTACGTGTAATGGTTTTCGAGATATTTGGAATAGAAATTATCAATACCTGTCATCATTGACATAAATTAAATATGTTGACTAAATACACACACCGGAAAAGTCTAGGGATATCACAATTTTATCCAGCCATCGTCAGTAATTTTATTATTTGCATTTCTGATATAATAAAATTAAAATAAACAGATAGTTTACAGGAAGTATTGGAAATAAAAATGCGAAATTTACCGAATTTTTCAAATTTACCTTGATTTTTATTGAACTCAAAAAAATACACACATTTTTTTTTATTCTAAACTGTGAATTAAAAAAAAAAGATAAAACCAATTTTACTTAATAAAGGGTATGGCCTCCTTTACTGTTCATTACAGCCCTACATCGTCTCTCCATGCTCCTGATCAGGTTGTCGATCTCTTCTTGAGGTACAGCCTGCCACGCTGCTTTCACGGCCCGAACCAGATCCCTACGAGTTTCAGGAGGCATACCCATTCTCAAAACTCTTCTTTGGACCGCGTCCCATACGTGCTCGATGGGGTTGAGGTCAGGAGATTGTGCCGGCCAGGGTAAGATGTTTAATTGATGAGCATTGATAAACTCTGTATGAGGCCCTGCATTGTCATGCATGAGAATGAAGTTTCTCCCAAAATCATTGGCATATGGTAACACGACAGGCTCAAGAATTAAATCACGATATGTGATTCCTGTTAGAAACCTTTCAAGAAAAACGAGATCGGTTTTTCGGCCTAACTGGACTCCTCCCCAGACCATAACTGTGCACTTCCTGAACATGATCCATCCGAATAAGATTTCCCGGTTCTCTTCATACCCTAAGCCTTCTCGAATCCGGATGAATTCCAAAGCGTGACTCATCCGTGAAGAGAACATTGGCCCATTGTTCATTCGACCACTGAACATGATCTTGAGTCCACAAATATCGTACCTCTCGATTTCCTCTCTTTAAGGGTTGAGTTCTCCAGGGGCGTCTGCTTCTTAAGTTGACCTCTCTTAATCTATTGCGAACAGTGTCAGGACTAACGGTTACATTATGTGTTTCCTGGAGAATTAAACTAAGCTCTAGTGCTGGTCTATCTTGCTGAGGGGTAGTAATGCGATGTCGCCCTGTGTGCCTTTCAGCAACATCGCGATAATCGCGATATTACGCTTTGCGTTGCATTTAATGGCCCTTAGCATTTCGTCTCTGTTAAGATGTCTACGCTCCATAATGTCGTTTAATACTAAACAGAGTTATTTGAATGAATTCTGCCCAGTTATCATAAAAACATAGCCAGTACAGGTTAAATTCGAATAATTGATGCTAAGTGCTTTTTATACATTTGACAAAAAATGCACAAACACTTCTGCAAATATCCCAAATTTAGAAATAACTAGTGTGGCTACTTCGTTTCAGTCGAAGTAGAAAGAATCGGCCTACAAATATGTCGTTGTTTATTCAAAACATTTATTTTTAACTTTATTAAAATGATATCCCTAGATTTTTCCGGTGTGTGTAGTTATCAGACTGAAATTTGAAATGTTTTCGTGCCAAATGTTCAACAGAAATTGTTTTATCATCATTTTTTGCAAAAAAAATTATGATTAATTTAAAAAAATAAAAATTTCTCAAATTTATTATTTCAGTGAAATAACATCTAATCAACGTGTTTATTTTTCGTAAATAATGACATGTATAGACTATTTCCATTCTAAATATCATTAGAACGGTAGCTCGTAGCGATTTTTACAAAGATACATTTTTTACATAAAAAATCACGAAAATGTATATTTTTTCACTCTTTAGTTTTATACAGGTACGGACGAAAAGTTATTACCCTTCAAAACAGTTAACACACATATAGGTGGCGCCCCCTACAAATAGGAGCCATGTTGACATCAAACTCAAATTTCTCATACCCAAAAACTCCCAGACACCAATTTTCATCCAAATATTGACGTTACTTCAGAAATTATTTGGAAAAAATCGAAATAAAAATGAAACTTCTACACCCTGTATCTCCAAAACTAAGCATTTTCGGACATACATTTATACGAACTTTTTTACATATTTTTAGCTGCAGAATATGTTGTCGAAGTTTCCGGAATACAGTTCGGACCACACTATACAGGGTGAGTTTCCTACGATGTTCTCTATGGGTATCTCGGAAACTACTGAAGATAGAGACTCGGTTAAATGGGGAAAGAATTGCAGTTTTGTGGGGTCATAAATATGCGCCTTTCAGATTTTTGAAAAAGTTCATGGCTTACTAGATATTTCGAAAAAAACAAATTTCGGCTATTTTAAAAATTGTCCCTAATTCCATTATAATCTATTTTAGACAAAAAAAAATTCAGATAAAATTTTTAGATAATCTCATCCTTAATGAGACTGTGTTCTTCGTTTTTTTTCTAAAGCCTGTCATTTTTGACATATAACACAAACTTATGTTTTTTTAAATGGAAACCATAGTTGGCCATGACTTCATAAGTTTTTCAGCGATATAAGCTATAATATGTTTTTTTCGAAAAATTACTGAGTTATAGCCAATTCTTATAATTTGTAAACAATTTCACTTAGTTAGCCATGGAAACAAGTTCAATCATCTTTGCTCTCAGAAATGTAAAGCTGCCACATCCAAACTTTGTAAATTAAACTAAACAAAAATTGTAAATAGGAATTTTTCAAATGAAGAAAAGCGTTAGGATTATTGGTTCAACTTTTCTTGGCCAAACATTTTCGAGGATACGTTGACCGGTGAATGTTACGTTCTTTAGAGAACAGTTTTTAAGACATATGTTAGAAAAGCTAAATTTATTTATAGCCAATTCTTAGTTTTGAGTTGCATCTTTTAAAAGTGAATTACTACCTAGTCTCACAGAAGGACCTGTCGACTTAATTACCTTTCTCTCGTACCGCCACAACGAGTGTCTCTCTTAATTCATAAGTTTTTTTTTTGTAAAACTTATTGTTAACTATACCGCATAAAAAAATCTAAAATGGATAGATCAGGTGATCGAGGAGGCTCATGCAATTGGTCCACCTCTTCCTATCCCTGCATTATTATGATATAAATAATTTTTAACATTTCTTTCATTATGGGGGGGGTAAGTATAATGAAAGTCATGTTGGAACCACTCTATTGATGCATGAGTATCTACATGCTCTTCTTAACTTGAAAAATTCATATTTACAATTTTTGTTAATTTTAATTTACAAAGTTTTTTTTTTTTTAATTTACAAAGTTTGTTTTTCACATTTCTGAGAGCAACGGCGATTAAACTTGTTTCCATGGCTAACTAAGTGAAATTGTTTACAAATTATAAGAATTGACTATAACTCAGTAATTTTTCGAAAAAAACATATTATAGCTTATATCGCTGAAAAACTTGAAAAATGGCGCTTTTTATGAAGTCATGGCCAACTATGGTTTCCATTTAAAAAACATAAGTTTGTGTTATATGTCAAAAATGACAGGCTTTAGAAAAAAACGAAGAACACAGTCTCATTAAGGATGAGATTATCTAAAAATTTTATCTGAAATTTTTTTTGTCTAAAATAGATTATAATGGAATTAGGGACAATTTTTAAAATAGCCGAGATTTGTTTTTTTCGAAATATCTAGTAAGCCATGAACTTTTTCAAAAATCTGAAAGGCGCATATTTATGACCCCACAAAACTGCAATTCTTTCCCCATTTAACCGACTCTCTATCTCCAGTAGTTTCCGAGATACCCATAGAGAACATCGTAGGAAACTCACCCCATAATTAAATCTGGTTACTGGTTGACTTTGACGACGAAAAAATATTTGGCAAAAAGCATCGAAATTCAACGTTTTGGTCGAGAAACTGTGTCACAAAAAGCATTGTATATAAAATACTTCTTATTTAATATTTTGATTACAATCTGGCAGCAATGCCAAGACCTAAATTCGCTCGTACCCTGTGACGTAGATAGAAGCGTGTTTTGCATTTACTTTATTATTTGGGTATTAACAAAACTGTATATTTTGGTAGTATAAATAAAAACATTTTACAAACATACGTATAAAGCGTTTTTAAACATTATTAAATCGCAGTCACCCTACAGTAAATATTTTTGGTGTGACGTCAAACGAATAATTTAACTCTGCAAATAATTTTGGGCATCGGCTAAATGAATTTTAAAATGTCCCAAAATAACCATAGAGAGACATCAATCAATTTATTTGTCGGATGTGTGATGTGTACCGGATTATATATGTTTTATAAATAACACGGCTGTAAAATGATAGATAGCAGAGAAGTCTTTATGAATAGTTAATACCGGTTAATGAAGGGCTTGGTAATTATTTCGAATTATTACCTAATGAACATGGAGTTTGACTTTAGCGGTCAAATCGCGGATGTGTAGGTATTACATATAAAAATCGATGTAATGTACAGGGTGAGTCAACGATAGAGTAAAGTCCATTATCTCATTTGTTACGGTCAAAGATGTAAAACAGACCTTTAATAGTAATAACCAGTAAATATTGTATTTATGCTCACTTAGGTTGGATATTGCGGGTACTCAATAGCCATTAACGTAAAAATCCAAAAAATTTAAATATTGATAAGCTACAGAAAAACTATAGATTTAACGACTTTGTCCGAGCCGAGCGTTGACGTTAATGTCTGTTGTAATACAGATGGTCCTGGAAATTATTACCAACACTACCCAACAAAAAATGAAAGAGAAATAATTGAATAACCATCGAATAAAAATTTAAACAGTCTGTGCTGCAAATGTAAGTTTCTTCTACCTGTATTGGCACAGTTTTAAACTTAGTTTTAACTGCTGTAAATTTTAAATCAATGCGACTGAAAGAGAGTCACTGTCGAAATGTAATGGACAAAAGGGAAAAAGAGTACAGAAGAGATTAAATCTACTTAACTAACTTTGTTTCCAAAGTTAGCTTTGAAAATAAAAGAGCAATGCAGTGGTGGTGCATCTACAATAGGGTGGATCGAAAAATGTCAAAAATGAAATTTCGGCTTGCTGTACCGCGTAAAAGTTGCCTTAGGTGTATACAAGCATAATTAAAAAGAGTTATAAAATTCGGATAACATCTTCCGATCGCACAAACCGCCGAGCAAATTTTTTTGGCATTTTTTTTCTTAACTTGAGGTTTGTATTTTTTAGCGCTATGGTGGTTAAACGTTAGTAATAGTATTGAGTTGCCTGCAGAAAAAATATTGCCTCTTTTAAACCATACCTTCCAGATCGCCCAAAGCGTCTAAATATTTGCAAAAAATGTAAATTTTTACTTTTTTTCCGTAAGTTTACACATGCAAATGTACAGCTCTTTGCTTGCTTAGAAAATAATCTAATTAATTTTAAATTATTTTCTAAACAACCCACAACTCACCACAAGGAGGTGGCTACAAAATTTAGAAAATTTTCACCACCTATGTCTAACAACTGAGTGGATTGTCCTCTGGGCTGACGTCGATTCCGAATTTTCTATATAGATTTATGGATACCTTGTCTAATCTGGCGTACAAGGCGTTTCCTCTTAGGCCTATCAAAATTAAACAAGGTATACCCTGGTCTA
Source organism: Sitophilus oryzae (assembly GCF_002938485.1). Taxonomy (NCBI): domain Eukaryota; kingdom Metazoa; phylum Arthropoda; class Insecta; order Coleoptera; family Curculionidae; genus Sitophilus; species Sitophilus oryzae. Next base: position 773,073 of record NW_022147067.1, read on the forward strand.
CTACAGGCTTGCGTATATCTGCAAGGAACATGCGCTCATTATCTCACCTTAAGAAATTCACGGACAGCGTCTTCTTTCATAATTACGTGAAACTTTATAAAAAGGTTTATCGTAAGACTATAAAAGCTGCCAAGGACATTTATTATAATGCGAAGCTAGACAAAGCCGGTAATGTTGCTAGGAGACTTGGGCTATTGTAAATGACTTAAGGAATAAGACTTCTTCGTTTGGCACAGTCTTTAATTCACCTGAAGATTTAAACACTTACTTTCTTAATGTGGCTAAAAATTTAGTAAACACCATAACTCCTTCCCATGATTTACTTTCATATCTCCCTAAAGCAAATGAGAATTTACACAGTTTCTTCTTCACGCCCGTAGCATTAGATGAGCTCCGTAATACAATTAATAGTATTAAAAACAAATCCGCATCTGAGACTGATGGGCTTACGCTCATAATGTTCTCTGAACTTCCTGAATGCTCATTAAACCATCTTACTACTTTAATTAACGAGTCATTCCAAAAAGGAGTTTTTCCAAACTGCCTTAAGACAGCAATAATTATTCCTCTGTATAAAGGAGGAGATAAAGATGAACCTTCGAACTATCGCCCAATTGCACTCGTGCCCACATTATCTAAGATCATTGAAAGATTGGTTAAAAAAAGGTTTCTATCTTTTCTCCTTAAATATAAAATACTTACTACCCATCAATTTGGATTTCTAAGTAACAGTTGCACAAATGATGCTATGTTCGACCTTTTTAATAATGTATACTCTAGCCTGAATATTCATCAGTCTACAGCTACAATTTTCTGTGATTTCTCTAAGGCTTTCGATTGTGTAAATCATAATATCTTAATTAACAAATTGCAATACTATGGTTTCAGGGGAGTGCTGCTCGAATGGCTTAAGTCATATCTTGGCAACAGAAGGCAGCTTGTGAGGATTGATACGTCTATGTCTTCTTGTAAACCTATAGAATGTGGTGTTCCTCAGGGTTCAGTACTTGGCCTTATTTTGTTTCTGGTGTTTATATCTGCTATTCCCGAAAGGCCATCTCATAACTATCCACTTAGGAATGCGGAGCACGATCTTTATCTGCCAACCCCGAGCTCAGAACTAGTTAAAGGTTCAATACTGTACAATGCCAAAAAAATGTACAATCATCTGCCTTTGAATATCAAGTCGCTTTCATCCTTTCCCGCATTTCGCAAAGCTCTAAAATCATACTAACTGGAGAGAGCCCTATATACGGTAAACGACTTTTTTGTTGATGTTTAATTATGAACAATTTTGAATTTTAAAATTTTGATCATCTCACACACTGGTCAAGTATTTAATATTTTATAACTCTAAAATTATATCTATTTACTGCGTACTGTTCTGCAATTGTCCATGTATATTTTTTTTTGTTATTTTAATGACTTTTTTGAATTGTATTATTTGTATTGTGTATTTTTTGTTGTTTGTATTTTTTTTGTGCTTTTGTTTATTTTGTGAGTGCTTTGTCGTTGAAGCCGTTTTGGCTTTTTGTACAATAAAGCGTTGTTTGTTTGTTGTTTGTTGTTCGTTAATTGTTTCTCTCGATTTGAGTGTTCCCCTAATGTATCCATCCCTTGTTTGCGGCCCGCATACCTTAAGAGCAGCTTTGGTAACTAGCTTCACGCAACACTCCACATCTTGCGTGTGACATAGGAATTCTCTTATATCCCAATCCGGGGTCTCACCCGATTGTATGAAGCTTTTGATTTCTTCATCGCTTATCCCACGGAGAAGAGGTGGTGGCGATATTTTTGTAGTGCTCCAATCTATCATTTCCGTGTAATCAAATGCGTCAAATTTAAGTGAAGGAGTGTGAAAGTTCCTAATGCCTTTTCCAGGCAAAGCAGACTGTCTGGCCTTTAGCACTCTCCTGAGCCCTAACTCTCTCTCATCAAAGAGCATGGCTATTAAAATGATAATCAGAATGATTCTCTAATAGGAATAGGTCGTTACAATTAGCTGTTCTAATTAAAGAGGTTGTGAATGAACTGTAGTTGTAACGACACTGAATCTCACTAAACGCCAAACCATGAGAAAATAAGCTGATTAAATATAAAAGTCGAAAGCTCACGTTGTAGGAAGATTGTTTTCGGTGAAATTTCTAAAGTTTTTCATCCCCTAAGTGATAATAAATTTAAATGTACAATGGGAAGTAGCCAGGAAAAACAGTCTATTTTCATATAAAAAAGCAGTAAATATCCTGAAAACAATATATTATAACTTTTTTACATTTACTTTTATGAATGATAACTGACTGGCATTAATTTTAGCCCCTACTATAGTTATAAAATATCTCTTTATTCTATGAATATTGCTAAAAGAGACTCTTTAAAATACGTTTGCTTGGATATCAAATGTATACAGGATGGTCCTATATGTATTCCAGAAACTTCGGCAGCATATTTCTCCGATAAAAATAAGTAAAAAAGTTCGTATAAATATATGTCCTAAAATGCTTAGTTTCGGATATACAGGGTATAGAAGTTTCATTTTTATTTCGATTTTTTCCAAATAATTATAAATTTTTCTGCGATAAAATTGTGATAAAACAGTTTCTGTTGAACTTTTGGCATAAAAACATTTCATATTTATGATTTAAGTCTAATAACTATTTAGTCAACGTGTTTAATATACAGGGTGGGCCACTGAAAACTTACAAAGGCTATAATTTTTAAACCAAAAAAGATATCAAAAAAATAAAAAATGCCGTTTCTATAATATCGAGGGGGAATACATATGACGTATTTTTTGAACCACCCCGACCTACCCCTAAGGCGGCACCACTACTCACTTGAAAATCTTAAATGGCAACACCCCACTTGTGGCGCCTTTTTGGAAAGCCCATGAAAAATGCTAAACGATGATCATAAAGTTTTTAGGGTGAAATTGAAAAACTACCCCTTACACGAAAAATTAGGTGGACATTAATGAGAAAAGTGATTTTTTCAGCATAAGTTACAAATTGGGACCCAGCTAAATGAGCTTTTTTCAAACTACCCCGACCCACCCTTAGGTGCCACCCCCTCACTTTTAACCTCAAGATAGCGATACCCCACTTGTGACACCTTTTTGGAAAGCGTATAAAAAATGCTGAACGACTGTAATAAAAAGGAACGAAAAAAATAGAGCCTAAAAATGAAACAAAAATGTCAAAACGTGTCAAAATCAATAGAATGAATTATTTCTGTATCCATGAACCATTGCGAGAAAAAAAAAGCTGGTACAAAGAAACTTATTATAACTCTTAATAAAGAAATAAAGACCTCATACACTTTCAGCAAGATGGAGCCCCTTGGCATTATTCTATTGTCACAAGGCGGTGGTTGGATAAATATTATCCAAGGCAATTGATTGGCAGAAGGGGTCTAATCGAGTGGCCGCCAAGGTCACCTGATCTCACTCCTTTAGACTTTTCCTTGTGGGGTTACACTAAATCCATAGTCTACAAGTCAAAACCAGGTTCGTTGCAAGAATTGCGGCAGAGGAGAACTGAAGCATGTCGAAATATTCCGAGAGAGACTTTCCAAAAAGTGAGAGAAGAATCTTGAGGTTAGAAGTGAGGGGGTGCCACCTAGGGGTGGGTTGGGGTGGTTTCAAAAATACTTCATTTGCGTCATTTAGCTGGGTCCCAATTTGTAACTTATGCTGAAAAAATCACCTTTTTCATTAATGTCCACCTAATTGTTCGTGGAAGGGTAGTTTTTCAATTTCACCCTAAATACTTTATGATCATCATATAGCATTTTTCATGAGCTTTCCAAAAAGACGCTACAAGTAGGGTGTTGCCATTTAAGATTTTCAAGTGAGTAGAGGTGCCTCCTAAGGGGTAGGTCGGGGTGGTTCAAAAAATACGTCATATGATTTCCCCTTCGATATTATAGAAACGGTATTTTTTATTTTTTTGATATCTTTTTTGGTTTAAAAATTATAGCCATTGTAAGTTTTCAGTGACCTACCCTGTATATATATATCAATGATGACAGGTATTGACATGGTATCTTGAGAACCATTACTCGTGGCCAGTGGCGAATACAGAGGGGGGACCATGGGGCCTATCCCCCCTCTAAAATCTATAAATTGGATTAAATATTAGGCTTTTGGATTAAAAATGGCACGCTAAAAAGCATATTCTACATTACTTTTTATTTCGGCCGCCCCTAAAATAAATTCCTGTATCCGCCCCTGCTCGTAGTGATTTTTACCAAGAGACCTATTTTACGTAAAAGAGGTCGTAAATGTATATTTTTTTACCCTGTAGTTTTATACAGGTACGGACGAAAAGTTATTACTCTCCAAACCAGTTAAAAAATGTAGGTGGCGCCCTCTACAAGTAGGAATGGTTTAACATCAAAATCAAATGTCTCATGTCAAAAAACTCCCAGACACCAATTTTCATCCAAATATAGATCTTACTTCTTAAATGATTTGGAAAAAATCGAAATAAAAATGAAACTTCTACACCCTGTATCTCCAAAACTAAGCATTTTAGGACATACATTTATACGAACTTTTTTACTTATTTTTATCGGAAAAATATGCTGCCGAAGTTTGCGGAATACAGTTCGGACCACCCTGTATAGATATAAACAATTCTAAAGAACTTATCCAAATTAGAAAATTAAAAACAAGTTTTGTAGTGGTTGTTAATATTTCAACGAACTGTATAATGATGTAGTAGGTATTGAAAACCGAAAATAATTAAGTAAATTACATAATTAATATCTAATTACTAACGCAGTTATTCACTAGTCAAAGGTCGACCTCGTAATTACTTAACATTTATTAATTCCTCTTGTCGCCATTTTTCTAATGCACTAAACTTGTGGCATAGCTCAGGTAGTAAATAATAGAGTTGATGAACGATAGAAAATATGTTTGTTACTATTACACATAAAGGTTAAATAAGTTGACATCTCTATACGACATAAAAAATACAAATGAGTTCACATCCCAATTAGTAAGTACATTTTTAATCATGAATTCAACTATAAATTTATATAATATTATTTAATACAATCATCGTAGCGTAGAAGTAAAATTAATAAATCAATTCAACACCGAGTGATAATAAATAACTTGTTGAAATAACATTGTTAATAACAAGGTTAAGCAACAAGCGAATATATGCCACGTATTTTTAAGTATTTTCTACTAAGTAAAAGAAAACACAGAAGCATAGTTTTTAATAGGTTTGTTCCAACCAGCATTTCGGGATCGTTTCGAAATCGTACTCGAATCGGTTTCCTTGCACTTTCTTAGCATGCGCGGACTTCGAATAGTTTCGTGACGGTGCAAAAAGTATCAACGTTGGAACGCTTTGTGGAAAAATTTTGTTGATGTTTGACCATCAAAATCTTAAAAATAAAAGAAGTTGTCTAAAAATGTGCTACAATACGGATATAGTATAATCCTTTATCTTTAATTTCGTTCTTCATTTGTGTAAAAATACCTAGCCAGTTTTACATAAAACGTTAAATGCCGAACGCTTATTTTTCTACTTTTTCCGACTAGAGAAATGGACTCTTAAGTATTTCATTTTTGAGATAAAACCATGAATGACAAATATATTACAGTCACTGAAAGAATCCAACAGTACATTTTTCCTAAAAAATATTATTTAGAATCACCCTGTATTATACACTTGAGTCACATGCGTGTTTAAAGAGCAAAGCTGGTTATCTTTGAGACTCTCTGCTCTTTCAAGTGAAAGGAGTGTGTGTTCGCTTGCTTGTCTATATTTATTCGTACTTGTTTGTGAATTTATAAACTGGTACTCGTAAATAGTTGATCTAGACGCCGAACACACCGTATTAAAGTGTCTTGAATCTTGAATATTTATCGTTAACGGTACTGGAATTACTTTATAGTCTATATTTATACCTATTTAATAGTTAATTTAATATATTTTTTGTATCGCATTTTAATGTCTCTATCTTAATTTATTGTGATTAAGTGTCCTATTATAAAAACTAAGAAAATATCATATTCAATTCAGTCAGCCACACTCCTAATGAAATATCTTCCTATTTCATATCATTCGTTGGTAAGCAGAAAACTAAGTGGTCCATGAAACTAAGAAATTTAAACCAAAATTAAACCTAAAAAACTTATGTTTACATATTAAAAAATTTAACTAAAAATTTAAACTTAATATATCGGAAAAATTCTAGAAAAAAATGTCCGAAATGCGGTAAAACCTAGGATTTACCAAAAGCAAGTGGCAGTAAAAACCAACCAATCCCACCAAATAACCACCTAACCAATGCATTAACACCCCCAAATAACAAGGCCAACCAATGCAATTAACACCCTCCAAATAACCAGGCTAACCGAATTAGTTAATGCTTTTGGTAAATCCTAGGTTTAGCGCGCTTATCCTAGGTTTTACCGAATTTCGGACATATACAGTAACATATAAAAATACACGGGTTTAAATAGCGAGTATACGAAAAAATTCCTATATAATTATTCCAAAAGTGTTAGAAAGTATAATTTGTGAAAATTCTAAAAATAAAAATAAAAAATTGGCGCCGTGAGGCACGTATACTAAAATAGGAGCCGCCCATACTAAAATTTATTAAAAAAAAGTTGGTAGGCAGTTCTTTTAGTTTCAAAGTGAAGAAATTTTTCCAATTTTTTTTTATCTCAAAAATTACGACTGATTTTGATGTTATTACAAATTTTGTTGCAAATATTATTCCTAATCTTAAATTGAAAACTGCGTTTCGCTAGCTACTGCAATTTTGGAGTTACGATTTTTTCAAAATTTTTAACCCCCTTAACAACCCCCCACCCCCACCAACAACTAATGGCTAGATTCTCGGGTGCCACAGTGTTTTTGTGCCAAATTTGGTTAAAATCGGTTTAGCGGTTTTTGAGTTATCGTGTTACAGACAGACGGACAGACAGACACCATGAAAATATTTTCCGTCTGTCTGAAGGCGCTGGGTTAAACGTAGTCTCTACTAAGAACACGGAGGGGCGTTTTGACCCAAAATTTTACTATTAAGTTTCATATCTATCTTAATAGAAGATTATTTTCTTTTATCTATGGATTTATCAGCAGTCATCGTCAAGTTGACAATATACAGGGTGTTTTCGAATTAGTCTAAAAAAATTATGGTGTGATTCCTCATGTGTCCGTCTGTCTGTAACACGATAACTCAAAAACTGCTAAACCGATTTTAACCAAATTTGGCACAAAAATACTGTGGCACCCGAGAATCTAGCCATTAGTTTTTGGTGAGGGTGGTGGGTTGTTAAGGGGGTATGGGAGGGGGTTAAACATTTTAAAAAATCGTTTTCAATTTAATATTAGTAATAATATTTGCAACAAAATTTATATTTAATAAACTGTAAAATATATATATTCTTATGTTTTATTAAAGTTACTCTGATATACTAATATATATATATATATATATATATATATATATATATATATATATATATATATATATATATAACTTTAAAACTAAATCCTTTGAAATCAAATATAAACATAAAAAAATATTTACAGCAGAAAAGGCGAAGGCGCTGGGTTAAACGTAGTCTCTACTAAGAACACGGAGGGGCGTTTTGACCCAAAATTTTACTATTAAGTTTCATATCTATCTTAATAGAAGATTATTTTCTTTTTATCTATGGATTTATCAGCAGTCATCGTCAAGTTGACAATATACAGGGTGTTTTCGAATTAGTCTAAAAAATTATGGTGTGATTCCTCATGTGTCCGTCTGTCTGTAACACGATAGCTCAAAACTGCTAAACCGATTTTAACCAAATTTGGCACAAAAATACTGTGGCACCTGAGAATCTAGCCATTAGTTTTTGGTGAGGGTGGTGGGTTGTTAAGGGGTATGGGAGGGGGTTAAACATTTTAAAAAATCGTTTTCAATTTAAGATTAGTAATAATATTTGCAACAAAATTTATATTTAATAAACTGTAAAATATATATATTCTTATGTTTTATTAAAGTTACTCTGATATACTAATATATATATATATATATATATATATATATATATATATATATATATATATATATATATATATACATATATACTATAACTTTAAAACTAAATCCTTTGAAATCAAATATAAACATAAAAAATATTTACAGCAGAAAAGGCGAAGGCGCTGGGTTAAACGTAGTCTCTACTAAGAACACGGAGGGGCGTTTTGACCCAAAATTTTACTATTAAGTTTCATATCTATCTTAATAGAAGATTATTTTCTTTTATCTATGGATTTATCAGCAGTCATCGTCAAGTTGACAATATACAGGGTGTTTTCGAATTAGTCTAAAAAAATTATGGTGTGATTCCTCATGTGTCCGTCTGTCTGTAACACGATAACTCAAAAACTGCTAAACCGATTTTAACCAAATTTGGCACAAAAATACTGTGGCACCCGAGAATCTAGCCATTAGTTTTTGGTGAGGGTGGTGGGTTGTTAAGGGGGTATGGGAGGGGGTTAAACATTTTAAAAAATCGTTTTCAATTTAAGATTAGTAATAATATTTGCAACAAAATTTATATTTAATAAACTGTAAAATATATATATTCTTATGTTTTATTAAAGTTACTCTGATATACTAATATATATATATATATATATATATATATATATATATATATATATATATATATATATATATATATATATATATATATATATATATATATATATATATATATATATATATATATATATATATATATATATATATATATATATATATATATATATATATATATATATATATATATATATATATATAACTTTAAAACTAAATCCTTTGAAATCAAATATAAACATAAAAATATTTACAGCAGAAAAGGCGAAGGCGCTGGGTTAAACGTAGTCTCTACTAAGAACACGGAGGGGCGTTTTGACCCAAAATTTTACTATTAAGTTTCATATCTATCTTAATAGAAGATTATTTTCTTTTATCTATGGATTTATCAGCAGTCATCGTCAAGTTGACAATATACAGGGTGTTTTCGAATTAGTCTAAAAAAATTATGGTGTGATTCCTCATGTGTCCGTCTGTCTGTAACACGATAACTCAAAAACTGCTAAACCGATTTTAACCAAATTTGGCACAAAAATACTGTGGCACCCGAGAATCTATCCAGCAGTTTTTGGTGGGGGTGGTGGGTTGGTAAGGGGGTATGGGAGAGGGTTAAAAATTTTAAAAAATCGTAACTCCAAAATTACAGTAGCTAGCGAAACGCGGTTTTCAATTTAAGATTAGTAATAATATTTGCAACAAAATTTGTAATAACATCAAAATCAGTCGCAATTTTTGAGATAAAAAAAATGGAAAAATTCCTTTACTTTGAAACTAAAAGAACTGCCTACCAACTTTTTATTAACATATTTTAGTATGGCCGGCTATACGTGCCTCCCGGCGCCAATTTTTTGATTATGTAACGGGCCCTTTGTTTACTCACTTTAATTACACTCTCCTTTACACGTTAACATTTTTTACTACTCGAAACAACGTTACATCACACAAACCTCGTACTTGAGTGTTTTATATAGTTTCAATAACAGCACTAGAAAAAAACTGAATTACTTAAATATTACGACAAAGCCACGATTTCAATATTATTTTAAAGCGATCAACATGAACTGTAACCGTGCCGGCGTGAAATACATGGCGAAAATTTTTGATTTCTGCCGTATATAGCGCTGCGGTCGGAATTTTTTGAAATCAACTGAAATGTGTGCACCAAGCTTATATTAAAAAATCACCGTCAGCCTAACCTAACTGCAGTATGAATGGATTGTAAATAAGGTTTATATTTTTGTGGCTAGTTCGTTTCTTGAAAAAATTCTCAGAACAGCAACTTCTACAGTTTCTAATAGACCTATCTACTAAAAACCGAAGTGTTCTTGAATAGTGAGTGGTATTTAGATATTTTAAAAATATTTTTTTTATTTTGTAGATTTCTCTTTCAGTGGCGAATAATCCAGAATTTTGTTCAGGCTACAGTATAAATATATTTTCCCTGCCTTCGTGCTTTTGACGAAAATTTTTCACTACCGCCGGAAAAAAAACCTGCTAAAATTGCAAAATATTTCTCCCACGGGAGTATTGGTTGTTGTTGCGAATTTAATACCTCTGGCTGCTTCCGATACATATAGAGAGATCGTGAAAGTTCCCGAATAAACTTAATATCCCGTCATGAAACGTGACACTTTGATTCATTTTTCTTGTTAGGCAGAGTATGCCGATTGGAACGTTGTAACGCGGAGGTTATAACGTTTTTATCTCTGTCAGATAAATTAAAAGAAAATTGGGTAAATGAGAAATAAAAATAAATTGAATTTGAAATTCAAATATTAAATCACAGAGGCTCAATTCTTTATCACAGTCTGACTGTGTAGACCTCTGTATACTCCGTTTAATATAGGCTTAGTGCATTTCAGTTGATTTCAACTGAAAAAATTCCGACCGCAGCATTTCAACGGCAAAAATCAGAAATTATCCCTACCTAGTTCACACAGCCGTCATGTTGATCGCATAGAGTCAACAGCTATCACATTTTGCAACTTGCTTGAATTTTGTCATATTTTATGATAATTTTGATAAAATATCCAGGCAAAAACATTCCTTACCGAGATTTATAGATTTTAACGCGAACGAAAAAAAAATCAAACAACGAATACATACCATATTATATTTTTCTTTTATCTAAGATACATACCTTATCGTCTTTTGGAAACACGTACATTTTTGCACACAACAAGAAAACACCAGTTACCATTTTTACAGTTAATAAATAGTAAAACTATTTCTGACTATGATATTTAAAATTTAGATAGATAGAAAATTAAAAAACAAACGAGTATTTGCAAACGCAGGCCCAAATTCAATAAAAATCAAAATTTTTCCTGCGAAAATCAGGCTTTTTTCACTGAAAAGGTATTTTTTGATTTATCAGCAGTCGTCGTCAAGTTGACAATATACAGGGTGTTTTCGAATTAGTCTAAAAAAATTATGGTGTGATTCCTCATGTGTTCTTAAAACAATTTTTATATAACCATCCTTTCTGATCTACAGGGTGTTAAAAATTTAAAAAAATCGATTTTTTCGCTTAACATAAATGGTACACCACTGCTTTTTTAAAGAAAATGTATTTTTTTCTTGACTGGCCATCCTTTTTCAACAAAATTGATCTTTTGAGTTTTTCTTGTTCATCAAACGGTTGTCGAGAAAAAAATAAATATACTTATTAAGAGCCCGCCTTAATTCGTTTTCTAACCATTTTTTATTTTTTAGATTAATTAAGAAACACCCTGTATATGCATATCACAGGCAACCAAATAAACTAGTAACCTTTAAAAATTATTTTTCCTACCATTAGCGACATACCGTGTTTTTAGTGTGTACTAAATTATTTTATCAAAATTTCACCATATAAGTTTCCAGGCAATGGTTTCTGTTTAGTTTAAGATGTCAAATTTAAACGTCACTTTTCAAGAAATTAATAAAAAGAAAGGGGTCCTACGAAAATACTAAAAATATTAAATGTGTATAACTGCTTATAGAAGAAATACTATAGTAAGAAGAATTTCACTGATTTTTTTCCGTTTCACTGATTCCGTTGCCATGGTGACAGTCCTTTTTTATTGCAAAAGAACAGTGACTATATAGTTTGAAATGAATCAATCGTGGCAAAATAATATATTTTTTTAATGATATCTTTCTCAAAACAGAATATTTAACGAAAGGTTTTTACTTTGAGTCATTCTTAATCTAATTATTCAATTGAATGAACGTATCTAGTATGTTTCATCAAAGGTGCATCATACACCTTGCGATTGACTCTTTACTTAAAAATACCACTTGGAAATTATCTTTTAGTAAATTGACTTTAAACAAAGAATAGTTAACTGTACAGGGTGTCCCAAATTCGAGCCTCAGCATCGAGATTTGGGAAACTAGAAGGGATACGTGGTCGGTAAAATGGAGGCAAAGTTGAAGAATATATGCGATTTTATTTTTATGTTTGTGACTCTATTTGGAATAAATATAACGAAGTGAATTTCACATTTTTATTTAAAATATATGATATAATGTAGTTGTTTTTCCTTTAGTTGCAGGTGGCTATGGTGCGGGTGATGACAGAGGCTACTTTGGACCATGGAGAACGTGCAAGCTTTTGTTATACAACCGAGAAAGATGTGACGACGATGTTTCGAGGTTTAGACCGTCAGGTGAGCATATATTTCCATCAGTTTACTTTACTCGTATGTCGAATGACTTTATAAATGTGTAAAGAAGGCAGGGAGTTTACCGTTATACCGGGTGTTGCATCGTCGAGCGGAACATAGAAAATCCCATGTAAATTTTAATGGGGTCAATTATTGACTTCCCTAATTATTTTAGAGAATAATTCTATTTAGGTTTATTGAAGACCACTAAAACCCACATTCAAAAGAATAACTTTAGATATTTTTGATTAGCCCGTTTACGAGTTATCGCCGATTTCTTTTCAAATATTTCTCCTTTCTTATGGCCCTGTATTTACTTATGAGCACCAGTCAAGGTAAAAGATAACTGCCAAATGAAGTTGTGCACATAGTACCCTGGCTGATCGGGAATATTTAGACAATAGTTTTAACGGAAATGTTATTGGCCTAAATCATACAGTAAATTGGCCAGCAAGATCTCCTGATATTTCGCCAAATGATTTCTTTCTCTGGGGCCATTTAAAGAACAGGATATACAAGGAAAAAAATACCCAAATCTAGACGAGTTAAAAAATGCTATTTCTGCCGAATGCAATAGAATTTCAGTTTACCAACTAGCGAATGTAAAGGTGCGTATTCATTATCCGAACGAACGAACGAACGAACGAAAGTGCGGTATATTTAGACGGGGACCGAACGCATGCGGCCGTTCGTTCGTTCGTTCGCTCGACCATCCGTTTCGAGTCGGTACATCAAAGGCGTTCGCCAACAAATGCCTCCGGTCTTCTCGTGCGGTCCTATCGTGCGGTCCCCGTCCATACCACTAGCGAACATTCGTTCGTTCGTGCGGATAATGAATACGCACCTTAAGAAGAGAATTTTATGATCGCCTGGGTTATTGTCTAGCAGTCGATAGAGGAATATTTAAACATCTTCTTAAATCCTAAAGTTCTAACAATTTAATAGTACCTAAATTAATAAGTTATTGAATATTGTAATAATACTATAATTAACCTTGAAATTGATTACTTTATTTTACTTTAATTCATATTAATTTGTATTAATAAATACATCTTTAAGATTTCCGATGTAGGAATGAGTTTTCAATAATAATAAAGCACTAAATAGGTAAATTTCTGAAATGACAACTTCATTTGACAGTTATCTTTTACCTTGACTGGTGCTCATAAGTAAATACGGGGCCATAAAAAAGGAGAAATATTTAAAAAGAAATTTGGCGATAACTCGTAAACGAGCTAATTAAAAATATATAAAGTTATTCTTTTGGATGTGGGTTTTAGTGCTCTTCAATAAACCTAAATAGAGTTATTCTCTAAAATAATTAGGGAAGCCAATAATTGAATGTCCCGTCTGACGATGGAGTATTTTATATTTAAGTAAAACATACCGACCCGGTATGTTTTATAGGTGAAGTACTGAAAAGTACAATTTGCCAAGGACATTTATTATAATGGGAGGCTAGCCAAATTCGGTAATGTTGCTAAGGAGACTTGGGCATTTGTAAATTACTTAAGGAATAATACTTCTTCGTCTGGCACAGTCTTTAATTCCACCTGAAGATTTAAACACTTACTTTTTTATTGTGGCTAAAAATTTAGTGAACACCATAACTTCTTCCCATGATTCACTTTCATATCTCCCTAAAAAAATGAAATAAATAAGCAAATGAATGAATAAAGCAAATGAGAATTTACACAGTTTCTTCTTCACGCCCGTGGCATTAGATGAGCTCCGTAGTACAATTAAAAGTATTAAAAACAAATCCTCATCTGGGACTGATGGGCTTACTCTCAAAATGTTCTCTGAACTTCCGGAATGCACTTTAATCCATCTTACTACTTTAATTAACGAGTCATTCCAAAAAGGAGTTTTTCCAAACTGCCTTAAGACAGCAATAATTATTCCTCTGCATAAAGGAGGAGATAAAAATGAAGCTTCGAACTATCACCCTATTGCACTCCTGCCCACATTATCTAAGATCATTGAAAGATTGGTTCAAAAAGGGTTCTTTCTCTTCTCCTTAAATATAAAATACTTACTACCCATCAATTTGGATTTCTAATTAACAGTTGCACAAATAATGCTATGTTCGACCTTTTTAATAATGTATATACTCTAGCCTGTATAACCATCACTCTACAACTACAATTTTCTGTGATTTCTCTAAGACTTTCGACTGTGTAAATCATAATATCTTAATTCACAAATTGCAATATTATGGATTCAGGGGAGTGCCGCTCGAATGGCTTCAGTCATATATTGGCAACAGAAGGCAGCTTGTGAGGATTGTTACGTCTATATCTTCTTGTAAGCCTATAGAATGGGGTATCCCTCAGGGTTCAGTACTTGGCCCTATTTTGTTTCTGGTGTTTATCAACGATATTGCAAATCTGGACATTAGCGGTCAAATCTGCTTCCTTGCGGACGATACTAGTTTCACTTGGAGGGGGCCAGATGTTACGGCACTATATAATACCATTAAATCTTGGTGCGATTCTAATCTCCTATGCCTCAACCTATCAAAAACTAAAGTTTTGTCATATAAAAGTACTACACAACCTTTTGTATATCGCCAGTTTTACATAAAGCGTTAAATGCCCAAAGCTTATTCTGCTACATTTTCGCACTCTTTAAGAAATTCAAAAAAAAATTAAAAAAATCCGTGTTTTCTTCAAACAACATCCTTCTAACGACATTTTCCTTGCTTTTTAAGAAAATTTAACGAATTTGTCGGCTTGTAAAGCCATTAAGAAATAAAATAAGTCAGTTACCCGAACCAAACGACGCGAATTCGATTTAGCGGCAACGAGTGGATATTAGGTCAAAAATAATTTCCCTCGGGATTGATAGCAGGCGTGACAAGCAGGCCATGGACGGAGGAGTGGAAACATGCAGAGGAATCAGCATTTTTAATAGAGTAGGAATTGAGAAAATTACGATTAGAATTTTCAAGAATCTACTTATTGTTATTTTAACAGATTTACGTAAAATTGTTTTTAATAAATGTTTATGTACAGGGTGGGCCAAATTGGACGCTTTTAGAGGGAAACATCCTTTTCTATAGGAGTTAGACGAAAACTAATATTGGTGTCTGGAGCTCAATTTTTGTCAAAAACATGGTGGTGAAAACCGCATATCGATATTTGTTACCGTTTTCGAGTTTCTGGGTGTTTTTCAAAAATGTGCATTTTTAACAAATCGCTGTAACTTTTTTGCTACAGAAAATTTTGTATTCTTATGAAAACTTTTCCAAAATACCTTTTTACGTAGAATTTGATGGTTTATGTATAATTTTTTTAAAATTAATAATTTAAGAATTATCAAGAAAAAAATTGTTTTTTTAAATGGGACACCCTGTATATTTGTTGAAAATAATTTAAAATTACCTTTCCAAAAATATAGCACACTTGATATTTTGTTTGATTCCTCTTCGATATATATTCAAAGCCTACAAAGTAGGCTTTGAACCGAGACGGCTGTAATGCAAGAAAATTGTAGCTGTATATATTTTGTATGGCGTATTAAGAGTACACATGATATCAAGAAATCAAAAAAAAAAATCAATACAACAATACAAACAATTCAAAGATCAACAATCAGATGTGTAAGAGACATATCACAATGTTACAGTAAAAACGAACAACTATAAATTTACACTACAAGATTTAGCTCTGCGATCCATTCTATAGCATCCAGGTCAGCCTCATGAAGACGATTTAAAGAGAACTGCGCCTTTGTTAGTGGGCACTGTGTTGCGATATGAAAAGGTGTATCTTCAAAATGTCCGCAATCGCAGTTAGGGTTGTCGGTTAGTCCCCATTTGTGTGTCCAGAAGCGGGTTCTGCCATGGTTAGATCTGAACCGATTGAGTGTTGTCCACGTTTTTCTTGGCAAATTGAATCCGGGAGGGCAGAGTACTGGGTCAGTTATCAAGTGATGAATGTCAGGATTATTTTGTGACCATTCATCTCGCCAGCAGTCTTCAACCCGAAAGTTGGAATTTAGTAGCTGCTGCCCCAATACCCATGGCGGTTTTCTGGATTTCAGGCGATTCAAGAAATTTTCACAATCATCATGGATGGGCAGATGGACATTGCTGGTGCACTTTTTCCACTCTCTGACTAGAGCCGCCTGTCTTCTCAGATGAGGGGGAGTAATGTTTGATAAGACAGGGAGCCACTGGATCGGAGTGCTTCTGATAGTGCCCGTTATTATTCTCATCGCGCTGTTAAGACGAGTATCGATAAGATGAATATGATTGCTATTTATCCAGACAGGGCAGCAATATTCTGCCACCGAATATGTGTGGGCCATTGCAGTTGTTTTAAGTACCCTGGCGTTTGCTCCCCAGCTGCTACCTGCGATCTTGTGCAGTATATTATTTCTAGTATTTATTTTTGCAGCCGTCTTGGTGAGGTGTGGCTTGAACGTGAGAGACCGATCCAATGTGACTCCTAAGTAAAACCAAAATAATATTTGCAATGAGAGATTTGGAATTTTATAACAATTTAAACTATATTTAACAACATCAACACATTTAAAATACATCTAATAACAATAAAAATTAATAGCAAGCCAAGACATCAGATTTTGCTACAGGTGTTCGACATGTACGACCGCCTTCTGTTATGGACAGACGGGACCGTTTTGAACATTTCTCGCCGAATTCAATAACTTAATAGGGGTGAAAGATACCCTCGCGTAACCGCTTTTAATTATTGTCTATATTATATCGTACTCATATATATATGATATATATATACCTCGCGTAAGTGCTTTTAATTATTGTCTATATTATACAGGCAATTTAAAAATAAGAACCTTTATTCTTCGCAAAGATAAAAATCCATAGGCACTAAGTCTGGCGGAGCTAGGATCTTGGTTAGCTAATCAATTATTCTCTAAATTAGCTGCAAAAGTTAACTGACTTCAGCGTTCTGAGGAGGTGCCTCGTCTTGCTGGAAAAATATGTTTTCGGGTTCCATTAGGGGCAGATCATAAATAAGGGGTCCAAAGCCTACTAGTTAAAAGTGGCGAACTTTTAAAAATTCCGTATTTTAAAGGGGATTATAACAAAATATCAAGTGTGCTATATTTTTGGAAAGATAATTTTAAGTTATTTGCATTTAATTAAAAATATACAGGGCGTCCCAAATAAAAAATCAATTTTTCTGTTGATAACTCTTAAAGTATTAATTTAAAAAAAATTATACTTAAACCATTAAATTCTACGTAAAAGGATGCTTTGGAAATATTTTCATAAAAATAGGAAATTTTTTATAGCAAAAAAGTTACAGCGATTTGTTAAAAATGCACATTTTTGAAAAACACCCCGTAACTCCGAAACGGTAACAGATATCGATGTGCGGTTTTCACCATTTTGTTTTTGATAAAAATTGAGCTTCAGACACCGATATTAGTTTTCGTCTATCTCCTATAGAAAAGGGTGTTTCTCTTTAAAAGCATCGAATTTGACCCACCCTGTACATTTTCCATTTTTTTACTTCGAAAAATTTCGTAGTAAAAATCGCTAGAAGCAACAGTTCTCAAAATATTTGAAATCGAAATACTACTAGATAGTTATTTCCCCAAAACATTTATTTCTCTTAGGGGCAAACCTTTAGGGGCCGTTTATTAAGGTTTGTAGACAAAATAATGCCATTATAATTATTTGGAAAGTTTTATTTACAAACATTAAAAACATATTTAGGACAAGCAAGCCACTGTTGCCGCAAAATTGTATTTAAACTTTATTCAAATAATGAGATAAGAGAGCAACAGGAGTCGAATGGATAGCGTCCCGTCCCGAAAACCTAATATATTTCGCGAAATCGCTCATAAAATCTGGAAAATGACATGAGGCAACCGAGACTTGTATCACTATCTGGATAGAAATGACGTTAGTTGGAATGCAAATGAAAGGCAACCTGCTCTACTTGCGGTTGCTCTATTTCATACAACTCTTATCAAATTAATTAAATTACTATTTCATTATAAATATTGTTTTAAAAAAAGAGTACCTATTCATATTTGAGGGGTATCTAGAAAATTGATTTGATGTTGCTAAATATCACGTTAAAGAAACAAAAAGTTCTTACTAATGAGTTATTATAAACTCAACAAAGTTTAAACATTATTACAAAGTTTAATAATATATCTTGTTCTAGTGGGCCGATTTGTAGCTAATTTATTTGACTTTCTACTATCTCTGTCTAAACTAAAAATGAAGGTCTCCATCTGTCAATTATACGGGGTAAAACAAAATGTTGATATTTTGATGAAAGTTTGAAAGCAGACTAAATAACCATCATTCTACAGCAACAAACAATTTTCTGTGATCGCTATCAGTACATGCATATTATTTCGTATATTTTACATTTTATTGATTTTATGGAAAGCACTGTTCATTAAAATGTTGTATTCTATGTTATAGGCATACATTACATTATGTTATAGGCGTACATGCATATTATTACTTGTTTCTCTCTACTATTTTCTGTCTCACAATGTACCGTTTGTGTCCAGGAAGAGTTCATAGTTTCATAGTTGTCGATTTTCAAAAGAAATCAGTACATGCATATTATTTCGTATATTTTTCATTTTATTGATTTTATGGAAAGCACTGTTCATTAAATTAAACAGCTTGCAATCTGTTCTGAATTTTTCAATTTTTATCCTTTTACTTCATTTACACTATAACAAGTTGCCATGACAAAACAAAAATTATTTATTATTAAGCATTAAAGTAATTTATATAGTTATATGATATTATTAATAGAAGTTGAAGAATTTTGTAAAATCTATCAGAAAGAATTATAATATACCGGGTGTTTTTCAAAAGTGGCTTGATTGACGTATTCAATTAGTTTCGGTCATTTCTTGTTTCACCGGAAATCACTACAACTTTTGGTTTTTAAATGGTACCGTCGGTATTTTTTTAATTTGTTTGGCAGAATATGGCATTCTGAATAGAATAATTTAATGTCAACTTTTGACATATTTACTTAAAAAATAGTATTTTAAATTTCAATCTAGAGTGCCATGATAAAAAACAACATATAACCGGTCGTAAAAGTAACGACAGTTTGACTCTATATACGAAGTGTGTGGTAACAAATTAACTATTTACCAGATACTAAAAAGGAAAAGACACAAAGAAGGCACTGTTCATTAAAATGTTGTGTCCTTTGTTATAGGGCTTGTTTCTCTCTACAATTTCCTGTCTCACAATGTACTGTTTGTGTCCAGGAAGAGTTCATAGTTTCATAGTTGTCGATTTTCGAAAGAAATCAGTACATGCATATCATTTCGTATATTTTTCATTTTATTGATTTTATGGAAAGCACTGTTCATTAAAATGTTGTATCCTATGTTATAGGGCTTGTTTCTCTCTACAATTTTCTGTCTCACAATGTACCATTTGTGTCCAGAAAAAGGTTTGTGTCCATATTATTTCGTAGTGTCTTCTTCAAAAGCGAATATCTCCAAAAAAAATAAACTTTTAAGTGCGCCATTTAAATGGATACAAAATGGGAGACCGCAATATGACAATTATATGCTATGCCGACGACGCTGTGCTATTTGCAGAAAATGAGGACGACCTCCAAAGACTATAGTATATCGCTTCAATCTAGTAGCAAATTCTTATAAAATGATAATCTCTGCATCCAAAACAAGGAGCTGGACAACATCAAAAATACCTATCAGATGCAAGATTGTCGTGGATAACACAATAATACAGCAAGAATTGAAATTTAACTATCTCGGTATAGAGTTATCCGGTTATGGCGATATCGAAACAGAGGTAAGACAACAAACAACAAAAGCAATGAGAGTGGCTGGATGTCTGAAAGACACCATATGGAAAAATAAATACATACCTAGGTATCGAGGTCAAATCAAGAATATACAAGGCTGTCGTCAGACCCATAATGATCTACACAGCAGAAACCAGACCAGATACAGCAAAAACAAAAAGATTCTTCGAAACAGGCGAGATGAAAATCCCCCGCAAAATCACATGTAAAAGTAGATATGCTAGATAGAGAACGATGCGACAACATAAGGCAAACATGCAAGGTGGATAGCATTAATGAATGGGTTGTGAGCAGAAGATGCGAGGGGAATAAACATATAAGCCGAATGAACGAGGGAAGAACAGTAAGGTCAGCTCGAGACAAATCACCACTGGGAAGAAGAAGTACGGGGAGGCCAAGAAAAAGGGCAAAGAAAAAAGGCCAAGTGAAGAATGAACAGGCAATCTGCCTAATATAGAGTAGAAAGAAGAAGAAGAAGAAATGAATCAACAAAAAAACTATCGAGAAAATATACACATAGATGATAAAATGATTTTAAAATCCACAAGGGTGGAGTAAGTTAACAAAGCAAGGAATTTTAAAATCATTTTATCATCTGTGTGTATATTTTCTCGATAGTTTTTTTGTTGATTCATTTCTTCTTCTTCTTCTTTCTACTCACCTTTGATTCAAACTTTCACAAACATATTAACATTTTGTTTCCCTTGTATAATATACAGATGGCAACTTTCATTCTTAATAAAGAAAGAAGTACTAAAAGTCAAATAATTCAGCTACAAATTGTTTAAAAAATCATCAAAAGAAGTGCGCGTTTCTCGTGCCGGCAAATGTATTATAGGTATTCAATTACAATTTAGCATGTGTTTGGGAATTTACACAAAGTTTTTTTCCTGTAAACTCCTGCAAATTATTTGAAACAAAAATATGAAATATGACACAAATGCACCATCTTTACCTACTTAGCGATATTCTGCAGCTGTTCCATTATAAAAATAATTTATTAACAGCGACTGTTCCAGATTCAGTTCCTTTTTCGTATATTTCTAAGCCGATTATATTTTGAGCAAAAGCGCTCTTTCATACGCCCATTATATAATAAATCATAGTCTTATCCACTCCACCATATCTATTGTTTGTATACTTACACTGTGACCTTATATAAAGCCAAAGTTAAGTCGGAATTGACCTTTCGGAGTAAGATTTATTCTTAGTACAACCAAATTATGTTTTTATAATAATTTTGCTTACAGTGTAGAGGGCGAATTTTATTTTATATTTTTAATTTTTTTTTAATTTAACCTTTTAAAAATTGGGTGTATAAAAAGGGGGAAGGATGGGGAAGTCCAGGAAATATGGGTAACGTAGGGGAAGTATTGAGGAAGTTTAAGAAGTACGAGGAATTATCGGGGAAGTATTGAGGAAGTATCAAGGTACTGGGAAGTTGAAAAAAAATATTAGGAATTAAAAAGACAAAATAGTCCTATAAATTTACTTAGCGACTCTAGTAACGATTATACACCCACCGGCAAAAAAAACCGGCCACTAAAAACTAATCCCAATTTTAGAGTTGGATTTCTCGCGAACCACTCATTAGATTTTGGTGATTTTTTTTTAAATTGTAAATTAATTCCTTCTTAACGGATGCTACGTCAGAATTTTTTATTCCGAATTTATTTTGAGCATATGCAGGGCACAACAATAAGACGAAGTTTTTTGCTCGAACTTTGTGACACCCTGTAGGGTGCAGCACCTGTAGTAGCTATTGCTAAATCAAATGACATTGTAGCCTCATTTGTTGTGAGTATTTAATTTTTTTAATCACGACATTATCTCTGTTTTTATTGGAGACACGCTAATTTAAAACGAACGGAAAAAATCTTTGCAGGCAAACCGCGACCAAACCAATTCACATGTAACGCTCGCGCAAACTGAAGACGTGCTCAACGATGTCTTGGAAGTAGCTGGGGTCCTGTGGCAGGCCTTCTTGCAGACAAGCTGTTTTCTTTTCGTCTTCGTTGGATTGTTCTCTCACCGACTTGAGTTCTACGCACGGCTTGTAGCAGATGTTGATTCTGAAACGCTGTAATTCTACGATTTCGTAAAGTATTCAGGACAATAAAGCGTACGGGTGTTACAAAGTTCGAGCAAAAACATTCGTCTTATTGTTGTGCCCTGTATATGCTCAAAATAAATTCGGAATAAAAATTTCTGACGTAGCATCCGTTAAAAAGGAATTAATTTACAATTTAAAAAAAAATCATCAAAATCTAATTAGTGGTTCGCGAGAAATCCAACTTTGAAATTGGGACTAGTTTTTAGTAGCTGTTTTTTTTTGCCGGTTAGTTTATTTAAAATTAATAAACAAAACAAAGTAAAAACACAAAATGTTTACAAAAAGTTAAATATAACTTGATTTGATTACATTTTTTATTGGATTTTATTTTTGTACTTATGTGTACTTTTGTACAGGGTGTCCCATTTTGGTTGAAATTATACGGTATTTCTGTTATTAGTAAAGATAGGAGGATCCGGTTTGCATAAACCTGACCCACTTTTTTGTCAAACGGACGTAAACGGATAAAGATGATGTAAACAACTATTTTTCTACGAAAAAAATATTTTTGAAAATATGAACTAAAGTTATGTTTTTTTTTAATTGGAACATCCTGTATATTTATAAATCATACGATCCGTCTTGCTACGAGCTTTTTAAAAATATATATTACGCTATATTTTTATTTTTACTATTTACTGTAAAATTTAAAAGATATAATTTTCTTATTAGTAGGCCGTGATAGATAACAAAAATGTCAAAATGGTATTTATTAAAATACTCATAATATAACGGGAAGGGTTTGCAAATATGTAAAAGCTTGCCTGGCAGCATTTTGCAGGTCTTCGACATTGTTGTAGTTGCCACGAACGAAATCTAAATGTTATTTGTACTCCTAATAAAACAATATACTATTATTTTCTTTAGCATCTACTTTTGAAGACACTATATTTATTAATATTATTCTTTTTGTTTCAGTTGCCGTTAGGGTGGCAGGTATTGTGGCCGTCTTAGGAGTGCTTATTTTGGGTGTATTTTGTTTTCTCAGTGTGATACAACTAGCCATGATCAGTTCCAAGGAAAAAGTCGTAATGAAGTATAGTGCAGCGGTTTTAACCAAAGTTGTTCTAGCTTTTATAGCAGGTAAAACTATTTTTTTTCTATTATCTTTGAAAAAAAAAGAAAAATGTACTATACGATCGAAAAAAAAAACGGCGTCAAAAACGGCTGGAGTATGATTATTGATGATAATTTTGGCGAAGTCAAATTTAATATAACCCTTTAAATTTTAATTGCGCCTACTGCCAAGTGGCCATAAGAAGGTTGTACCGTATGATCGAAAGAACGGCGTTAGCGATGGCTATGAAATGAAGATCGCTGTCATTTTATATGTAAATATGTATGGGAAATGTCATCGATGTTCATTTTATAGCCATCGCTGACGCCTTTTTCTTCGATCATACGGTATTTTATTTTTATATTGTATCTATATAAAATTCGATAAAAAATATTTTTGGGAATAGATTTGTGGGTCTTGAAACGTTCTGTCCTATTTTAATCTATTATAGTAATTAGTGATAATTTTGAAGTTTTATATAAATTTTTAGTAAATTATTATCGATTGTCATTCCCCAGTCGTTTTCGACGCCGTTTTTTTCTTCAATCATACAGTACCATTTTCTAAAACATTATCATTAATAATATCTAAAAATATTTTTAGTTTTTTTGATAATAAATTTTATTTTTATATTGTTATTGTATTTTTACAGCACTTTTGGCTATAGTATCAGCCAGTCTTTTTGCCACTCAAATTGATGATGAAAGAAACGGTTTCATCGTAACACGTGGTCCAGGAATTTATATAGAGGTAAGCATAATTAAACAAATGAGGTAAAAACAAGTCAGTCTATAACCACAGTCTATTCATACCCAGCCTGTCGACTTAGGACCATTTGCATGGATATCTGCGTATCTACTTAGATGTTCGTTTATTTTACGTAACCATGAAGTGCCAAGATGTAAAAAATAAACTACTCAAAACAATTATCGCATATTTTCTAAAAGAAATTTCTAATTTGAAAAACAAGACACTTTGAATTCCCTGACTTACGATTTTAAATAGTATGGATACTGTGAAGAGAAATTCGATACAATAAGCCTACGCGCTAACCTGTAACTTTTAGTCGGCCGACTATTTATTTGCAAACAATACGTACTTTTGAAGTCGATCGGCCGACTATATGATTGCATGTGAGCGCAGCTCCATAAAGATATATATAATGATCACAAATATGCAACTAAATAGTCGGCCGAATAAAAATTTCCTGTAAGCGCACAGCAAGGGTCTATTACCACAGATTAGGTATCCTATAAGTATACAGATAAAAATCTTGTCCGTAATTCGTGGTACGAAAATTGTTTTTTATGACGATGTGCAAACGAGTCAAATTTCCTGTGCGCAAAAATAAACTCGCGTAAAATAACAATAAACAGCGTAATAGAGACATATCGCTAAACCGAATAGCGTGCATAGACGTTAATAAGGCCAGGTGTTATTTCCTTTACGTGAGGTGGTATTAACTCTCTTCATTTATAGTTATCGGATCGGAAAGAATTCTGATCGCGTCGCGTCCGCTATTTAAACTTAACCTAACTTTGAATTTAAAACTTTGAAATTGTTTTTTTTACTAGGTATTTTAAAAAAAGGGCTAAAGTACTTATTTCCAGTGCTTTATTGTTCAACGTCTGCCAGTGGGTTTAGGGCAACAAGCAACAAATTCTCTTAGAAGGGCTAAGTCGTCATCTGCTGTAAACCTAAGACTCTTTATAGGCTTTTTAGTATTAGAAGAGGTGGAATCCATATTTTGGGCCATATTTATTTAATTAAAACTAATCCCAGCTACTTAAATATCAAATTACCTAATAAAACTAAAGCAATAATTCAAAACAATTCAAACATAACCTAAAATAAAAGATCTCGCCGGCCGGCTCCGGTTGTCAAATACCCGCACATGCCCATTTAAGCAATTTTTAAACGCTATCAGAGGTTATTTAGAAAGAGCGCTTGGTGTAATTGATCCGCAAATTACGTCAGGCGGTAACGTTATTAGCGGGTGTTGCGTTAAAAATTGACTCGTGCATATCGTAACCATGATAAGGTACGCGTAAATACTCCATGACGCTATTCGGTTTTCCGATATCTCTCTAATAACTGTGCCGGTCAGGCGCTGTGCACAATTTTAGAGGCCATAAGTGGGCGGGCTATGTGCGCAAACTAGTCACCTAACTAGTGCCCGATTCCGAAAATTGGAACCACGAAAAACAATAAAGAAAAAACAAAGATTATAATCTGCATAATCTGTGCTATTACGCTGTACTGTTCGGGTCGCTCTCAGGGGTCGGTTAAAGCAGGTGTGTGGCCGAAGGAAATATATATTATATTTCAGAAATCTGCCTAAGGCTTAGCCCGATCCTGTCGTGTTAAGCCCCGCCAAAATTCCAAACACACGTGCTTTGATTAAGGCTTGATTAAGGTTTGCAGAGCTTCAGCATTTGCCATAAAATAGCGAGCAATTTGTTACAAAACCATATAAATTATATATCACTGTAATCACAAAACTTCAGTCTTTGTCGCTATTGTAACGGAATTTTAAATTATTTATTTATTTTCGAGAAAATTTAGTCCAAACATAAGCACTACTTTGTTGATGTTTGACCACCAAAATCTTAAAAATAATGTAGTTATCTAAAAACGTGCTACAGTACCGACATAGTATAATCCTTTATCTTTAATTTCCTTCTTCATTTGTGTAAAACTACCTAGCCAGTTTTACATAAAACGTTAAATGCCGAACGCTTATTTTGCTACTTTTTTGGACTAGTGAAATAGACTCTTCAATATAAAATATAATTGAAACTACCAATTTCGAGGTTGTGAATGAAGCTTAAATTCCAGATATTTTAAACGAACGAGTAGAATGAATAACCCTGTATATATTTTTTTTATTTGTGTACAGCATATTGCCTGATATGAATCACGAAAATGCGCCCATATATTCCTACCCTCTCTTGGTTTCTTTATCACATTAGTATAATGCCCTAAAAAATTATCCTACATCAAGTCTAAAACAAAAAAAAGTATTTTTGCAACAACGTACTCAAATGGAGGAAATAGAAACATACGGAAATAGAAAAAGATTTCCTTGAATATGTAAGGATAAAAGATGTTTTATGAAACAGCCGGAGGGAAAAACCAGGATATATATGGCAATATACAGTTATTTTTTCGTTCACTTGCTCAGGAGAAAAAAATTGAAAAACATTAACTTGCTTTTTTTTAAATCAACAAAATGATCAAAGAAAAAAACAGAAAATGAAAAAAAAACGTATTTTTTTTTCTTTCTACACATATTTTTTTTAGAAGGTTTTGTGTTAAATATTAAAAATATTTTTCAATTTTCCTGGTACATATTTTACTTTAGTAATATAGGGGGGAGGGGGGAATAACCCATTTTTGATTTTTTTTAAAAATCTTACTACACTCAGATGCAAAAAAACGCAACGGAATTTTTTTCTCAAGTTTAAAGTGTTATATTTTTTTTACTTTTAGTCGTATTTTTATGTTTTTTTTAGCAAACTGTATACTTATACAGGGTGTCCCAGAAATAAGTGCAAATATTTTAACTGGTAGTATAGTTCAACCCCACAAACACGCCTATGAGGTTTTTTTCGCAAAAAAAAATTTTTTGAAAATTAGACATTTTTTAAAAAAAAATTTGGAAGTTTTTTTAGTTTTTAGTTGAAAAACATAATTTCTTGATAATATGGCGACATAGGTATTGGATTAAATTTACAAGAAATAAAATCCAGAAAAGATCCAGTGGTTCTCAAAATTTTAGCAAAAAATCATTTTTTTTTGGAAATTTTCAAAGTAAAATAACTCCGTTATTTTGGACTTATTTAAAAAACGATAAGGAGAAAATATGTTTCTTTTATTGAGATCTATCACCTCTTAAAATATTTGCACTTATTTCTGGGACACCCTGTATAAATATATTAACTTCAATGCCTAAACTTTTTACTGTTTTTTACTTTACCTTTAAAACACCCTGTGCAATAATTTCGAGCGTAGTTTTTCCTAAAACATTATTTTTCGAGAGAGAATTTTAAACCAAACCAAAATTTTTTGCTGGTTTACAGGGTGGTCGAAATTGGTCTGTTTTAATAGAGAAACCCTATTTCCTGACTAGATAGAGAAAAACCGACATAGATGACATGGGCTCGATTTCTGAAACACGTTTAATGGCGTAAACCGCCTGTTGATATTTTCACTGCCAACTGAGATACGGGGTATTTTTGAATTTTTTATCATTTTGAAAATTGCTCATAATTTTTTTATTTTGGGGAATAATAAAATTCTGTAAAAACGCACATTTTTAGGCACAATCCAGTGGCGTACTCAGTTTTTTTCTATGCTTGCTCTTTTTGTCAGAATAAATAAAAAATTTAATTTATTTTTTTTTAGTTATGGTATCTATTTCTAAGAATAAGAGAAATATTTGGTTTTTTATCTTGCTGGCCGAGGGGTAAACCGCAGAGGGAAAAGTGTACACCGTAATTCCTTTTACTCAAATAATTCCTCAGATATTCTACATTATTATTTATCTGCATAACTAAAAACTTGTGAAAAGGTAAATTAACATTCTATATTAATATTAGTCATTACAATTGAAATCGATAAAATAAACAAAGAAAAAAACTAAAAAACGTATTTTTGAGTGACAAATATAGTTTTCTAAAAAAATCATCAAAGATGTTCAAACTTGACAACACCTCCTTGTTGAATACACAATAAACATATTTTGCGCGCAGAGTTACAACAATTTACTAGACCAACTGGTGTAATAAGTCCAAAATCTTGCCTAGTAGCCTTCTGCAATTCTTCTCTCGTCCCAATGGCTCTTTCCTTATATATATATATATATATATATATATATATATATATATATATATATATATATATATATATATATATATATATATATATATATATATATATATATATATATATATATATATATATATATATATATATAAAGGAAAGAGCTTATATATATATAAGGTATTTTAATTGTCCCTATAAAAAAAGTCGAAAGGAGTTAAATCACAGGACCAAAATATGAGGCCCCTTGTTCCAATCCAGTTCTCTCTAAATTTCTCATTTAATAGATCAGTTATAACCCTGAGTTTTTAATTGTAAATGGTAATACTAATATAAAATGTTGATTTACCTTTTCAGAAGTCTTTAATTATGCAGATAAATAATAATATAGAATATTAAATTGTGATAAAAAATAATTAGGCAACCAGGTCAACACAAAATCAATGCCCACCTCGATACAAACATAAAAAACCTAATTTTTTTCTCATTCTTAGAAATAAATACACATAACTTTATATGGTTGGAAAGGGTTAACCAGCATATTTTTAAATTCATAGCCAACTATGATTTCCATTTAAAAAATTATATTTTTTATTATTTCTGACAAAAAGAGCAAGAATAGAAAAAACAGGCTACGCCACTGGATTGTGCTTAAAAAATTCCAAATGGTAAAAAATTCAAAAAGACCCCGTATCTTACTTGGCAGTGAAAATATCAACAGACGGTTTCCGTCATTAAGCGTGTCTCAGAAATCGAGCCCATGACTGTCTAGTCAGGAAATAGGTTTACTCTGTTAAAACAGACCAAATTCTACCACCCTGTACAAAGTTTGTACTGTGCATTCTAAACATTGAGGAAAAACTATACTTATGTGACTAGTAAGATTATTTATTAGGTAACAGGTAGGGTATAGATGAAGAGTTATTAATCTTCAATTAAAAATATATAGGTGGCACAAGTGGGAGTCACACTGAAATCAAAATCAAATTTTTCATATCAAAAAACTTCTATGCACCAATTTTCATCCAATATTAACGTTAGTTCAGAAATTATTTGGGGAAAGTTGAAATAAAAATGAAACTTTATTATTAAAAGTTAATTCCCGAATACAATTTGAGCCACCCTGTAAAATGTTTTTCTAATTTTTTTGTGTAGATTTTGTCCATCGTCCTGAATTCCTGCCTTTTTGTGATGTCCCTTTATGATATGCTGTTTTCAAAGCGCGAAGGTGGGGACCCTACCACTGTAAGCATGCCGGTGGAATCCACGACATATGGCAACCCTGGATTCAGAGAAAGAGGAACGAATGGTAAGAATTCCAGTCATTTAAAAGAGATGTTTTCTTAAAAAAATTAAAAAAGTGTTTATTGTCAAGTTGTTTTGTAAAGCCACATTAAATTTTTATGTATACCGTGCTGGCAACTGTTACTTTTGGGTCGGTATTTACATGTGTGGAAGTAAATCGCATAGGGATCTTATTAAGCCGGAGTGAGAGAAATGCGACCGATGCAGCGTTGCCGGTAGGTATGTCTTTCCCTATCAAGTAAAGTAAAATCACCATCGCAAACCGCTTATTTTTAAACGGCTTTTTTTTCGAAAAGATAACTAGATAAAATTATTAGATATATTTCTAAGCATCTGAAATGGAATTATAAGGATATTATTAAGGTGTCCATTTTTTTATAACGATAAAACGTCAGTAATCGCGATAATTTAAAAACTCAACTTTTTAACACATAACGCCATGTCTTAAGAACCACTTTAGACATTGAAACTTTTTTATTTTGAAAATCGGATCATTTACAGTATTTTTAAATAAGAAAAAGTCGATAAGGTTGTTTTTTTCCATTCAAAAATTTTAAACAACCCATCCATTTACTTTTAGTGCATAGCAATTTGCAGCAATCGTGTAACTTTTTTATTTCTAAAGATTTTCGGTTAGATTATTCTATAGATTTATTCTAAAGATTTTTACATACTGTCTGCGAAGAGGATATAGCAGAAATGTTAAGAAAGTTTTTGAAAAACACAATCAATTATTTTTAATAAATTTCGAGATATCGTTTTTTGAATTCAGTTCTAATAACGCGACCACTGTCGAAGACCAACTCAATTCCACTTATTTTTACCAAAAATGCAAGTGTTTGTAATTTGCACTTAAAAATTTTCAAGCTATAGAGAAAATTCCAACGACTCGTTAATAAATAAACAAGTATCACGAGACGTAAATTAAATCGTGAAGCTCCACGGACACCCTCTCCCTTGACCGGTCGACTGCGACAAATCTGCTATATGCCCTTCCACGTCTTTTAGCAATGTGCACAGTTTCTCGGTTTATTTCATACGTTTGGCAACGTGTTTACTGTTCTCTCTTTGTTCAGCACATTATAAACGCATTGTACTTTTCTTACATACGGAAATCTCGACCCAAGACTAACCTTTGCCAGCCCTTAGTATTATGATATGTGATATCTAAAAAATATGTGGGATGAATTCAGCATATAATACAGTAACAAAAAAGGCTGATGTTCGGCGCTAGCTCTCATGGCAATCGTCTACAAATACGAAAAAGAAAAGAAAGATTACTAGAATTATATTTAGACTTGCTTTGTGACTTTCTAAATCGTTTATTTCTTTGTCCTAGAGCTTTTAAAAATGTGATATAATTTGTAGAAATTATATGCAAGGGATTCCAAAAAATTATGTTATTAGTCGTTATCTTTGAGTCGTTATGTTTGTGTACTAGGGTGTCCTTTATCTATGGTGATGATTATGAAATGAGGATTGTCATTTTACATATGTCATTGATGTTCGTTTCCAAGCCAACGGACGCCGTTTTTTTTTCGATAATACTGTATATGGTCTTTATACAATGGAAGTCCAAAATTCTGAAAGAATCAAAACTCCACAATTACAATAATTAGAATAAAATAGTACAGTTAAATTAAATAAGCGATCTAAAATCTGGCAACACTGTAACAATGTCATGAGCACTGGTTCCATTTATTACTGTTTCTATAGTAAATGTTTAAAGCACTGATGACGTAATTACAGCGAGACAATATCCTGTTTGCCTGAAATTGGCTAGCTTTATTGGATTTCGGTATTTTATTTTATTTTATATATTTTCAACCCTTTGTAGTCAAAAAAACCAGCTAATGCTATTTAGGAACCAGTGTTATTGATTTAAATAGTACAAATGTTTTAGTACAAATTTTTTGTCAAATATCACATTACAATAAAGAAAATTAAATTTTGCTTTGTATTTTATACTATTATAGTGGATTTTACGTCAAGTTGCATATTATTTGTAATTGTGTATATTTTGTGTATTTCTGTACTATAATGTTATTTTTTTCTCTTAGGTGTGGGAATATCTATGACAGACGCCAGTGGGAAGCCTTACACTGTGGCAACAAATGGTTCTATGGCGTCCATGAACACCACTTCAACAACTATGGGTTCTACAAATGGTTCTACAGTCGATTCCTCGGTCAACATGACGAGGTACCTTTAATTTAATTATGATTTTAAACTATTCATCTTAGAATGACTCGATTATAACTAGTTATCTCTGAAAATCGAACTCACGACTGAGAACAATCAAAGATTTTCCTTGATTTGAGTAAGAACCAGTGGCGGCTCGTGGTCATTATTGTAGGGAGGTCAATATCTAAAAATATTGCGTCGATTTTTTTTAAGACGCACACTCTGACGCGCCTAAATTTAATTGGTTTCTTACAAGGTACTTGTACGTTTAGTTAAAGGGAAATAAATCTAAAAATAAAAATAAATATAAATTCTGTTAAAATGAAACCTACCCTTACATTTTTAAACAGGTGGTCTAGTGCCATTTCACTAAAAATCCAGTCAATATTCTTTACACAAATTTTCCACAGTAGGATTTAAAATACACATAAATAGTAATGTCACAAAAATATAAATGCATATATACACATACACAATTAATTCTAAAAGTTTTTTTTCACATTTTTTATATTTTAAGTCAATGCAGCGTTCTTTCTCTAAGCATTTTTCGAAATTTAAGCAATTGTTTTCTTTTAACCGTACGATATCACAAACTAAACACCATGTTGTCTATTTTAAAATATCTATTCCAGAATCAGTCAACCACAGTTCATCATTTATCCTTAACCAGAAAATTATGAATTATTACCTACCCAAAATTCGTGCTACACCTCAAATTAGATGGGATTTCTTTCGATATTAAAAATTTAAATATTACTTTATATTGACTAACGCGATAGACGATACAAAAACCTAGGCTGTTTTATAATTTGAGTTTTTATAAACACCCCCCAAGTAGCATTTTCACGACTTGCGACCACATGTTTACTAAACACAACGTTGGATTAGTTACAAAAAATAGTTAGCTCCCTACCTTGGGTATTAAAATAAATTTAAACGTTTTTATAACGTTGTGCCGACGTTGGACTAGTACTACAGCAAAGTAGAAGCTTCTGCGACGTCGAATAAACGTTGTCTTGTAACCTTTTTTGCTTAAGTGATCTTTAGGTGATTTGGACAACGTAGTTACAACGTTGGATAATATAGAGTTTTCCGACGTCAGTTTCAGGACCTATTCCAACGTTATGCAAACGTCGTCTGTTTTACTAATTCCAACGTTGTTTAGATTTCCTTATTCTTACGTTGGTAGGACGTAGAGTCACTACCTTTTTGCAACTGTATTGAACCATAACCTTAAATCTTAAATTTTCAATTCATTGTTCTGTTCAGTCAGACAGTTCAGTGCTGTTTTTGTTTTTATAAAAAAAAAACTTAATTAAAATGGGACATAAGAAAGGTACATATAAAACTAAATTTAAATATACATCGACATATATTACCGACACTTCCTCGTTTATTTAGATTATAGAGGGCGGCACAAGCTAGACTCTAGAATGACTAAATTAGGCAATCTTGCGACTAGTATACTACCTGTTAAGGCCGAACTGCGACTTTATTAGTCCAGTATGCGACTACTCGAACTACTCCATCTTAATCTCCAAAACAACAAAGTTAAAGCCGCCATGTTGTTAAATAAGAAAATGTTTCGTTCTTAAAATAGCAATTCCTGCTTTTTGAATACATTAACTTGAAATATTTGACCCTAAAAAATACGCGGAAACAATTTTTTCGAATGCGAATAAATTATTCTCATTTTACTAAAAAAAAAATTCAAGAAAATTTTTAAAACTTCTTTAATTTCAAGGCCCATTAGTATTTTTTAAAGTAGAAACAATACATTTATCAATAAAGTTGTTTGCGTTTAACTTTTTACCTTGGGTAACGAGTTACAGAGTCGGTTAAAGTGTTTCAATAATTATGATCTTCAAACATCCTCCACACTTAAATACTTTTGTTTTGTTTTCCTTCACTGCCATCTGACATATGTCTCTAACTAAATTATAAATATAATATTTTTACTATAATTATCCCAATTTAGGATAAAACGCGACTTAGACGCCATATTAGTTTTGTATTTCTGTGAATTAGGATTTTAAACAACGTTGCAGTTTGTACTAAATTAGGCTTCTAGCCAACGTCGGTATCCAACGTCGTTTCGACCCAAAAATTATTCTCCAAACTAGTGCAGACTAGGGTTGGCACGAGGTTGTGCCGACGTTGCGCCCCGACGTTTGGTCGCGTGACACAACGTTGTCCCGACGTCCAAATGCTGCTTGGGCCAAACTGTCCAAACGGCGAAATTTTTCCGACGACTGAAATCCTTTTATGAATGACGCGGTCAATGGCCAATATAAACTATATCTATCGCACCTTAAAAAACACTTTATTTTACAAAAAGCCAAAGCAGCTTCATCGACAAAGCATTCACAAAACAAAAAACACAAAAAAAATATACAAATACACAAATAATAAAAAAAAATGTCATACAAATAAAATTTTCAGTCATTGCCATTACAGAAATGTTCTAAAGGGGGATGTTTTCTCAAACTCTTCTTCTTCTTCTTCTTTCTCAGCCTGGTTCCATCCAGTGTTGGATATAGGCCTCTTCTAGGTTTTTCCATGCTTCGCGATCTCTAGCGAATCTTATCCAATGTCTTCCCGCCACTGCCCTGACGTAATCGACCCGTCTCTTTTTTGGCCGGCCCACACTTCTTGTTGTTCCCCTAGGTCTCCATAGGATGACTTTTTGGGGCCATCGGTCTGGATCCTGTCTTGCCACATGGTCTATCCATTGCCACTTCAGACTTGCCACTCTTTTAACCACATCTATTGATTTTGTTTTTTGACGTATGTGGGTGTTCCGTATTTTTCCCTAATGGTGACTCCCAACATGATTCTTTCCATGGCTCTTTGTGCTACTCGTAGTTTTTCGGGTAATTGCCATAGTCTCTAGGCCATACGTAAGCACAGGTAGAATGCAGCTGTCGTAAGTAGCGATGGGAACTATCGAATGAATTAGACTATCGAATGGTTAATGAATGAATGATTTCAACTATCGAATGGTTTTATTCGAATAAAATCATTCATTCATTTGTATACTAAAGCATATGTGACAACCTCGCCGTGCGACTAAATGGTTATTGTTGAGCCACGACTATCGAATGCTTTTGATAAATGAAATTTAGTATTCGTTTGATTTTTGTATGCGTCAGTGCATTATTAGTTCTTCCAAATTTTTATAACTTCGCCGTATAAATACTGTGCTATTTTTGCGTTTATTAAAATAGTTAAAATAAATGAAAAAAAATTTGTGTGGTTTTCCGTAGTCCGATCTTTCAATTATTTAATTTTATATGGTATATGGTCTATTTTTTAATGGGAAATTTTGAGAAGTAGCAATTTTTAAGAGAGATGAGATGAACTTACAATTAGTTTTAAAAATACATATTTGTATTTTAGATGTTTTAATAATATGAATTAGTTGAACTTAATAATCATATTGAGTAATGTGGTTAAGTAAATGCGGTTATCGAACTCAAACTATGGGGTGAGAAAATTTAAATGAAAGTTTTACACGTGCCAATTTAAAAAAAAAGTTAACGATGTTTGTATTTTGTTTATGCTAATTCTCTTACATGTAGTTTTTTGCGAAGAAATATTTCATTTGCTTTTTAAAGTAAATGCCAGTAAAAGTAAATATAATTTTTAAATAGTAATATAAAGCACCTAATATAAATAATTTTGATTTCTAATTTTTTATTTATATTTTCCTTCCATTACACTGCATGCTTAGAAAATTAATAAATGTTTATATTTCATGATTTTAAAATTTGTTGTTAATATAACAAATTAGTTCTGTAATTATTATTATTTAATAAACCAACGTTGCCACACACAAAAAATTTAGAGACTATATTATTTTTAAATAGGATCTAATATAAATAATTTTGACATCTAATTTGTTGTTTATATTTTGCTACTACTTAAAAAATATTTATATTAAATGATTTTAAATTTTGTTGTTAATATGTATAACAAATTATTACTGTTATTATTATTTATTAAACCAGTCTTTGCTTAAAAACATTAAAAATAATTTTCCTACATCCAAAATAACAAGTATTATTGCAGTGTAACAACAGAATATTAATAAAAAAAATGCAGAATATATAGACATACTATCCCTAACTAACTAAAGCCAAACAATAATATTCTTTGCTAATATCAACTAATACCAAAATATGGCAACAGCGCCCTTCATAATGTATTTTCTGTGTAAATACTAGCACCTCAATAAAAAAATAATGTGTCCTTATCTATATCTGACTCCGCAAAAAATCAAAGATGCCGGCTTCTTTCATAGCATTGCCACCGACCGCTGTCGGGTTCCTCGGAAAGAAACCTACGTCGCCGGGCGACAACTAAAATTCAGTTAATATTTTATTATAATCGATCCTGACGAATAAATGAATTTCATAAATGAATGATTTTTATAAATGAATGGTTTTTGCTGCCGGATTACTAGAATACAATATTTCAAGGCAGATGACGGATCTATTCGATAATTTTTATTCGAATAGTTTTCAACGAATGTTTTCTTACTAACTATCGAATTATTCGAATGAATTGCAACTATCGAATGTTTCGATAGTATTCATTCGATAGTTCCCACTACTAGTCGTAAGCCTTTTTCTTTAGGTTGATGGGCACCTTTTTATCCTTGAAAACATCGCTTATATTTCCAAATGAGATTCTGCGTTTGATCTCCGTATTTTGGTTCTCCTTACCCAGCTTGATTTTATGACCTAAATATATATAATGGTCTACGTATTCAATAATAACGTTGTCAACGGTAATGTTATGGATACTGTTGCTCATTATCTTGGTCTTTTTCAAGTTCATTTTAAGGCCAATTTTCTGGGATTGATCATTTAGCTCCTTTAGCATGGATTTAGTTCTTGAATGTCGGTGCTCAGCAAGACAATATCGTCTGCGAACCTAAGATGGCTAAGGTGTACCCCGTCGATATTATGACCTCTATTTTCCCATTCTAATTTCTTGAAGACATTTTCCAGTGCCAGTGTAAATAACTTGGGAGAGATGGTATCTCCTTGTCTCACGCCTTTGCCGAGTGGTATTTTTTCTGTTTTTGGGTCATCATCTAAGTTAATTTGGAAGGTTGAACTATCATAGATATTTTTAATAATTGAATAATATCTGGAATCAATTCTCTCGTTCTCCATTCCAGCTAGAAATGACCAGGTTTCGATGCTGTCAAAGGCTTTTTGGTAGTCTACAAAGGCCAAATGTGACGGTATATTGTATTCAATTGTTTTTTCAATGACTGTTTTAATTGTTTGTAGATGATCGATGGTACTAAAACCTTTTCGAAAGCCTGCCTGTTCTATTGGCTGATAGGAATCTAGTTTCGTAGACAGTCGGTTGTTGATAATCCTAGTGAAGAGCTTATATAGGTGCGAGAGAAGGCTTATTGGTCTATAATTCTCTATATTGGTATAATCTCCTTTTTTGTATAATAGCACAACTTCTGCGTTTTTCCATGCGTCCGAGATTGTACCTTCCATCAGACATTTATTTAACAATACTCCCACGGCATCCACTAATGGTTTTCCGCCCATCTTCAGCATTTCAGGTGTAATACGATCTTCTCCTGGGCTTTTGCCATTTTTTATTTATTGAAGTGCGTATTTAATTTCTGTGGTTGATATTTCTGGCAAGTCTTCTGATCCTGCGTTTGTAATGTGTTTTTGTACTCTATCTTTGTTTGGTATAACAGACTGATAAAGTTGTTCGTAGAATTTGTGTATTTCATTTCTAATTTCATGTTTGTCTGTTGTTATAATGCCATGTGTGTTTCTTATCTTTATTATTTTTTGTCTTCCGCGCATTTGCTTGCATCTTAACACTTTCATGCTTCTATTGTTTTCAATTTTTGTCAAACAAATCCGCAAAAATTCAAATCATAGTGGGGTTTGTCAAATGAAACGTCATACAAAACTCATACAAAACTGCCAGAAAATGCAGTATCATGACGTCGATTCCATATCTATCTAATTCATGATTATAAAAATAGTATTAGATTCCTTCCATAGTATTTTTACTAAATATCATAAACAAAATTATTACAGGCTATTTATATTTATTTTATCACTATAAACATTAGTAATCCTTTTTTTCTTTTTCCAGGTCTCCTCTAAGAAGTAGTCTCAAAAAGCCCAAACCGAAAGAGGGTTTGGGTATCCAGAATCCTGGATTTAGCGGTACTTCCCCGACGCTGAATCGAAATGGTAGTACGAAGAAAGTACGAATACAGACAGTCAGTACCGAAGTATAGCTTCTGATGCCTTATACCACATATCTTTTTTAAAACAAATTTT
Source organism: Sitophilus oryzae (assembly GCF_002938485.1). Taxonomy (NCBI): domain Eukaryota; kingdom Metazoa; phylum Arthropoda; class Insecta; order Coleoptera; family Curculionidae; genus Sitophilus; species Sitophilus oryzae. The sequence continues at coordinate 810,983 of NW_022147067.1, forward strand.
AAAGTGACTTTCTGCCAAATAGTTTATCTTCAAGCTTAGTTAAGGGTTCGTAGAATTAACGTAAGCTTCCCAATTTTTTGTAAATTTGTATGTTGTGAAACAATGTGACAATCGTATACTGATGTGTTGTGAATGTAAGTTGTTATGATGTGTAATATTCTTGTGTTTATAATGGTACTGCACAAAATGGGTAGTCAATTAACAATAAGAAGTCAGATTTTAATATTTCTAAAGCATCTTTTATAGGTATAACTTTTTATATATACAATATATGCAATTTTATTATTGCAAATTGCAAAAATAAGATTTAAATTGTTTTAGTCATTTTTACAGGATTGTTCACCACATACGACACGGAGTATTGTAGCTAAACGATTAGATTTTTTTCAAATTGTAAGTTTTGGATTCGTTGAAGAACTATTAGAGCTACAATTTAAAAATTATTTTATAGATACAAAGTGTCACAAATAAATAAAAAATATCAAAGTTGTATTTTTTTAAATATAACACCCTGTATAGTATTACATTTTTATTTTCGACGATTAAAATAAAGGTACATTTGATTAAGCTGAAATATTTTCAATTGTTGCAGTAAAAATTTTAAGGCTTTATTTCTCCAAGGGTGTCAAAGTTTTTAATACTAAATAATTACTGAAGTTTATTTATTGATCAGTTATTGTGTTGCAATAATCAAAATTATACTACCTTATACAGAGTGTCTAGAAATTTATTTTATATAATTACTAGCTTTAAACGGCAATAACTTGTTTAATTTAAATGGAACACCCTGTATATTATCTGAGAATAAGATGCACAATTTAATTGTCTATCAAATTGTATTATACCATTTTAACCTATCTCTTCAAATTTTCGTAGAAAATACGTTTCCTTATAATTTAGACTTCATTTATCAATATACCCATGGAATATTGACATTTTAGATTATTTTTAAAGATGTAACAAATTTTTAAAGTGTACAGATACTAATATTGTCGATATAGTTCGTTTATTTCATTAAAAAAATAATAAAAAACTGTTTAAATATTTGTTAAAGAGGACCAATCAAAATGAATCCAGTATTCAAACTATATTAATTGACTGTTTGCGTTGATTAATATAATAATTGCTCCAAATACTAAAAAACTGAATTTTGTATGTGTATTAGACAGTGTGGTAAAAAGTAACACCTAAAACATTTTATTTCATTTTACAGCGACGTTCATTTTCATAACTTATTATTATATTGATTTCTGATTCAAATCCACATTTATTTAGAATAATTTATTAACTAAACACAATTAAGTATGTAATTAATTAATACTTGGACGGAAATAATGGTATTTTTAATAGGTATACTCTTTTATAAAGATTTAAATAGTTTTCTTTTTGTATATACATACAAATTTCTTTTTCAATTACAATTTTCTTTTTGTATATACATACAAACGGGCTAGTAAAATTATCGTTTTCAGCAACTGTACATTTTGTACACTTGTTGCTCTAAAAACCATCTAAAATGTCAATATTCCATGGGTATATTGATAAATAATGAGGTTTAAATTATAAGAAAATGCATTTTCTACGAAAGCTTGAAAGGATAGGTAAAAATTTGATAGACAATTAAATTGAGTGTCTGATTCTCCTAAAATATACAGGGTGTTCTATTTAAAATAGAGAAGGTATTCCCGTTTAAAGCTAGAAATTATTTGAAATAAATTTTTAGACACTCTGTATGAGGTAGTATTATTTTTATTATTGCAACACAATAACTGATCAATAAATAAACTTCAGTAAATATTTAGTAATAAAAACTTTGATATCCTTGGAGAAATGAAGCCTTAAAATTTTTATTGCAATTTCACAAAATTGCAAAATATTTCAAAAACAGCAACAGGTTTATGTGTGATAAAATTTAATTAAATTTACCTTTATTTTAATCGTAGAAACTAAAAATGTAATAATATACAGGGTGTTCCATTTAAAAAATTATAACTTTGATATTTTAATTTATTTGGGACACTCTGTATCTTGTAAAAATATTTTTAAATTGTAGCTCTAATAGTACTACAACGAACCCAAAACTTACAATTTGTAAAAATCTAATCGTTTAGCTACAATACTCCGTGTCGTATGTGGTGAACAACCCTGTACATAAAATACCAATATAAAATATGTCAAACTCTCCATCGTTTAGTATTTTATTAGTACTACTACAGTTATAACTATACTGTCATTTCTTGCATAAAATTATTGTTATATAGTATAGATCAAACCAAATAAACTTTTAGTCACGTGAGTAAGCTTCACCGGCACAGCGTTGCCGACTTTTACGTATTTTCTTTAACACAAAATATTTTAGGAAACAAGAATGAATTGATTATAAATATACAAACAGTTATTCTTTACAGCAACAAAACCCACCTTCTTAACAGCACTTAACGGACATTAAGAGCCATTACTACCGCTTTTCCGTTGAAAATATTCTAATAAGGTTGCGATGAGTTTTTTACAACGGCTGTTAAGTTGCTTCCGCATCTTGTACATGGTTTTCAAAAGAACAATTTTCGACTGCCAAGTCTCCTAGTAAAGAAATTTAAACTTAAAGTGTCTTTTTTATTTTTTTTTAAGATTAACACAATTCGCTTAATTCAAAAACTAACCAAACGCGCCGCGCGCTGTAACAAATTTGTGTAGTAAGTACGTTGCGCCGAACCGAACCGAACGCGCCAAACATTTTCCGAAGCTTGTCAGTAAACGGGATTTGCTCAAAAGAATTTGTTCGTTGGCCGGTGTTCAGTGGATACGGCAGTTTTGAACGTTCGTTGTGTTTGTGGTGCTTTTAAACTGTGCCTAGCTATTAGTACGAGAGCTAGCAACGTCGGAAAAACAAGTATTTTAAGACGTCTGGCTTTTCGATATATATTTTACTATGCTCTCTAGCTCAGCATGCGGCCCGTCTGGCTGCCGGTAAACGTTGCGTTCCCTACTGCGCATTGAAAGAAGATCCTATATTTTTATTAGTCCTTTAAATTCTAGTATTGAATTTAAATCGAACATGTCTCCATAGCGCAGTGCGTAGAGTTTCCGACCACGAACCGATGATTCAGAGTTCGAATCCGGGTCAGGACAAAGACTTTTTATTTTATTTTCGTTTATATTCTGATAGTAAAGTATTATTTTTTTTAATAAGCAAATTTATTTAATACTTTACTATCAGAATATAAACGAAAATAAAATAAAAAAGTCTTTACCCTGACCCGGATTCGAACTCTGAATCATCGGTTCGTGGTCGGAAACTCTACGCACTGCGCTATGGAGACATGTTCGATTTTTATTCAATACTAGAATTTATAGGACTAAATTAATAAAAAATATAGGATCTTCTTCCGATGCGCAGTAGTGAACGCAACGGGTATGGGCAGCCAGACGGGCCGCATGCTGTAAAAAATATATCAAAGAGCCAGACGTCTTAAAATACTTCTCGAAAACGTTGCTAGCTCTCAGACTATATGGAGCGGAACAGAGGAAAGTGTTTATAGTTAATTGATGAGTTTGAAAAGCAGCCTATTTTATAGGACCCGAAAAATGGGACATATTATAACAAAGTAAAGAATGTAGCAAAAAGAGGCGTCTTGCCCACATTTTTCGTTCTTTCCTTTTTTTTCTTTTTTGTTACCCGCTAATGCCTTTATAATTAAAAAAGCACCAGCTGCTATGGTAATATCAGATGCATCCATGTCGACAAATACACTACACTAATTACTGGTGGGAACGCAGCGAACACCGCAAACAGGTGGAACGCTCCGCGCAAAATGTCAGAGCGCGCCCGGAAAACGTTTTGTTGCAGATTGTTTGGAGTGCGCGGCGCGTTTGGTTTGTTCGGAGTGTTTTGTTGCAAGTGAATACCCACCTTTAGATGACTTTGATTAACTAAACGTTTATTTGGTATCGCTTATATGTCTGTAAGTAGTTCTAAGAGATATTTAACATCATCTAGTCTAAATTGAAATTTTTTGAATAAAATATATTTATCAAAATCTTGTAGAAATTAAGGAGAATAACTTTAAATTATTAAGTTCCAAAGTGCTCTTCTACGAATTTGTATATTCTTAAAGTTCTATGATGCATTTAAATAGCATTTAAATAAATGTTAATGGTAATACTGATTTATTTGTGTCAGTTTCAAACAATAATATTATATTTAAAATAATATTTTACATAGCAATATTGCATAGAACAAACAAATAAATTTTTAGTTCAAAATAAAAATAAATATAAGGGATTAAAAAATATAACAAACCCTTCATAGTTAAAAAGTTATGGAAATTATATTATCCTATGTATTCTTTTTGTCTTACTGGATGTTTGCATTATAGTGTAAAGTGTCTAATATTAAAAAAATAAAATAATTATTAAAGGCTGTAACAGATAAAGTGTACATTTTTACAAATATTTCAACTATACGAGTACTGTATGATGAAAAAACGGCGTAACTTTATACTTACATAATTAGTCAGTCTTGAAATAACTACTTTGCGAGTTTCTGCAGAATCGAATTTAAAATTTATTAAACATTTTAAAAAGTTAAAAGTTTTTAGAACCAAAAATCTATTTTCGAAAAATAGTTTTTACTGATTAATTTTGACTGAATGATTGGCAAATCTAAAAACTTTTTAATTTTTTTTATTTTAAAGGTTACTGCGACGCCGTTTTTTTCGATCGTATTGCATCTATATACGGTTCTGGCAACTGTTACTTTTGGGTCGGTATTTACATGTGTGTGGAAGTAAATCGCATAGGGATCTTATTAAGTCGGAGTGAGAGAAATGCGACGCGACGGTGTGCTGTTGCGGCGTTGCCGGTACACCTTTCCTTATCAAGTAAAGTAAAATCACGATCGCAAACCACTTATTTTTAAAAGATTTTTTTTTTCGAAAAAATAACTAGATAAAATCATTAGGATATCGTTAGGGTGTCCATTTTTTTATAAGGAGGAAACGTCAGTAATCGCGATAATTTAAAAACTCAACTTTTTAACACATAACACGCCATAACCTAAGAACTTAAGAACAACTTTAGATATTGAAACTTTTTTTTATTTTGATCGGATCTTTTACAATATATTTAAATAAGAAAAATTCGATAAGGTTGTTATTTTCAATTCAAAAATTTTAAACCCATCCGTTTACTTTTAATGCATAGCAATTTTCTACAATCGTGTAGCTTTTTTATTTATAAAGATTTTCACATACTGTTTGCGAAGAAAATATAGCAGAAATATTAAGAAAGTTTTTGAAAAAACGACTATCAATTATTTCTAATAGATTTCGAGATATCGATTTTTGAATTCAGAGTTCTAATAGCGCGACCACTGTCGAACACCAACTCAAGTCTATTAATTTTTACCAAAAATGCAAGTGTTTCTAACTTGCACTTACAAATGTTCAAGCTATAGGGAAAATTACGACTCGTTAATAGTTAAAACAAATAAAGTATCTCGAGACGTAATGAAATCGTGAATCTGAACGCGTGATGTACACCTTTCTATAGAACTTTAAGTACTGACAGAGGTAGTGATTAGGTCACTTGTGTCTAGCCCAAGCAGGCAACCAATCACGTTAGAGTTTTTGACCAAACACAAATGAATTAACACTCTCCAAATAACCACGCTAACCAACCGGATTGGTCAAGCTTAATAGTTGCCTGCTGGGGCTAGACACTTATATTAGGCCGACCGGTCGACTGCGACAAATCTGCCATGATACAATAAACGAAAGATAAGATCCTTGGCGGTCGCAAATCTGTTCTCCGCGCACATGACGTCGCTCGGGTAGTAATTTTCTTTTAAACTCCACCAACTACATGCGCAATATCTTATCTCAGCATGAAATCGGCTATATCCTTCTACGTCTCTAAGTAATGTGCACAGTTCCTCGGTTTATTTCATACGTTTGGCAACGTGTTTACTGTTCTCTCTTTGTTAAGTACATTATAAACGCATTGTACTATTCTTACATACGGAAATCTCGACCCAAGACTAACCTTTGCCAGCTCTTGCCCTTAGTATGCACTCTTAATTTAAGAACTGAAATTTTGTGTATAATATTTTCTAGCATTCCTTATTGCATTCCGTCCATGTTTCGGTTGATATTCGTCCATAGAATAAGTGTATATCGTAAGTTGTTTTTATATATGTTTAACATATTTATATATATTTTATATTTTCGTTCAAGGAACGTTAAAACGATATTATTATATTATTGTTAATATATTTTTTTCTTTTTTACTTTTAAGTTCTTAGTCAGTTTTTAGGTAATACTTATTGTTCGTGTTGTTATAAATAATTAAATATTAAGGACTTAAAATATAAACTTTCGTGCAATTTTTACATATTATTATGTATATGTTCTTCTATTAATAAGTTCTATCCTTGTAGTAATATTTTTCTTTCATATTATATCACTTAAAAAGAAAAAAGTACAATGATAAATATATGACAACTAAATGTGACTTATTTTAAATCCATCCATTTAAAATGAAATTATATTATATTATACAAAAAAATATATGTCTATGTATATTATTAAATATTATTTTAGGAAGAAAATGTAATTTTACTGTATACATAATGTTTTATAAAATATTGTGATACCATGTTGAAATATAGCATATACATCATATAATTTGTTTTTTCTTTTTAAACTATTTTGTCTGTATATACAGGGTTGTTCACCACATACGACACGGAGTATTGTAGCTAAACGATTAGATTTTTACAAATTGTAAGTTTTGAGTTCGTTGAAGGACTATTAGAGCTACAATTTAAAAATATTTTTACAAGATACAGAGTGTCCCAAATAAATAAAAAATATCAAAGTTGTATTTTTTTAAATGGAACACCCTGTATATTATTGCATTTTTAGTTTCTACGATTAAAATAAAGGTAAATTTGATTAAGGTTTATTACACTTAAACCTTACCGTTTTTGAAATATTTTCAATTTTGTGAAATTGCAGTATAAATTTTAAGGCTTCATTTCCCCGAGGGTATCAAAATTTTTAATACTAAATATTTAGTGAAGTTTATTTATTGATCAGTTATTGTGTTGCATTAATAAAAATTATACTACCTTATACAGAGTGTCTAAAAAATTATTTTAAATAATTACTAGCTTTAAACGGCAATAACTTGTTTAATCTAAATGGAACACCCTGTATATTTTATGAGAATCAGATGCACAATTTAATTGTCTATCAAATTGCATTATACCATTTTTTACCTATCCCTTCAAGTTTTCATAGAAAATGCATTTTCTTATAATTTAGACCTCATTTATCAATATACCCATGGAATATTGACATTTTAGATTGTTTTTTAAACAACAAATCTACAAAATGTACAGGCTAGTCATATTATCGTTTTTAGTAAAACGATAATATTACTAGCCCATTTGTATGCAAAAAGAAAACTATTTAAACTTTATAAACGTGTATACCTTTAATTAAATATACCACCAGTACTTCTGCCTAAATACTAATTACATACTTAATTGTGTTCGTTATATACATACATAATTGTGTTCGTTAATACTTAATTACATACTTAATTGTGTTCGTTAATAAATTATTCTAAATAAATGTGGATTTGAATCAGAAATCAATATAATAATAAGTTATGAAAATGAACGTCTCTGTTGTTATAAATAAGCATTTGTCAAAAAGTGAAATAACATTTTTAAGGTGTTAGTTGTTTACCACACTATCTAATACACATACATAATTCAGTTTTTTAGTATTTGAAGCAATTATTATTAATCAACGCAAACAGTCAATTAATGTAGTTTGAATACTGGAAACATATTAATTGGTCCTCTTTAACAAATATTTAAAAAGTTTTTTTTATTTTTTAATGAAATAAACGAACTATATCGACAATATCAGTATCTGTACTCTTTAAAAATTTGGTATATCTTTAAAAATAATTTAAAATGTCAGTATTCCATGGGTATATTGATAAATGAGTTCTAAATTACAATAAAATGCATTTTCTACGGAAACTTGAAGAGACAGGTAAAAATGGTATAATACAATTTGATAGTCAATTAAATTGTGCATCTGATTTGATTATAAAATATACAGGGTGTTCCATTTAAATTAAACAAGTTATTGCCGTTTAAAGCTAATAATTATTTAAAATAAATATTTAGACACTCTGTATAAGGTAGTAAAATTTTTATTATTGCAACACAATAACTGATCAATAAATAAACTTCAGTAAATATTTAGTATTAAAAACTTTGATACCCTCGGAGAAATGAAGCCTTAAAATTTATACTGCAATTTCACAAAATTGCAAATATTTCAAAAACGGTAAGGTTTTAGTGCAATAAACCTTAATTAAATTTACCTTTATTTTAATCGTAGAAACTAAAAATGTAATAATATACAGGGTGTTCCACTTAAAAAAAATACAACTTTGATATTTTTATTTATTTGGGACACTCTGTATTTTGTAAAAATATTTTTAAATTGTCTAATAGTCCTTCAACGAACCCAAAACTTACAATTTGTAAAAATCTAATCGTTTAGCTACAATATTCCGTGTCGTATGTGGTGAACAACCCTGTATATATAGACCTCCAAAAGGCTTATGACAGCATACCATTAAATAAATTGTGGGAAACGTTGGAAATAACTAATATAAATGTCTACCTACTTAAAGCAGTTAAGAACTTATACCAGAACACCACAGCTAGAATAAAAATACGAGACTCATTGTCAGAAAGCATAAAAATTACAGAAGGCCCCAAGCAGGGATGTTGCCTATCTCCTATACTATTCAAAATATACCTGCAACAGGCACTAAAAAATGGATGCTTAAATGTAGAGGAATGGGAATCCCCTAATAAATGAGGACACCCTGTACACCCTATTTTTTACGGACGACCAGATAGTCCTAGCCATAGACAAACAAATAAAAAGAGACTGACAAATCTCATGGTAAAGAGTGGGACCGCGTTCCCGGAGCACAACTCAGAATAACAATTTTGAAACCAATTAGCAGGACGATGGCAGGACCAACGTCTTTATTGCTATCTTTCTTTATTATGTGCTTTATATGAAAAAGAAAGAGATAGGTATAAAACGAATCGTAATACATTATCGCACATTCTGGCTGGCGGAAAATTTAAATTAGCCTTTATTAGTAGTATTCTTTCATTCTGAAACTGAAAATTTTCACTTAAACTGATTTACTCCCTATACCACGTAAAGGGAACATGGTGTAGGAAATAAATCAGTTTAAGTGAAAATTTGCAGTTTCTTTCAGAACGAAAGAATACTACTATTATAAGGGAAATTATAAAAAAAAGCAAAAATTGTACTGTTTTATAAACATATTTATACATAAAAATAAATAAACTTTTTATAATATAATAACAAAAAATAACAGTATTTATTCCACCCACCTACCAGTTTTAAATGCAGAAGAACTGACTGTTGCAGGAAACGATGGGCCAATTTTTTAAAGGGCATTAAAAATCTCATTTTCGAAAAAACTGCCTAATTGCAATAACAAAGTGAGTATCCAAGCAAAGAAGACTTTACGAGAATCATGATCCTGAACCATTTTCAAGTCCAGTTTTAATCCTAAAACAAAAGTAAAATAGGTATATTAATAAAGTTTCTGGTTACTATAAACCAGCTATATAAACTACCTACCCAAAAAATGAAAAAATTTAATTGTATTAATTTATTACGTTAAGAGAGGTTCGAAATATTTTTGACACTACTACTTCTACTTTTTTCTTAATAAGATGATAAATATAACTACTTACTTTTATTTTACCGGGTGTCTTTAACATATCTATCAGAGAAAGGGGGCACCAATACATATAAAAAATAGATGATACTGATTCCTGCAGCAAATAAAATTACAAATAGTATAACCAAAAATTATAAGTAAAAAATATAAATACCTATATGGAACAAAGGAATTTGTTTCCTATCCATATTCATAAGTCAATAAAATGCAGAGATTAGAAAAAAACGTAAATCACCAAAAGAAAAATTAACAAATATGACGACATGACGAATTGTCATGATGTTGTCATCTTGGTTGTCATGATGACGAAAACGAAAGGCGATTGTTCTAATTTCTATTTAGAAATTACGTTTTATATGGTTGCTTCTTTCTCTCTTGTTATATTAGAATGAGATAGTGGGCTCAATAGACGCAATGCGCAGATCAACATAAATAGAACGAAATTTTGCGTTCTGAGTTGCGCTACGGAAACGTTGTCCCTCTCTTTGCCATTTAATTTGCCAGTCTCTTTTTATTTATTTGTCTATGGTCCTAGCCCAAGATCACGACGACCTTGAATATATGGCAAGGAAGCTGATACAGGAGTATAAGAAATGGGGGTTGGAGGTAAATATCACCAAAACTGAATGTATGACTGTAGGGGGGGCCACAAGAGAACATAGTGTTAGAGGATGGAAGCGTGATAAAAAACTGTGACAAATATAAATATCTTGGATTAAAAATAACTAACGATGGAAAACTCGATGAGGGTATAAAAGATCGAATAATGCAAGGCAGGAGGGCAATATCTATGTTGAATGGTGTACTGTGGGACCAAGAAATCTCTAAAGCTAATAAGAAGAACATATATAATACGGTAGTGAAAAGCATAATAACTTACGGAAGCGAAGTATGGCAATTGAAAAGCACAATAGAGAACATGCTATTAGCGACCGAAATGGATTACTGGAGGAGATCTGCTGGAAAATCGAAAAGAGAACAAATAACCAACGACAGAGTAAGAGAGATTATGGGAGCAGAACACACAATTGTGGACGACATAAGAGCAAAACAACTCATATGGTTTGGTCATGTCCAACGAATGCCCGATCACAGAATACCAAATCAAATTTTACTGTGGACACCTCCAGGCAGAAATAAAAGAGGAAGGCCGCGACGAAGCTGGAGGGAGGGTGTGGATAAAGAACTAGAAAATAGAGAAATACCTGATGATCCCTGGCTAAATAGAGAAGAGTGGAGGTTAGGTGTCGGAAAACGTCGTAGAATGTTCTGAACCGACTTATATATATAAACTAATTTGTCTTATTTCTTTAATATCATCATCATCATTATTTTCATCTCATTCAACTATTTTCAATTATGGTGTAGCTTCCCTCACATATTTAGGTAATCCCTCTGTAAAATTTTTGTAGTATTTACAAAAAATAACTATTTTATTTTGTAGATTTTCTTGCAGTGGCGAAATACCCATACAGGATTTTTTTTTGGAGAGATGAATCCGCCACTTAGGTATTAGGGTGTCCGTTATTTACAAATTTGATCATTTTTCTCAAGACACCCTCTAAATTTTTAGTTTATTATCTAAAAAACAATAACAGACCATTGTAAACCTGCAATATTCACAATAAACCTTGCCCCAAAGCAGCGGCGTGCGGTCCATGGAAGCGGGGGAAACACCGCTTCCCTAAACTTTTCAAAAATAGAAAAATAAAATAGTTAAACGTTAATAATACAGTTATTAATGTTAATAAAACTATTTATAACAAAAGGTTAATTTAATTTGTTAAAATTATTTATTTGAAACCTTACATAAACGTAGTAAATTTAATTAGCTTTTTACTGCATGGATGCGCGCCCGGAAATCGCCGCCGGTCGCCTATCCCTCCTTCATGTAGGTGTTATTGACCTCGAACGCAAACGACAAATTTAAACCGGAAAATCGCGCACCGTTGCTAGCTACGGCAGCGATCTTTCGGTCGCCTTCCGAGACTTTTAATTTATCGGGACGGGTTCGCTTGCGATTTTACAGGTAATATTGTATTTTTTTCGGATTTAACTTAGTGTTTACTGTTTCGTTTGTAATGGAGGGTCAAGAAAGACAATCTTCTGCAGTACTAAAACATATAAAAAATTTCATGAGGAATTCAACAAGCAAAGACAGACTTTCAAATTTGGCCGTGTATATTAGAGAAACAGTGCGTAAAACAATTAACGGAAAATCCAAAATTTTATGATGATGTTATAGACAAATTTGCAATGACTGAATAGACTTCAAATACAAATAGGTGCCTATCGCGCGTCAAGTGCTTCCGAAAATTAATTTAAAATATCGTATTTTAACTATTATAACTATATGTTTTTGTTTGTTTAACAATTTTCGATAGAATTTTAATCGAACAATGGAATTGGCCTCGGAATTTTCAAAGGTAAGTTTTTTAAGAAAATGTAAAAGTAATGTCTCGAAATAGGGTTTTTTACCGATTCGCTTCCCCGCCTATAATTGTCACCGCACGCCGCTGCCCCAAAGACGATTCATTTCCCATTTAAATTACATGGGAATTTGCCACTTTTTGCAAATATTTTTTTCTCTCGATTTTGTTCTGTCGCCGCCATGGCAATTACATATTCTTATACAGAATTGAACGCTCTACAAAAAAGGCCTCTCACAATTTTTCGATAAACCTACTCCTTCAAAAGTTATTCACGGTTAAAGTTAACCACTCGGTAAATTCCAAAATTCTTCAATTTTGTTTGACAAAATTATGATTATTTTTGAAAAATTTAATCTATTACTGTAAAAATATACAATGAGGAAGACGCATATATTTTATTTTTCGCCAGAAACTGTTCAATTTATTAGAATAAATATGTGTAAATGCAAAAAAAAAACTTTTTTCTTGAAAGCAGTACCACAATTTTATAAAACGGGCCATTAAAATACTATGGATAACGTAAACGACGCCTCGCGAATTGAAACGATATTCTATCGGTCTGACGTCACCCGCCGTTCTCGTCGACGCGCGATGGCCAGTAGCAGCCAGACGTGTTCCGTTTATGTACGTATTTAGGTGGCGTACTAAGATATTTTTGTTGCTTTTAGCGTTGATTGAAGGGGCTTTTTATGCTTTTTTGTGCAGTTATTATTTGTATGTGTTGTGTGTTCTGAGAATGTTTAAGTAACGGCAGATTCCGGGTTTGTAAAAGCACAATCAGATAACTTGCCAAAAGTCGATGCTTTTATGTTGGCTGCTTTTATAAATACAAATTCCCAATTTATTGGTGCTGAATTACGAGGAAAAAAACAGAGAGGTATGTAACATTTATTCTTTGTAGTACTGAGGCATATTTAAGTATAAGTAGGTACCTACTGTTACGAACGTTTACATAGTTATAGATATTAATGTTATAAACTAATTTTTCAGATTAGGTAGGGAGACATATGGAGATAATGCTGTAGGTTATGTAGAAGTGAAAAGAGACGAAAATATTTGTTTAGTACGTGGAAAAATAACTCCAGAGCATAGCGTGAAAAAGAAAGTTTTTTTTATATATTGACACCCCCATACCCTTGTTATTTTTAAAGATTGTTTTTTTACGAAATTATAGGAAATAAATTGTTTATCAGTAATGAAAATATTATACAAGGTGTCCCATAAGCAGACGCCAAAATTAAGTTACTTTTTTAAGTGAAACACCCTATAAATTTTTGGATTCTTCGGAAATTTCTAGATATTCTAGATATATTTCATGTATAATATCCTATACCTATCTTCAAATGTTTACGAAATATTGACAGTTGAAAAGCCAAAAATTTTCTGGACCACCTTTTTTGAGACACCCTGTATAACTAGAATTGTGTGTGGGTGTAATAACTGTGATAAAATAATAACTGTGTGTGGGTGTCAAAATATAATGAATAACCCTGTACATTCAAATTTCATATACCTATGTAAGACAATATACATAAATATATGAACTTACATCAATATGATCTTCACAACAATAAATCGTAAAAATAGAGGATAATTTAACGTTTTTCTTTTCATCTCTTCTCATGGCCTTGGACCATTTTTTTTTTCTGTTTTCGCTCATCCATTACTATTTATAAATATCACTAATTACTAATTATGTATTAATTAACACAAATAACTAAAATTTTGACTCTGATTCAACAGCGTTTAAAAGCAAACTGTGTAAAATAAACACGCGTCTGGCTCCACGCAACCAGAAGAACGGCGGGAGACGTCACAGCGGCAAGGCGCGGTAGAGAGCGTTTGCCCGGCCATTTAAATTAACAATATTTAATTATTTTATATTAGAGGCATTTCTTAACCGATATCAACGATTTTTTTTGTTCAATTTGTATTTATATGAACTATTTTTTAAAACCATTATTTAAAAACATGCATTTTCCTCATTCTGATGGTGTTAAGGTTGGGAATTAAGAAATATTTAAGTCTAATGAAGTTTAAACCAAAATCAGCTATACTAAAATGGTAGGAATACCTTTTAAAGGAGTAGGTTTATCGAAAAATTGTATGAGACCTTTTTTATAGAGCGTTCAATTCTGTATAAGAATATGTGATTATCATGGCTGCGAGAGAATAAGATCGAGAGAAAAAAAATATTTGCAAAAAGTGGCAAATTCCCATGTAATTTAAATGGAAAACCAATCGTCTTTGGGGCAAGGTTTATTGTGAATATTGAGGGTTTCCAATGGTCTGTTATCAAAAGAATAAACAACAGTTTACTGAAATATATACAATTTATTGGGTATTTTTTCCATCAACAAAAAGCTTTAAGGCACTTTCTTACAAAATAAATTCCTCTAAGGCAACAATTATTATTTTAATCAACCATTTATTGACTAGAATCTAAAACACTAAGCGTTTATCATCACGTTATACTTTCTTTAACTTAATACCTAATAACTTGAGTATTATCTTACAATAAATTATGTTTTATTGGCACCATAAGATCAACTTTGAACACATTTAAACATCGTTCTAATATTATATTACATTTTTATACAAGCTATATATAATTTTATTACTTAAATCTACGAGTTTTTTATATAAAAATAATTCAGGAAAAATAGCTCAATATTTTTGGCATTTTCCTCTTTGCGTTTAACAAGATTTATTTCTAAAATCATTTTTTTTGAGATGCAATTTTTGTGTTATATTATTATTGGTCTCCAATACCTTGAATTGATTTGAAAAACATTAAAAACATTTACACCAAAAATAATTTTTACTTAGATGGTACACTAGAAATCAGCTCTCTTCTTTTGTACAACGGACCTACATTTGGACCTGCACTAACAGGACTAGGTTCTGTTTTAGGAACACTGTTAGCCGATGAATCCAGAGTCTCAGAATCTGGAATATGTCGAGTCATATGCCTTGAATCCGTATACCTTCTCTTGGTGTATTTCTTTTTATCCCTATCCGATGATCCAATACTAGTTGTGGTTGGTGCAACAGTACTGCTTTGAACAGAGGAAGGTGTAGTAACAGAGGAACTCTTTGGTTTGGTCTCAACTTTGCTGATCCTCTCAAAATCAGCGGTTCTGGATCGAAGAACGGCATTTCCTATGCTGGTAATGCTCGGTGTGAAACGTGGTTCTCTTTCTGATTTCGATTCAGGAAAGGTCACCACGCTGGAACTCTTGGGAATATCAGCTCCTTGCATTGCTGCCTTCAACTCACGAACTTTCTGGATAGTTTGGGGAGAAGGAGTTTGAGCAAATGACACTTTCTGCACAGTGGGCATCTCCTTGGCCACAACCCTTCCTTTTGGAGCTGGTTTAAGAATGTTGACGTCATCAGGGATGTAGTTTACCGACGTCTGGATACTGTCCGGAGACGTTGGAGGACTGCTTGTCCAGCTGGGAGGCGATGAGAAGTGTCCAGCGTCTGCCATACTGGACGACACTGAAGTAGGGGTATTCTGGTGCGGAGATGAGTACGTTGTGGGCGCTGATGAACCTACGGCAGAATCATATCCTTGACCTAAAGATAAAAGAACAGCGTTCTCTGTTTTTATTGTTGTTTTGGAGTTGGCGGAGTTTTTGGACGTACCTAAGGATAGTGATCCGGTGATGGGTTGAATGGTTGAGGAAATGGATGAGTCGCTTCCGATTGAAATGTTTCTTCTTCTGGGTGGTATGGTGGGCGCTTTGACCAGTCCTATTACAGTGGGCTGTCGGGTGTTGTCTACGTCTTCTATGTAAGGAATGTCATCATCTGAAAGTAAATAAATATTGTTACTTAAGGAATATGAGATATGTGTAAAAAGTTCTTAATTTTATTACAATATTCGAATTGTTACAGGGCTTTTAACAGGACACTGTCTAGTCAATGAACACCTCATAGTCCAAGATCCCAGAGTGATCCGACATAACTTATTTTCACAAGGATGAAACCTTAGTAATTGTTTTGTTTACTAGGTATTTTAAAACTAAAGGGCTAAAGTGCTTATTTCCAGTGCTTTATTGTTCAACGTCTGCCAGTGGGTTTAGAGCAACAAGCAACAAATTCTCTTAGAAGGGCTAAGTCGTCATCTGCTGTAAACCTAAGCCTCTTTATAGGTTATTTAATATTGGAAGAGGTGGAATCCATATTTTGGGCCATATTTATTTAATTAAAACTAATCCCAGCTACTTAAATATCAAATTACCTAATAAAACTAAAGTAATAATTCAAAACAATTCAAACATAACCTAAAATAAAAGATCTCGCCGGCCGGCCCCGGTTGTAAATACCTGCAATTGCCCATTTATGCAATTTTTAAACGTTATTTAGAAATAGCGCTTGGTGTAATTGATCCGCAAACTACGTCAGGCGGTAACGTTATTAGCGGGTGTTGCGTTAAAAAATGACTCGCGCATATCGTAACCATGATAAGGTACGCGTAAATACTGCATGACGCTATTCGGTTTTCCGATATCTCTCTAATAACTGTGCCGGTCAGGCGCTGTGCACAATTTTAGAGGGCATAAGTGGGCGTGCTATGTGCGCACACTAGTAACCTAACTAGTGCCCGATTCCGAAAATTGGAACCACGAAAAACAAAAAGAAAAAACAAAGTTTATAATCTATATAATCTGTGGCACTACTGAGAGCCTACGGTTTCATCCTTTGTAACAGTCAAATTTCCTCGCAACGACCTCTGTGTGCTAGCTCATAAAATATCGCAAATAGCTATTATTTTTGCATCATGTTTACTATAATTTTATTGTTAAATATTATTTTATTTAAATTTTACCATTATGCAACCCGATATACACCGCGCTATAGAGCCACAGAATATTGTTACTGGATGCCGCCCAGCATTAGAATTTTTGTCGACCTCTTTTTTATCTTTGGTCATCACTTGTCACTTGTCACTGTCAGTCAAATCAGATGTTTTTGGATTTATTTATCCTTTGTTTTGGTTATTGAAATTTTATAATTATCAGATAAAATTTCGTAGTTAAATTGGTTATTTTTGATGTGGATCGCAGTGTGCAATTCGTTCATTTAATTGTGGGAATGTGTGAGTTAAGTTCGTTCGTTGACCAGATATGAAATATGGCTGAGGAGAAAATATTCTAGAACATCGTTTTTTATTTATGCCTTTTTGTGAGTTGGACTAGTCAAGATATATAGTTCTCTATCTATATCCTGGAGGGAGATTTCCGGTTGAAATCTGATTTTGTGAAAGAAATCGAATCCTTGCATCACTTCTTTTGTATCCACCGTCAGAATATCGTCGTGAAAAACTGGCTGCCGTTTCGTGAAGCATTCCCTGTTGGTGAATAGCAGGTCTTCGTAAAGAAGGATTAAGGCTTCCGAAACACCTTTGGTCAGAGACGTGGTTGGATTTTGATGATTTTTATGGACCGCCGACCAATTTCCGCAATGGGATTAAAATAGCCAAATTCTCCGACCGATATTCCGATTCCACGTGCCCAAGAAGTCCCCGAACAGGTCCAAGAGCAAGAAGACCGATCCAGACCGTAGCACAGAACAGTCCAGAATTCCATCCGTTCCTGTTGCCAGTGTGTAGAGTTACCCGTTGGACATCATAAACCCTCGTTGAGGGTTTTTTATGTTCACCTTAAGTCCTACACCTGGCCGGCATCCGTACGTCTGCTGAAATCCGTGGGCTCCAGTGACAGTACGCCGAGCTGCTGTGCACCGCCGTAGCCACCCTGTAGCTATACACCGTAGCTCAGCCGGAGGAACTTCCGAGTTGTTTCAAGATTGTACATCGATTAGAGTAAGACTGTTTAGATTTAGATTTGCTTTATGTAAATCACCCTGTTTGTATCTAGTATTAAGTTAGATAAGGGGGTTTGACGTCATAGGTTTAGTACTTATTGATTTAAATTTCATTTAACTTTACATTTCATTTAACTTCAATTTCATTTCTTTAAATATAAACTTTTTGATATTTTAATAAATTGCTTAAATATTTTTAGTAGTATTATTTACAGTCTAGTCTCATAGTTAAGTTAGAGTCACTTAAGTTCAAGTAATTATAGTATATTTGAAGTTCATGGTAGTTACACTCAACAGTTCGAGGTTAGTGTTGAAGTCTACTTAATAGTAACATCTTTTATGCCGAATTCATAGAGTATAATCTCGTGGCGCCCTTTTATTAATATCTTTGAACCCCGACCACCCGGCTGTTAAAAATTAAAAAGCTAGTGGCCTCTATGCAACTCATCCTAATTAAGTAAACTTTGTGTTTTATTGAACTTCAAATAAGAAAGGGCGTGGCACCTTGTGCAAATAAGTTATATCAGATCGCTCTGGGATCTTGGACTATTAAGAGATAAGTAAAAATGTTGTTCTCTAGAAGGTTTTTTTTATAAACTCGAAAAATGATTGCTCGACGAACATAAACTTTGGTACGACTGATGTCGGAGATGGAGAACTAGCCTCTGTAAAACCGTCTCAGATACTGGCTTTTGTCAAAGCCCTGAGACTGTATGATGAGTTATAAATTATAACTCAAGAAACTACAAGGTGCTAATATTTTTAAGATAATGTATTTTTTTATTTATCTACCTGTATTGTATGAAACACCGGTTTGAACGGGAATGGTCAAACTGGCTGTCAAAACTCCGCTGTTGTCCAGAATGTACGGGCTGGACTTTCGCCTCTCGATGTTACTGTTCTCGTCGCTCATCCTCAGAACTCGGGCCACGTCATCGGTGTGCGTGGAACTGGTACTTTCAATGGACGAGGAACGGTGTTTGGCATAGACGTCATCGTCCCTTGCGCCTCTGGCTCTGGACAGCAGACCGTCCTCGTATTTTTCGCGTTTGCGTCGTAAGCTGCGTTCTCGAATCTTGTCTTTGTGCCTGAAATGAAAGTTGAAATAATTAGGCACAAAATTAATTCTAAGTTTCTAAGGTTTCCAAAATACCGCAGCTCTTTTTATCAATCACTTTGATGAATGGGGTATACTATACAGGATGGTCCGAACTGTATTTGAGAAACTTCAGCAGCATACTCTGCAGATAAAAATAAGTAAAAAAGTTCGTATAAACCTTTGAATAAGAAGACTAAGGAAGGAGCATAATGCTATCCATGTATTCATGCATGGGCGGCGGAAAAAGGACTCTAAAATAGTTGGTTGTGTAGCGTCCGGTAGATCTCGGCAAAAATCGAGTGAAATAATGGAACAACTTTTCGCTAGTAAGTGACTATATAATATACATACGTGTTGTAAACCGATCATTTGTGAAGTTCACTTAAATTAACTAATTAAATATTTTTTCTTGCATTTTTGCTTTTATTTACCACTTGTCAAAGATTAGATGTCAAAGAATTTAGATACATCAATTTGACTTACCTGCTTCAGTAGCGTATCGGATGTTTGTGTTAATAAATAATTAGTAAAACTTATCTATTTTTATTATAATAATATGTTTTTATAACAATTTTAATGACTACCAACATTTATTCACAACGTAATATAAAAAAAAATATTGAGTTTACCCCACGTCTACCCTACATCATAGTTTTACATTTTTTAAATAAAATTAGAACGGCACTGATAAACCGAAATTTAAGTCGGCCATATTTGAGTCCCATCGCGGTGGACCTAAAATTTTTGATATGCTCCTTCCTTAGTCTTCTTAGTCAAAGGTATAAACTTATGTCCTATAAAATCCTTGGTTTCGGAGATACAGGGTGTAGAAGTTTCAATTAATTTCTGAAGTAACGTCAACATTTAGATGAAAATTGGTGTCTGGGAGTTTTTTGACATGAGAAATTTGATTTTGATGTCAATATTACTCCTACTAGTAGAGGTCGCCTACATATTTTTTAACTGGTTTGAAGAGTAATAACTTTTCGTCACAACCTGTATAAAACTACTGAGTTAAAAAAATATACATTTTCGGCGTTTTTTACGTAAAAAAGGTCTCTTGGTAAAAATCGCTACGAGTAATGGTTCTCGACATATTTGGAATCGAATTTATCAATACCTGTCATCATTGACATAAATTAAACAGCATGTTTACCAAATAGTTATTAGACTGAAATCATAAATTTGAAATATTTTTGTGCCAAAAGTTCAACAAAAACTATTTTATCATTATTTTAGCAGAAAAATTGATGAATAATTTAAAAAAAATAAAAATTTCCCAAGGTTATTAGGTATTTCAGTGAAATAACTATCTACTCAACGTGTTTATTTTTCGTCAATAATGACAAAATGACATGTATTGACTATTTCCATTCTAAATATCTTGAGAACGGTTGCTCGTGGCGATTTTTACAAAGAGATATTTTTTACGCAAAAACTCACGGAAATGTATATTTTTTCACTCAGTAGTTTTATACAGGTACGTACAAAAAGTTATTACGCTTCAAAACAGTTAAAACACATGTAGGTGGCGCCCCCTACAAACAGGAGTCATATTGGCATCAGAATCAAATTTTTCATGTTAAAAAACTCCCAGACACCAATTTTCATCCAAATATTGACGTTATGTCATTAGGTGGGGACATTTACAAAGAACGAATAACGACATTCCAGTGAAGAAAATATGGGAATCAAGGACTCAAGGCAAAAGAAATAGAGGCAGACCAAAAGAAACGTGGAATAAAATAGTTGAGCATATTTTACAAAGAAAAGGGAGTTCGTGGGAAAGAGCAAAACAATTGGCACAAGATAGGAAGAAATGGTCTGCATTTTTCTATGACAAGAAAACATGAACATGTAACCCAGTCACCCTCAGGGGTAAAATGGGTGCTTTCGATTATATATACAGGGTGTCCCAGAAATAAGTGCAAATATTTTAACTGGTAGTATAATTCAACCCCAGAAACACGCCTATGAGGTTTTTTTCGCGAAAAAAAAATTTTGAAAATTCGAAATTTTTTTGGATTGTTTTTTAATTTTTAGTTAAAAAACATAATTTCTTGAAAATATGGCAACATAAATATTAGATTAAATTTACAAGAAAGAAAATCCAGAAAAGATCAAGTGGTTCTCAAAATTTTACCAAAAAATCATTTTTTTTGGAAATTTTCAAAGTAAAATAACTCCGTTATTTTGGACTTATTTGAAAAACGATAAAGAGAAAATATGTTTCTTTTATCGAGATCTACCACCCCTTAAAATATTTGCACTTATTTCTGGAACACCCTGTATACAGGGTGTTTCAAAACAAATGCGTAAAACTTCAGGGGGTGATTCCTTGTTCAAAATAAAGGGTAGTTTGCTTCATAAACGTTGGGTCAAAAGTACCATTACCATTAGGGAGATATTGCGGTACAAAGATGGCGGAAAAATAATGTTTTTATTTTTTATCTTGAAAACGAAAAGAGATAGACTAATAAAATTTTATGGAAGCATTACTATTATGAAAACACACTTTCTGGTAATTTTTTCACTTTTTTAAAATGAGTGGAAGGGGTTGAAATAAACTACCCCTATCATTCTTGTTAACGAAATTTAAAGAAAAATCTTATCAAACACATGCAAAAAAATTAATTTGGATAGTTTAGTTTGTTTAGAAACTTTTTTATCTCTTGTATTTTTTTGATAAAACTCACCGATTTGAAATTAAAAAAAAATGTGAAGCATTACATGTCAGGACAAAAAACATTTTCTGATAAAGAATCTAGTGGGCTGCTGTAATTTTTTTAGGAAAAAATCTAATCGGCCGCTGTTACTTTTTAGGATGTTCCTAATATTATTTTATTTGACATTACTCTACTGCAATACGTTATTATCTAGATGATTATTCTTATCGTTATTATCACTAGATTCTTTATCAGAAAATGTTTTTTGTCCTGACATGTAATGCTTTACATTTTATTTTTTAATTTCCAATCGGTGAGTTTTATCGAAAAAACACAAGAGGTAAAAAAGTTTCTAAACCAACTAAACTATCCAAATTAAAGCATTTGCATGTGTTTGATAAGATTTTTCTTTAAATTTCGGTAACAAGAATGATAGGGGTAGTTTATTTCAACCCCTTCCACTCATTTTAAAAAAGTAAAAAAATTACCTGAAAGTGTGTTTTCATAACAGTAATGCTTCCATAAAATTTCATTAGTCTATTTCTTTTCGTTTTCAAGATAAAAAATAAAAACATTATTTTTCCGCCATCTTTGTACCGCGATATCTCCCTAATGGTTGACTTTTGACCCAACCTTTATAAAGCAAACTACCGTTTATTTTGAACAAGGAATCACCCCCTAAAGTTTTTCGCATTTGTTTTGAAACTCCCTGTATATTGACGTTACTCCAAAAATTATTTGAAAAAAAATCGAAATAAAAATGAAACTTCTACACGCTTTATCTCTGAATCTAAGCATTTTAGGACATACATTTATAGGAACTTTTTTACTTATTTTTATCAGCAAAATATAGTGCCGGAGTTTTCGGAATACAGTTGCGACCACCCTGTATAAATGGATAGAAATAAAAGTAACGTACCTAATCCTCATACCAACATTAGGACCACCTGTGGCTGCAGCCTCGTGAAGACACTCCTCTCTAGAATAGGTCTTTTTCGGCTCACTCTGTATATATTTCGGATCGAACGCATTTTCCATAGAAACTTCCGAGTTCGGCTGAGTTGGTGTCCATGGAGCAGAATTGCATTCTGAGTCAAGTTCATCCACTGATCTATACGAAAAAAAATAATGTTTTTACTAAATTACAGTTGAGGGTTGGAACCTTTGGTGTTAAACAGCAAAATAAAAACACTAAATCACCACAATACACCAAAACACTTTTACTTTTACACTGGACGCGCGTTTCGCTAACCATGTTAAACTAACCATAAACTTTTAGTTTATAATCATCTGCTGATGATGCTAACATGGTTAGCGAAACGCGCGTCCAGTGTAAAAGTAAAAGTGTGGTGTATTGTGGTGATTTAGTGTTTTTATTTTGCTTTTTACTAAATATTGAATTGATAGTATTGTTAAAAAGTGCAAATAATAGTTATTTTTTATACAAGACGATAATGCAATTTTATCGTCGTGTATAAAACAATACTTTTTTTTCCATAGCGAGTTAAATTTTAAAAAATATTCAGAAATTACTATTTCAAGGAATTTATTATGAGTAGAAAAAATATTGTGCTTGGTTGGCGTTGGTTTCTATGTAATTTGACAAATAAATAAAGCTGTCTCTTTAGTTGTCAGTTTTGAGTCAATATTTTTTAATTTTCTTTCGTGTCGATTGCTGATTGAATTGGAGCCAAAAATGGCTCAAAACGAAATATAAGTAAATTACCAACAGATACACATGCTGGCGACAAACGCCATATCCAAACTACCTCCATTTAAATCCCGAATAACTTATGAAAAGGAATACAAAAATTTTCAAAAATGGAAGCAATTAAAAAACGTGTCGGAAGAAATAAAGTTTTTAACCTATTCTCGCTGTTACAGTATCATTTAATCTACCCTTGCGGTTACAGTACTATTTTATCTACTATTTTTGATAGATATAAGGCAATTTTAAGTGCACTGCCACACAGAAAGCGTTTTTTGCGTTTTTAGCGTTTTCTATTAGACTCCGTCATGTCATAGGCGGACGTAATATTTAATAATGCAATAAAAATTAAATTAAATGTTTTTTTTTCATTTTAGGATATTATCTAAAAATATTTTTATAGAGATCATCTATTGTTTAGGAAGATTCTATTAAACTCAAAAATTTGAAGGAAATGTTTGAAAAAATGTAGTTTGAAATGTTGAAAAAGTAATAAATTAAAGAAATATTTTCTTACGCGTAAAAAAAGTTTTTTACCAGAAACAATAAGTTTTTGACGCGTAAAAAAATCATTTTTTACGTGTAACAAATAGTTTTATACACGTAAAAAATATTTTTTTTTGCCTAAAAAAGTTTTTTTACCAGAAACAATAAGCTTTTGACGCGAAAAAAAATAGTTTTTTACGTGTAACAAATAGTTTTTTACACGTAAAAATTTTTTTTTTTGCGTAACAAAAAGTTTTCTACCAGAAACAATAAGTTTTTGACATGTAAAAAAATAATTTTTTACGTGTAACAAAAAGTTTTCTACCAGAAACAATAAGTTTTTGACATGTAAAAAAATAATTTTTTACGGGTAACAAATAGTTTTTTATACGGAAATTTTTTTTGCCGTAAGAAAGGTTTTCCACCAAAAACAATAAGTTTTTGACGCGTAAAAAAAAGTTTTTACGTGTAACAAATAGATTTTTACACATAACAAATAGTTTTATACGCGCAAAAAATAATTTTTTACGTGTAACAAATGTTTTTTACACGTAATTTGATTCACTTTTACAAAATTTGTATTAAAATATCAGTATTTTTGAAAAACACGTGGACTGCTCATAAATACACGTCGCGTCACTACGTATTTCTAAGCCGTTAACACGTTTCGTTACAACGAGGTCGTGTGTCAGGGGCGTCTCACCAGCTCGTATGTCACGGCTTTGAATTTTTACTCCCAGCGCGCGTAAAGACCACGGCGTTTCACTCCAAAATGTTTCATAAATCATGTCCTAAAATTGCATTAGCAACTAGAGTTATTTACTATTCTATTATATAATTATAATTATTTATTATATAATATTATAATTATAACAAGTACTAACCACAACACTACAACATAAAAAAACTATACACACATAAACTAAAATTTGTAAAATAAATGGTAAATAATAATTATTATTTTTACACACACCACTGGCACTAGCAGTAGATTGTGTTTGTCTCCGAATATATGCCCCGGCCCGTCCACAATTCAATCCCAGCATCTTTTATCTTCGTCTCTTCAACGCTAACGGCGCCGATCTCGCCTATCTCTTTCTCACAGGATTGATTGTTGGACGGGCCGGGAATCCACGAGCTTGCGACGTTACTAATTGACATATTGATAGAAACTGCAGACCTGCCGCGTCTTTTGCGTGTTTTTAATGGACACAAATCGAAAAAAGCGCTTAAAACGGTAAAATCGCAAAAAGCGCTTGAGACGCAAAAAACGCAAAACGCTAAAAACGCTTTCTGTGTGGCCGTGGGCTAACAGTTATTGGTATGAAAAAAAAAATTCTAATACATTTTTTCTGGCGAGATTCTGCCCCTGTTATTAAATCCCTCTTCAAAAAGTTTACCATCCTGTATAAACAATTTTACCTTATGTTTCGAAAGAACAAAAACCTCCCTTTTTCAAAATAAGATTATCTCCCCTACAACCTTAGTCCGACAAAAAAAAACTATATATGTTTTTCGACATCATATTTTTTCATATATTTTTTGGCGATACGTATCTCTCCCCTCGCACTGAGCACAAAATGAAAAGAAACTTTTTTGATTGATAGAGAACTTTTAAAGAATATTAAAGACGTCGGTGTGGGTGATAACCGGAAAACCCGAACTTGTTATATTTAGGGTACAAGGAGTGAAACTTTTTAGATAAAACTCTAATGGATTGAGCGGTTTTTTGGAAGTTTTTATTCGAACGGCAAAGTTTAAAGACTGATTTATTTTAGGGTAAAAGGGAATTGATGAAATATGAAATTGATCGATGTTATAAATATGGGAGGGGGAGGAAAATTGAATTTATTGGATAATACGTTGTTACATACAGAGTGTTCCAGGCTGAGCACGCATTAAAAGTTTCTAGAGAACTACAATATCTAGATCGGAAATTTTTTGCACATCATTGTTTCACAATGAGATGTATTGATTAAAAATATTTTCAATATGGAGGCACTTCCGGAAATACCGGAAGTTGACAACAACTTTCTTATTTTAAATGAGTACCCCCATTTTTTATTATACAGGGTTGTTCACCACATACGACACGGAGTATTGTAGCAAAACGATTAGATTTTTACAAATTGTAAGTTTTGGATTGGTTGAAGGACTATTAGAGCTACAATTTAAAAATATTTTTACAACATTCAGAGTGTCCCAAATCAATAAAAAATATCAAAGTTGTATTTTTTTACATAGAACACCCTGTATATTATTACATTTTTAGTTTCTACGATTAAAATAAAAGTAAATTTGATTAAGGTTTATCACCCTTAAACCTTACCGTTTTTGAAATATTTTCAATTTTGTGAAATTGCAGTAAAAATTTCAAGGCTTCATTTCTCCAAGGGTATCAAAGTTTTTAATACTAAATATTTACTGAAGTTTAAGTATTAATTAGTTATTGTGTTGCAATAATAAAAGTAATACTACTTCATACAGAGTGTCTAAAAATTTATTTTAAATAATTTCTAGCTTTAAACGGCAATAACTTGTTTAATTTAAATGGAACGCCATGCATATTTTAGGAGAATCAGATGCCCAATTTAATTGTCCATCAAATTGTATTATACCATTTTTTACCTATCTCTTCAAGTTTTCGTAGAAAACGCGTTTTCTAATAATTTAGACATCATTTATCAAAATTCCCATGGAATATTGATATTTTAGATTGTTTTTAAAACAACAAATGTATAAAATGTACAGGTGCTAAAATTGATACTATTACCAGCCTATTTGTATACAAAAATAAAACTATTTAAATCTTTATAAAAGACTATACCATTAATTAAATATACCACCAGTATTTCCGCCCAAATATTAATTAATTACATATTTAATTGTGTTAGTTAATAAATTATTCTAAATAAATGGAGAAACCAATATAATAATAAGTTATGAAATTGAACATCTCTGTTGTTATAAATAAGCATTCGTCAAAAAATTAAATAAATTTTTTTACCACACTGTCTAATATACATACAAAATTCAGTTTATAGTATTTGGAGCAATTATTATTAATCAATGCAAGCAGTCCATTAATGTAGTTTGAATACTGGAATCATATTAATTGGTCCTTTCTACAAATATTTAAACATTTTTTTTATTTTTTAATGACATAAACGCACTATATCGACAATATTGTTATCTGTACCCTTTAAAAATTTGTTACATCTTTAAAAATAATCTAAAATGTCAATATTCCATGGATATATTGATAATTTGAGGTCTAAATTATAAGAAAATGCATTTTCTACGAAAACCTGAAGACATAGGTAAAAAATGATATAATATAATTTGATAGACAATTAAATTGTGCATCTGATTCTCATAAAATATACAGGGTGTTCGATTTAAATTAAAGAAGTTATTGCCGTTTAAAACTAGTTATTATTTAAAATAAATTTTTAGACACTCTGTATAAGATAGTATAATTTTTATTATTGCAACACAAAATTTAGTGAATAGAAATACTTCAATACAATATTTGGTTTTAAAAACTTAAATACGCGTAGAGAAATAAAGCATTATAATTATTACTGTATTTTGACAAAAACCTAAATATTTCAAAAACGGTAAGATTAAAATGCGGTAAACCTTAATCAAATTTACCTTTATTTTAATCCTAGAAACTAAAAATGCTATAATATACAGGGTGTTCCATTTAAAAAAATACAACTTTGATATTTTTTATTTATTTGGTACACTCTGTATCTTGTAAAAATATTTTTAAATTGTAGCTCTAATAGTTCTTCAACGAACCCAAAATTTACAATTTGCAAAAATTAAATAGTTTAGCTACAATACTCCGCGTCGTATGTGGTGAACAACCCTGTATACTTAAATTTTCTATCAAAATTTATGTGTGTGAATTTTTATGTCAAACATTCTACACCTAACCGTTTTTGGGAGAAAAATATTTAAAATTCGTGGTGCAAAAAACTGCCTGTAAAAAAAATTGTTTAGCCTAAATGTCAAATTTAAAGTCTGTAGTCTGTCTGTCCGTCTGTAACACGATAACTCAAAAACCGCTAAACCGATTTTAACCAAATTTGGCACAAAAATACTGTGGCACCCGAGAATCTGGCCATTAGTTTTTGATGGGGGTGGGGGGTTGGTAAGGGGGTATGAGAGAGGATTAAAAATTTTAAAAAATCGTAACTCCAAAATTACAGTAGCTAGCGAAACGCGGTTTTCAATTTAAGATTAGGAATAATATTTGCAACAAAATTTGTAATAACATCAAAGTCGGTCAAAGTCGCAGTTTTTGAGATAAAAAAAAATTAAGTATGGGCGGCTATACGTGCCTCCCGGCGCCAATTTTTGTGTTTACTACACTACAGCAATGGATATAAATGGGAGAGCGAATCCTTTGTTTTTTTGTTTGTGCATTTTCATCTAGTTTGTTGATGTTATCATATTTCTGATAAACAAAATAACATTAATTGCAAAAATTTGGTAATTGTGTAATGAAAAAGTTTACCGGTTTCAAAAATGTATTTTATTTTATTTTTCGATATTTATTATTTACTGACGATACATTAAAAAAGGATCTAAATTGATGATAAGTTACCTTTGTACCAATATTTGAACGAATCAGGATATTATGTCCCAAAATTTCAATAGGATAAATAATTAGAGATTTTCCTAAGTAGTTATGGCAGTTAAATTATAAAAAAATTGGCGCCGGGAGGCACGTATAGCCGCCCATACTCAAATATGTTAATAAAAACTTGGTAGGCAGTTCTTTTAGTTTCAAAGTAAAGGAATTTTTCCAATTTTTTTTTATCTCACAAACTGCGACTTTGATTTTGATGTTATTACGACTTTTGTTAGAAATATTATTCCTAATCTTAATTTGAAAACCGCGTTTCGTTAGCTACTGTAATTTTGGAGTTACGATTTTTTAAAATTTTTAACCCCATCCCATACCCCCTTACCAACCCCCCACTCCCACCAAAAACTAATGGCCAGATTCTCGGGTGCCACAGTATTTTTGTGCCGAATTTGGTTAAAATCAGTTTAGCGGTGTTTGAGTTGTCGTGTTACAGACGAAGAGACAGACAGACACCATGAAAATATTTTGTATTTAGGTCATTTATGATACAAATAACTCATTTTGAGTGAAATTAAAAAAACTTTTTGCCGATCTTAATAGCCTACCATACTTATTGGTATGGTCGGTTAATAAAAGTAATTTTATTCTCAATGTCTCTCAATTTGTACTAATCCGAAAAACTAAGACTGTCTGGATAAATTTGGAACTCTGGCTTCGATTAAGTTAACTAAACTTTCAAACTATAACTGAGGCGTGACCTATATGTGCGAATAGAGCCTTAATATAAACTTACTCGTCTGCCCCAGCTATGGCATCCTTTTTATTCAACAACTGATCCAAAGCTTCCGGATGCGAGTCCATCATGTGAACGTAGATTTCATCCAACAACTCCGCAGGTACCAAGAAAAGTTGCTTGTAGTGATCTATCAGCGTCCTTACAACGTTTATGATGTCGATGCGATCCTCTGATCTATCTGACATATCTTTACCTCCAGGTTTGATGCAGTGAAGAATGTTCGGAGCGAAGACAGTGGCCAAGTTGTTAGTGTCCATTTTGTTTCCAGGAAGCTCTTCCCCTGGAAAAAGAAAACAATTCAAAAACAGACAAAAACTGAGTAATAACTAACCTTAAAGGTTGATTCTCACTATACCTTCCGTATCAGCCACCTTCAGTTTCCCTTCCGTGTATATAAAATATTATATCATGTAAATGAATAGGACAATGCACACTATCCGTTCCGTTTCCCTTCCGTTCCATACCCTTTCCTTCCATACATTTTTTTTTTGGCGGAGGGACTGAAGCGTATCGGAAACAGCGTTGTCAAGTTGTTACATTTGTACCATCTCTATTAACATATTGCTGATATTTATATATTCTTATACTTCTTAATTAAATCTATTACCTTTTTCAAAAGATACAAATTTTTAAAATAAAACTTTCGTAATGATATAAATTGTACATTAAAAAGTATGGAACTGATACAGAACGGAAGCTTACGTATAGCGTCAATACAATCAAAAATACGGAACGGATATGGAATGGAAACGGAAGGTATAGTAAGAATCCTTTAAATTGGATTAAAAAATTTTGAGAAAAAAATATATGTTCGAATTAAAGGCGGATAGTCTGTGAAATTAAAAAATTATTATCTTAGAAGTTAAAATTAAATTATTACTCATATTGAACAATAACATAATATGCAATCCTGTGTTTATTGTTTTTATAATGTTGAGAAACATTTATTGGTTTGTTTTCTTGATCCGATTCTATTTTCGTTGCGGGCTCAACCAAACCTAATTATTATCTTATTTATAATTGCATTGTAAAGCCAATTTTAATTTGAGTTTTACCATTTGGTATGTGTATGTAACCGTGGACTTATTTTCAATATTATTCACTAACTGAATTTGTCCACGACCACTTAATAATAAATCAATATTCTACTTCCTAGCTGAAGGAATATGGTGCCCATATTTGTAATAGAGTGAAATATAACAGCTGATAACAGTGAATTATCATAAATCACACTTTGCATTTACTTTACATTTGTGGCTATGCCAACATGATACTCACAACATCCCGATGCGCGGCGTGGATGATTTGACGTTTTTCTTATCTTTTCTTTTTATTAATTTTGACGTTTAAAATTGTCAAATGTTAAGTAGGTAGTGATTATTAAGTGGCATATCAAGAACTCGTTTAAAATCAAAAAATGAATTATGAGAGTGATAATGAGCACTGTACAGGGTGGGTCAAATTCGACGCTTTTAAATGGAAACACCCTTTTCTAAAGGAGATAGACGAAAACTAATATCGCTGTCTGGAGCTCAATTTTCATCAAAAATATGATGGTGAAAACCGCATATCAATATCTGTTACCGTTTCGGAGTTACGGGGTGTTTTTCAAAAATGTGCATTTTTAACAAACCGCTGTAACTTTTTTGTTATGGAAAATTTTGTATTTCTATGAAAACATTTCCAAAGCACCTTTTTACGTAGAATTTAATGGTTTAAGTATAATTTGTTTAACATTAATGATTTAAGAGTTATCAACAGAAAAATTGATTTTTTTTTGAGACATCCTCTATATTTTTAATTAACTGAAAAGAATTTAAAATTACCTTTCCAAAAATATAGCACACTTGATATTTTGTTATAATCTCCTTCGAAATACAGAATTTTTAAAAGTTCGCCACTTTTAATTAGTAGGCTTTGGACACCTTATTGATGATATGCCCTTAATGGAACTCGAAAACATATTTTTCCAGCAAGACGACGCACCGCCTCTGAACGCTGAAGTTATTAGCAAATTTTTGCAGCCAATTTCAAGAATAATTGGATAGATAACCAAGATCCCAGCCGTTGGCCGTCGAGGCCGCCTGACTTAGAGCCCATGGATCTAATCCTATGGATATATTTGCGAATAAAGGTTCCTTATTCTTCCGTATAATCTAGACAAGAGTTAAAAATACTTAGCAGTTATGAAAGGGTATCTTTCACCCCCACTGAGTTAATGAATTCCGCGAGAAATGTTCAAAAACTGCCCCGTCTGTCCATAACGTAGCAAAATCTCATGTCTTGGTTTGCTATTTATTTTTATTGTTATTAGATATAGTTTAAATGTGTTGATGTTGGTTAACTACATTTTAAATTTTTATAAAATTCTGCATCTCCCATAGCAAATATTATTTTCGTTTTAATTGATGCTCACAGCTAGAGTTTTTTTGCATTACAGCCGGTGCCGTTCAAAGCCTACTTTTTTAAAGCTGGCGAATTTTTATATACTCTATATTTCGAAGAGGAATCGAGCAAAATATGAAGTGTGTTATATTTTTGGAAAGGTAATTTTAAATCCTTTTCAATAAATTAAAAATATACAGGGTGTCCCATATAAAAAATAAAATTTTCTGTTGATAATTCTTAAATTATTAGTTTTAAAAAAATTATACTTAAACCATTAAATTCTACGTAAAAGGGTGCTTTGGAAATGTTTTCATAAAAATACAAAATTTTCCATAGCAAAAAAGTTACAGTGATTTGTTAAAAATTCATTTTTTTGAAAAACACCCCGTAACTCCGAAACGGTAACAGATATCGATATGCGGTTTTCACCATCATGTTTTTGACAAAAATTGAGCTCCAGACACCGATATTAATTTTCGTCTATCTCCTATAGAAAAAGGTGTTTCCATTTAAAAGCGTTGAATTTGACCCACCCTGTACATCAGCAGAGATAGCAGAGGCGGCCAAATTAACAAGTCTTGGATTGCTACCGCAAAAATTTAAGGATCATTACATGTCTGCCTATAAAAACTTTCTAGACTGGAGGATTGCTAAAGGCGTAAATTCGTTTTCCAAATCCGTGTTATTAGTATATTTAGTTGCCATTGAAACGGAACAAAAATCAATCTCCTGATAAAGATCGACTAAAGAATGTTGGTACCATATTTTCATGCAAAGAACTTGAAATAATATCAATGAAATTCAAATACATATATAACTTTAAATAAAACACAAATTAGTTACACAAAACAACAAAAAGTCAGATGCTGGTACTCCAATTTATCATTCTCCAACAAATGTACTCAACTAAAGTTGGTAGAAGTATGTTTTATTGCAAAAAACTTGAAGCAGCATCAATAAAATTCAAATTCATATACTAAGGGCTGGCAAAGGTTAGTCTTGGGTCGAGATTTCCGTATGTAAGAAGAGTACAATGCGTTTATAATGTACTGAACAAAGAGAGAACAGTAAACACGTCGCCAAACGTATGAAATAAACCGAGAAACTGTGCACATCGCCAAGAGACGTGGAAGGGGATATAGCAGATTTGTCGCAGTTGACCGGTCGACCCAATCAATATCTCTGTCAGTACTTAAAGTTCTAGGGAAAGATGTACGTCATGCGTTCAGCTTCACGATTTAATTACGTCTCGTGTTACTTAATTTGTTTATTTATTAACGAGTCGTTGTAATTTTACCTATAGCTTGAATTTTTTTAAAGGCAAGCTAGAAACACTTGCATTTTTGTTAAAAATAAGTGGAATTGTGTGGGTGTTCGATAGTGGTCGCGCTATTAGAACTCTGAATTCAAAAATCGATATCTCGAAATCTATTAGAAATAATAGATTGTAGGTTTTTCAAGAACTTTGTTAATATTTCTGCTGTATTTTCTTTGTAGACAGTATGTGAAAATCTTTATCAATAAAAAAATTACACGATTTCGCAAAATTGCTATGCTCTAAAAGTAAATGGATGGATTGTTTACAATTTTTGAATGGAATAAACAACCTTATCGAATTTTTCTTATGTAAACATATTGTAAAATATCCGATATGGAAAATAAAAAAAAAAGTTTCAATATCTAAAGTGGTTCTTGAGTTATGTGTTAAAAAGTTTTTAAATTATCGCGATTACTGACGTTTTCTCGTTATAAAAAAATGACACCCTAACGATGTCCTTATAATTCCATTTCAGATGCTCAGAAACATATCTAATGATTTTATCTAGTTATCTCTTGAAAAATAAGTCTTTTAAAAATGAACGGTTTGCGATCGTGATTTTACTTTACTTGATAGGGAAAGGCGTATCGGCAACGCCGCAACAGCACACCGTCGCGCGTCGCGTCGGTCGGTCGCGCGTCGCGTCGGTCGGTCGCATTTCTCTCACTCCGACTTAATAAGATCCCCATGCGATTTACTTCCACACATGTTAATACCGACCCAAAAGTAACAGTTGCCAGCATGGTATAACGATAAATAAAACACAAATTACCAACTTTAGTTACACAAAACAACAAAAAGTCAGCTGCTGGTGCGGTACCACCATCATCTATCATTTTTCAACAAATGTATTTTACTAAAGGTGGTAGAAAAAAGTACTAATATACAGGTATGTCGTAAAACACATCTAATAATAAACTTCCCAAATATTTGAAAATAGAATAGTTCGAGATGACTGCGACTCTCGATGCGTAGCAACTGATGATGATATTGACGTTTTTATTATCTTTTAGTTAATTTTGACGTTTGAAATTGCCAAATTTTAAGTAGATTATAGGTAAAATGTACATTCCTAAAACATGAATACAATAATTAATAGTAAGATTAACATTAAAAATACAAATTCAAACACTCCTCATAATTATTATAATGATCGTGGACAAAGTATAGTATTCAACTCGCAATTTATAGCCATTATTCACTCGGGTGACTTGAGCCATCATCATCAGTGTGGCATATCATTATACTCAGAAGACTGAGGTCTTTCAAAACCTGACATAAAAAATGCAGGTCCGTATTTAAAAAAATTAAGTTGGCCTCTGTATCTCACAAATTATAAGCTAATTTGAAAATCTAAAAATACTATCAGATAGCCCTAATAAAGTGGCTATGAGAACGTGCAATTAGTTTTTTGATTTTCTAAAAAATAACGACAGGAAAATATAAAATTGATTTTCAAAAAAATCCGTTTTTCCAAAAAATTCAGCAATCCTTGAAATTTCCAAAACTTTTTTGATGGCATCTTGGTGAACATCCCAAAACACAACTTTGCCCCAATTTAACCATGTTCGTATCTATTGCGGTTACCGAGATACCAATGCTCGTACTTCGAATTTGTAGCACCCTGTATATATATATTATCTGTCATAAACAGATGAATATTTAATTAAAAATATGTTTCTTGGGTCTTCTTTTCAATTGATGCCAGTTCAAATGAAACAAATGTGTAACCTATGCTTACCTAGAGCATTCTTGGTGTCATTACAATATTTGGAGACATTGGCCAGAAAGCTTAGCAGAGCGTAGAGGGTGTCTCTGTTAGTTGGTGGTAACAATTGAATTAGATGTTGTAGAGCTTCAAACTGCAGTCTCCTGTTACGTATCCCTATAATGATTAGAAGAACAAATATTTACATTTTAATTTATGAATTTCCTTAAGAAATCTAATCATAATATGCTTTAAAAATATTAATTTAATAATGCATTTAATGCATTTTTACCTTATTTATGGAAATAAGTTTAGAAATTTCTTAACCAAGGCAAATAAAATAAAAAACATAATATACAGGGTATCCCTTTTAAAACACCATAAGTTTGAGTCATATTTCTAAAACGACAGCTCCCAGCAAAAAAACTAGTTACGCCACTAGATTTTACGTAAAAATCTCATAGGGTGACCGTTTTCACTTTTTAATAAGTTATAAAATAATCAAGATACAAAGGGGTATTCTCCCTGTATTTGTACATAAACCAACTGTGCTAGCACAGATCTGTGCGTAGCATCTTTAGTTTTATAAAAAAGGGGCATAGTGATGTGAAAACCGCATATTTGTATCTTTAATCATAAACGAGAAACCTCATAAAACACACGAAAATCGGACACCCTGTACAGGGTGAGTCAACGATAGAGTAAAGTCCATTATCTCATTTGTTTCAAGGTTAAAAAAAAATGTTTAATATAAAAGTTATAGGGATGGTTAAGATACACATTTTAAAATTATTATAGAGTTTACAAGGTGCTTCAAAAAAGTGTGGCGGCTAGAACATATGTTTTTCTAAATGCAACACCCTATTTTTTATTTTATTTTTAGATTCTGCGTAAAATTCCATAACTTTCTTATATTATAATGTTATATACCTAAAATTAATAGTTTTTGTAATATTTCAATTTATTTAAACAAAT
The DNA here is from genome assembly GCF_002938485.1 of Sitophilus oryzae. Classification (NCBI taxonomy): domain Eukaryota; kingdom Metazoa; phylum Arthropoda; class Insecta; order Coleoptera; family Curculionidae; genus Sitophilus; species Sitophilus oryzae. The sequence continues at coordinate 846,819 of NW_022147067.1, forward strand.
GTTAAATTGCATTGTGGTAAAAAATTGTCAGTGGTGCCATTGTTTCTGAAGTTGGAGTACCAAAATTTGGTAGGAGAGTTTTATAGAGATGTAAAAAATATACATGTAAAGATATTTTAGTTAAATGATACAGAGTGTTCAAAATATATAAATTTCAACTAACTAAAATTAAAAAATCTCAGATTTTTTAAATGGGACACTCTATATATTATAATTTTTTCTGATAGATTTTACAAAACTCTTCAACTTTTATTAAGTATGTCAAACACCTGTTTTAATAGTTTGCGATTTATTCCCATTTTTTCTACTTTTACCCATATTTTTAATACAATTACCCTATAAAATCATAGTTACCATGACAAAACAAAACTATTTATTACTTACCTTTACAAATAGCTTTATAATTAGTTACAATTGCTGGTATTAGTTAAGATTAATTAACTTTACTCAAATAAACTAAATCGCAGTAGTGAATTTCTTGATGTATTTCTATATTATGAAAGATGACACTTGGGATTTTTCGTCAGGGCGAATAGCCACAGATTAGGGTAATACTAGATTACCTAATTGCTGAAGACCGCTCATATAGGAATTTTCTTCGACATACAGTAAAGTTTTTTCTCGTAGTAATTCTGGTTTATAATTCATTTGGTAAAGCCAATATTACTACTGCCGCGAAACCGTCCCATTATACACTAAAGATGTTTTCTAGATATATATAACCAAATGTTAGTTGTCAAACTTCAGAATCAATGCCATCAATGGCAATTTTTTATCACACTGCAATCTAACATTTGTTTAAACAAATTTAAATATAACAAAAACTATTAATTTTAGGTATAACATTATATATAAAAAAGTTATGAAATTTTAAGCAGAATCTAAAAATGAAATAAAAAATAGGATGTTGCATTTAAAAAAACATATGTTATATTCGCCACACTTTTTTGAAGCACCCTCTATACTGTATAATAATTTTAAAATGTGTATCTTAACCACCTCTACAACTTTTATATTTAATATTTTTTTGTAAACCTCGAAACAAATGAGATAATGGACTTTACTCTATCGTTGACTCACCCTGTACAGTAAAAAACATAAATTATAATCTTAACTTACTTTGCGTTTGAATAAAAGCATGGTACAGGTCTCGACACAACAATGGATCAGGTAAATCCCTCAGATATTCTTTTAGTAAGCTTGCAACATCGTGGGGACATTGACTTTCTTCTATGGATACTTCTTTCCCACAATCAAAATCTTCCCTTAACTAGAATATATTCACCATTATTACTAACATATTTTCAAGTAATAATGTTCAATATTCTATTTTACCTGTCTTAATCGTTTCTTCGATGCGCTAACCCTGAAAATGCCATTCGTATGCAACCCGTTCTGCTCCAAGTGCCTAATGCATTCGGATATGATGTTAGGAACGGCTCCGGATTCTTCGTCGTTGATGGCGCAAGGCAAGTCAGCCGTCGAGGAACAGGATAGGGCGTCGAGGAGTCCCGGAACGCTTCCTACTATCCCTCTGCCCATCAGACTATCACAGGAATCAGTCTAGAACAAAAAAAATGTTATACAATCAATGTCAAGTCCAATCTCCGGCATTTTTAAACTTATGGCAACCAAAAAAATCTAGATATTAGCGGTAAAATCTTCCTCTTTGAGGACGATACTAGTTTCACTTGGAGCGGCCCAGATGTTACGGCACTATACAGGGTTGTTCACCACATACGACACGGAGTATTGTAGCTAAACGATGAGATTTTTACAAATTGTAAGTTTTGGGTTCGATGAAGGACTATTAGAGGTACAATTTAAAAATAATTTTACAAGATACAGAGTGTCCCAAATAAGTAAAAAATATCAAAATTGTATTTTTTTTTAAATGGAACACCCTGTATATTATTTTTAGTTTCTACGATTAAAATAAAGGTAAATTTGATTAAGATTTATTATACTTAAACCTTACCGTTTTTGAAATATTTTCAATTTTGTGAAATTGCAGTAAAAATTTTAAGGCTTCATTTCTCCAAGGGTATCAAAGTTTTTAATACTAAACATTTACTGAAGTTTATTTACTGATCAGTTATTGTGGCTGCAATAATAAAAATAATACTACCTTATACAGAGTGTCTAAAAATTTATTTTAAATAATTATTAGCTTCAAACGGCAATAACTTGTTTAATTTAAATGGAACACCCTGTATATTTTACGAGAATCAGATGCACAATTTAATTGTCTATCAAATTATATTATACCATTTTTTACCTATCTCTTTAAGTTTCCGTAGAAAATGCATTTCCTTGTAATTTAGAACTTATTTATCAATATACCCATGGACTATTGACATTTTAGATTATTTTTAAAGATGTACCAAATTTTTAAAGAGTACAGATACTAATATTGTCGATATAATTCGTTTATTTCATTAAAAAATAAAAAAAAAACTGTTTAAATATTTGTTAAAGAGGACCAATTAATATGATTCCAGTATTCAAACTACATTAACTGACTGTTTGCGTTGATTAATAATAAATTGCTCCAAATACTAAAAAACTGAATTTTGTATGGGCATTAGACCGTGTGATAAAAAGTAACACCTTAAAAATGATATTACATATTTTAATAAATGCTTATTTATAACAACAAAGACTTTAATTTGATAACTTATTATTATATTGATTTCTGACTCAAAAATCGACATTTATTTATAATAATTTATTAACGAACACAATTAAGTATGTCATTAATTAGTAAATGGGCGGAAATAATGGTGTTATATTTAATTAATGGTATACTCTTTTATAAAGATTTAAATAGTTTTCTTTTTGCATACAAATGGGCTAGTAATATTATCGTTTTGCTAAAAACGATAATATTACTAGTCTGTACATTTCGTACATTTGTTGCTTTAAAAACAATCTAAAATGTCAATATTCCATGGATATATTGATAAATGAGGTCTAAATTATAAGAAAATGCATTTTCTACGAAAACTTGAAGGGATAGGTAAAAATGGTATAATACAATTTGATAGACAATTTAATTGTGCATCTGATTCTCCTAAAATATACAGGGCATTCCATTTAAATTAAAGAAGTTATTGCCGTTTGAAGCTAATAATTATTTAAAATAAATTTTTAGACACTCTGTATAAGGTAGTATTATTTTTATTATTGCAACACAATAACTGATCAATAAATAAACTTCATTAAATATTTAGTATTAAAAACATTGATACCCTTGGAGAAATGAAGCTTTAAAATTTTTACTGCAATTTCACAAAATTGAAAATATTTCAAAAACGGTAAGGTTTAAGTATAATAAGCTTTAATCAAATTTACCTTTATTTTAATCGTAGAAACTAAAAATGTAACAATATACAGGGTGTTCCATTTAAAAAAATACAACTTTGATATTTTTTATTTATTTGGGACACTCTGTATCTTGTAAAAATATTTTTAAATTGTAGCTCTAATAGTCCTTCAACGAACCCCAAACTTACAATTTGTAAAAATCTCATCGTTTAGCTACAATACTCCGTGTCGTATGTGGCGAACAACCCTGTATAATACTGCACCATTAAATCTTGGTGCGGTTCTATTGTTAATCTAAGGTTCTAATCTCCTATGCCTCAACCTATCAAAAACTAAAGTTTCGTCATATGAAAGTACTATACAACCTTTTGTACTTAATATAACACCACTATATTGACTTCGTGGACTCTGTGAAATTCTTAGGACTTGTTGTAGACAACTCGTTAAATGGGACTTGCACATCGAAACTTCATCAAAGAAACTAAGCACTGCGTGTTTGTGATAAGATCAGTTTCTAAGGAACTTAACTTATCAACCTCTAGATTAGTCTATTATGCACTTTTTGAGTCACATCTTCGTTATGCCCTTCCATTGTGGGGTACTTGCTGCGCAACAAAATTTGATCGTATTTTCAAACTTCAAAAGAGAGTAGTTCGATATTTATTGGGACTGAACAGTAGAACTCACTGCCAGAATTTCTTTAAAAATTTCAAAATACTGACTCTTCTTTCTTTATTCATTTCTGAATCCGTTTGTTTACTCCGCAAGCACATATCTGCTATTCCCGAAAGGCCATCTCACAGCTATCCACTTAGGAATGCAGAGCACGATCTTGATCTGCCAACACCGAGCTCAGAACTAATAGTTACGGCTAAGGCTCAACACTGTATATGTTACGCTCCATAGTCGAATTCGGGCAATGCCCGAAAAAAATACGCAAATCTAGTTGTGAGCAAGGAATATTTCCCAAACCCGAAAAACCAACTAACCAATGAATTAACACCCTCCAAATAACCACGCTAACGAACTCGCCATATAACTAAACCAATCCAACCAGAAAGAGTGAAACCAATGCAATCAGATCACACTATAAGCAAAAAAAATCGAATAAAATTAATTTTTCGGGTTTGGGAAATATTCCTTGCTCAAAACTAGATTTACGTATTTTTCTCGGACATTGCCCGAATTCGACTATTGGGCGTAATATAGTATACAGACCGGACCACCGTAGTAGTAACATAGGCAGAACCGGACGAATTAGCGTATACCCGTCCGCCGGATAAAAAGCAGGCAAAAAAATGCGATAAAATAAAAATAGGTCGATATGTGATAAGAATGTTTCAGAATTTGTATTTATTCGTGTTTTAATAGCCAAAACGAATATTTAGATTCTCGCGACAGTTCTCGTGTAAAATTTATTTTTTAAGTAAAATAATAGATGTTTATGAAGTTCATGAGAAAATTCAAATTGTAAAATGGTATTTCCAAAATAGGTCTTATCGGGATATACAAACAATTTTTCCACAAATTTTTGTAAATAGGCAAATTCCATCTTTATCTACTATATCAAGAGTTATTAATAATTTTGAAACAAATGGGTGCGTGTCCTCACAAAAACACAAAAAGCCTGATGTGTTGATTAATGTAGAACAGGAGTTAAAGCAAGTGTTCGTTTGTGCTACCGCGGATCAAAATCCCACGTTTTCAAGTAATCAAATTGCTGAGGTGGTAGCCCTGCCCACAATGCCCGTATTGTTCAAGAATATTTGAACAATACTTTTTCCAACCGTTTAATTAGTGGATATGGAACTATTTTGTGGCCCGCTAGATCACCGGATCTTTCCCCCAATGATTTCTTTTTGTGGGGTTATGTAAAATCCAAAGTGTATGGTCATAATAGGGCTAATAATCTGGATGAGTTTCAAGTAAAAATACGAGAGGCTTTCCAAACTATTAGCCCTAATATGTTAGCAAATTCCTAGGCTTCTGTCTAGCACAAGATAGTGGTCTTTTTGAACACTTGTTATAACTTTTTTTTATTTAAAGTAATATTATAGTTTTTTTTGGGTTTAGAAAATTTATTTATTCTTAGTTTTGGCTTGTAAACACACTCAAATAATAAATATTTAAGTATTTTTATTTTAAATGTTACCATAAAACTCTTTCAAGTACGGTGGATCACAATTTAAACCACCAATTTTTAACGCGTTGAGGTACGGTGAGGTAAATAATAAACCACCTAGATTTAAATTTCTGGCGCTAAGCTACATCGATTTATTTATTGTACCGCCGAGGAAACGCATGTATTAGGATGCCGGCCTTGCAATTTCCCCCTCCACGCAACGATATTAGCGTGTGTCGTGCACTGCAAAATGATGGTCGAATATTTACTGCACGTTTATGTTAATTTGTGGCGCTTGGTAAATGTGCTTTTTGACTAACTTTTTGTGCTTACAATTGTGGAAAGTGGTTTACGTAAAGCATAAAAGGTAATTAATACTTTATTTAATTGAATATTAGTTTGATTATGCGCATTTTCTCTTTGTTAGTGCAGTGTTCAAAAATTGAACCACCATACTTCTAAGGCAATGAACAGCGATCGCAAATACCGATGTGATTATCTTACTTCACTGGATCCAAATGCTCTATATGACATCCTAGATGTCATTGACGAACAAAATGTAGCAATACCGTCAGATTCAGGTTCAGAAAATGACAGTACCGATGAAAATGATCAAGATGCGGATGCTTCCACTAGTTTAGTTCGTGATAATGAAGAACCTGAACCTGAATACGTGCTTTCCGCCTCGGACGATTCAGATTATGAGTGGGATGCAGAAGATTTGGTACTTTTAGCTCGGTTAGCAGCAGAAATGAAACGCAAAAACAGATTTCATGGGACAAGAATTTGGCTAATATTCATGCACCAATTCCATTTAGTGAAAATACCGGACTGCATCAGTTTATCAGAGATATTCCGAACCCTAGCCCACTAGATATTTTTAGACTATTTATTACCGATGACATTATCAATCATATAGTTTTCGAAACTAATTTATATGCCGAACAAAAATTTTCCAACATGGGCAAACCATACAAAAAAACTAACCCAGACGAAATAAAGGCATTTTTGGGAATCAACCTCCTAATGGGAATAAAACGATATCCAAGCTACAGAGATTACTGGAGCACAGCGCCTGATTTACATGATCCTTACATAAGTCGGATTATGACTTTACACCGATTCGGTTGGCTCCTATCACATGTTCACCTCAATGACAATAGTGTTATTCCGGCACGTGATACAATTAATTTTGATAAATTATATAAAGTAAGGCCGTTTTTGGATTCCCTAAAAGCTAATTTTCGAAATTGTCTTCAGCCACATGAGAATGTAGCGGTGGATGAATCGATGATCAAATTCAAAGGTCGTATTTCTATAAAACAATATATGCCCAAAAAGCCTATAAAAAGGGGCTACAAAGTGTGGATGTTAACTGATTCATCTGGGTATTGCCTAAATTTTGAAATTTACACAGGAATAGTAGGGAATGAAGTTGAACAGAATTTAGGTGCTCGAGTAGTTAAAAATATGACTTCTGAAATAGCAAACAAAAACCATAAAGTCTTTTTTGACAATTTTTTTACCGGTGTACCACTGATGGAAGAGCTTCGTCAACAACATTTGTATGCTTGTGGCACTGCAACTCAACAAGGAAAAATTTGCCTAAATTTAAGACAGATAAAGAGCTAAAACAGGGAGATTTTGATTGGTATTCTAGTAATGCGGGTCTGGCAGCGGTAAAATGGCGTGATAGAAGGTCGGTACATTTGTTATCAAATTATCACAATCCGTCTTCAAGCACTGAGGTGAAAAGAAAGGAAAAAGATGGGACGCAGGTTCAAGTGCCATGTCCTATTATGCTTAGGGATTATAATAAGAACATGAATTTTGTGGATAAATTTGATCAGCTTAGGGCTGCTTATGGTATCGATAGAAAAAGTCACAAATGGTGGCACCGAATATTTTTCTTCTTTATCGACTCAGCGCTTGTAAATGCATTCATTATAAATAAAAAAATCTCCTCAATTGACAATAAAAAATTTTCGAAGGCAAGTGTCAGAGGGTCTGGTATCAAATAATTTAGTTAAGCATTTGTCATTGCCTACGGAATTATCTTTACCTTTGAAAAAACACAAACCATCCGTTTCAAAATCAATAAGATTTACATCAAGTGCTCATCAACCAATGCGTACTACTCGCAGGAGATGCGCTGTCTGTAGTACCAAAAATAATGATGTCAGGACCAACTGGCATTGCAGTGTTTGCAATGTACCTCTTTGTTTGGGGGCTTCAAAAACTTGTTTTCAGAATTACCATAATTAGTATTTTTTAATGTTCAGGTACTGTGGTGTACATATTAAACCACCATATTTTGTTTATAACAATAGGTCTAATTGTTTGAAATTTATCTTTGTGTTTGTTTTTAAGCATCTTTTTTTAGAAAAATGTACAAAATATTGATTTTTGGAATTCATTTTTTCTTCATACTGCTAGTGTTTTTTTTATGGCAATTTTCCGTACCTGAAAGAGTTAAGTTATTTATGGCAATTTTCCGTACCTGAAAGAGTTAAGTGAAGGTAAACACTTAAAATGAAAATAATAAATACACGGCACTCGCGTCATATTCCTAGTCTGTCACGACCGACCCGTCCAAGCACAACAGCAACTGCGTACTGCCTGACCGGCCGACTAGCCGGCAGTGACTCTCGAGTACGAACGCAAAACGGGTAAACGTAAATTCGTTCGGCAACTTGCTATGTTACTAGTAGCCTGGTCTTCTCTGTATATTAACAACAAATTAATTTTAAATCTGAATACCTAAATGCGTTTTTAGACTGTAGGGTTAAATTTAGATGGTCGTTAAAAATAACCCAATTAAAAATATCTATATTAACAAACAAAATAGTTGCCATTTGACGTCTTTTAAATCAAAATCAATTATTATTCTGTTACACAACGCGCGTTATTTATCTAAAAATAACTATTTTTTGAATTGCAATCAAAATGCACATGCACCTTGCGCGTATATGTATCTGCCTATCTTATTTGAAAATCTTGTGTGTCTATCAGAGATCTCGGTAGAATAAAATTAATATAGATGTTACGGACAATGATGTACAGGGTGGGTCAACTTCGACGCTTTTAAATGGAAACACCCTTTTCTATAGGAGATAGACAAAAACTAATATCGGTGTCTGGAGCTCAATTTTTGTCAAAAACATGATGGTGAAAACCGCATGTCGATATCTGTTACCGTTTCGGAGTTACGGGGTGATTTTCAAAAATATGCATTTTTAACAAATCGCTGTACCTTTTTTGCTATGGAAAATTTTGTTTTTTTATGAAAATATTTCCAAAGCACCTTTTTACGTAGAATTTAATGGTTTAAGTATAATTTTTTTAAAATTAATAATTTAAGAATTATCAACAGAAAATTTGGTTTTTTATATGGGACACCCTGTATATTTTTAATTTATTGAAAAGAATTTAAAATTACCTTTCCAAAAATATCACACACTTGATATTTTGCTCGATTCCTCTTCGAGATATAGAGTATATAAAAATTCGCCCGCTTTAAATAAGTAGACTTTGAACGGCACCGGCTGTAATGCAAAAAAATTCTAGCTGTGAGCATCAATTAAAACGAAAATAATATTTGCTATGAGAGATGCAGAATTTTATAACAATTTAAAATATATTTAACCAACATCAACACATTTAAACTATATCTAATAACAAAAAAAAATAAATAGCAAACCAAGACATGAGATTTTGCTACAGGTGTTCAACATATCAACCGTCTTCTGTTATGGACAGACGGGGCAGTTTTTGAACATTTCTCGCGGAATTCATTAACTCAGTGGGGGTGAAAGATACCCTCTCATAACTGCTAAGTATTTCTAATTCCTGTCTAGATTATACGGAAGAATAAGGAACCTTTATTTATTCCGCAAATATATCCATAGGATTAGATCCATGGGCACTAAGTCAGGCGGCCTCGACGGCCAACGGCTGGAATCTTGGTTAGCTATTCAATTATTCTTAAAATTGGCTGCAAAAATTTGCTGATAGCTTCAGCGTTCAGAGGCGGTGCCTCGTCTTGCTGAAAAAAAAATATTTTCGAGTTCCATTAAGGGCATATGATCAATAAGTGCCAAAGCCTACTAGTTTAAAGTGGCGAACTTTTAAAAATTCTGTATTTCGAAGGGGATTATAACAAAATATCAAGTGTGCTATATTTTTGGAAAGGCAATTTTAAATTCTTTTCAGTTAATTAAAAATATAGAGGGTGTTCCAAATAAAAAATCAATTTTTCTGTTGATAACTCTAAAATTATTAATTTTAAAAAAATTATACTTAAACCATTAAATTCTACGTAAAAAGGTGCTTTGGAAATATTTTCACAGAAATACAAAATTTTCCATAGTAAAAAAGTTACAGCGATTTGTTAAAAATGGCCCGTAACTCCTCCGTTTTGAAAAACACCCCGTAACTCCGAAACGGTAACAGATATTGATGTGCGGTTTTCACCATCATGTTTTTGATGAAAATTGAGCTCCAGACACCGATATTAGTTTTCGTCTATCTCCTATAGAAAAGGGTGTTTCCATTTAAAAACGTCCCACCCTGTACAGGGTGTCCCTTTTTAGTTGAAATCATACGGTATCTCCGTTATTCGTGAAGATAGAAGGGTGCGGTTTGCACAGACCTGTGCCACTTTTGATTGCCGTAAACAAAATTTTCATAGCACTCTTCGTTTCTGAGCTACAGGGTCTTTTCAAAAATGTTGCAATTTAGGACAGCCCCCGTATCTCCGTTATTACTAGTGATGTAAAATTTCCAGAAATATATTTTCGGAAATATTTCCGGAAATATTTCCTGAAACATTGGAAATATATGGAAATATTGGAAATATATGAAATATTTAAAAAAATAAGAAAAACTGAAATATTTATTTATAAAAATCATAACAAAACATCGCAAAACACAAAATGCTTATACATAAACACAAATAAAGAGTTATTCTTCAAATTAAAAAATAAATTAAGATTAAATTTGTACAAAAAAAATTATTTTTGACACACTAGTCGAGCAAGAGGCATATCTTCATCGCTGTCATCAGCATTAGGCATATCTGTATCGCTGTCATCAGCATCACACTCAATAACATCTTGCCAATCTACTTCCTCAAAATCTTCAATAGTATCGGAAATAAAAATTGATCTATTGCCGTTTGCTATTTTCTTCAGCAAGTTTTCATTATGGGATATACTTTGGGATATATAGAGTAGCTTAGCGGCTCTATCATTAGTAAGCCTGTTTCTCTTTTTTGATTGAATATGACTATAAACGCTAAAACTGCGTTCCGTTGCAGCCGAAGATTCTGGCATCATCAAAATTCGTAAAGCTTCTTGTGATAATGAAGATGAAGAACGCAGTTATCAAAACTACTTTTCCATATGAAGGTATTTCCAAATAACTTACCTCTTCTAAAACGGTAATCTACTATTTCATCTATTATTTCTTGCTCCTTTATATTGAGTTTATTTTTTGATATATTAAGTATGCATTCTATGGCAGAAAGAATTTGGGTTTCATCAAGTTCAGAAACTTGTGATTCTGGATTTAGTAATTCTGCAGCATAATGAATGGGTTTAATAGCAAATTTTTCTCTTTTGTTAACAAACTCCAACAATTCGGATTTTTCTTTGTCGTCAACTGAGGACAATGCAAGATTATTCTGAATTAACTTCTAATATCACAAAATGCTTTTACAGCAAAATAAATAGTGCTATAATCTCCTTCTACAATTTTTAACCATTTGCCAATAGGTTCAAAAATGTTAATTAGGTTGGAAATTTGGGAAAATGCAATACTTCCAAACAATGTCTTTTGTTTCCAATTTTAAAATTCACTAACCATTGACACTAACTAAAAATCAAAAATAAACTACCAAATCTTACAAAATATACTTTACACAACGTATAATGTATAAAAGTATTTTCTAATAGCGAACTGCGGCACTTACGTTCTTCCTTTAGCAAATAATACGATATTTATGTTGATTAGTGTTGGGAAAATTCGAATTAAATAATACGACTAATTCGATAGTTAATTAAAACTAACTAATTCGAATTATCTTTTTCGATATAATCCAGATAAAAATTAGTAGTATTTTATATTATATCTGTGGTAACCGAATTACAAATGAACATAAAACATAACCTCTTATGGACGAATACGAATATTAGTAATTAGTATAGTACTATTAGTAGTATTCTTTCGTTCTGAACGAACTGAAAATTTTCACTTAAACTGATTTATAAAGGGAATCGACAAAGAAACGAACGATCCGATATAGAAAAATCCAGAAATCATTGTTATTTCCTATACCACGTAGGAATAAATCAGTTTAAGTGAAAATTTTCATTTCGTTCAGAACGAAAGATTACTACTATTATTTGGTTCATTTCCATCTCACCCAAATTTCACCGAACACCTGCCGAACACTAAAATGAATTTTCTTCTTTTATCTAAATAATTATTGATTGCAACTGATAAAATAAAAAGAAATACGAACCGCATGTAAACAAGGACATACTTAGGTATATCGTTTTAGAAGAAGATTTTATTTTAGATATGAGCTTTTCAATAGGTATTGAAACAATCATAAACTCGGCACTTTTAAATTTAAAACTTTAAATTATGGTTTAATTTATTAAACGGCTTCGGCACAGATAATAGAATATATTGAATAAAGAATTTTTTTTTATTTTTTATTCAGTGAAAGAATATAGGTATGGCAATGGTTCAGATTTGTTTAAAATAGCCCCTAGACGAGTCCTAGCTGGGACGAATTTATTTTTAAGTTAAATTTATAATACTACTAAATAATTCGAATTATTAATTCGATTGTGAAATATGAATTATTACTAATTATTCGATGGTGAAAATAATTCGATTATTCCCATCACTAATGTTGATCAGGGATTGCCCTGCGCTACGATCTATGAGCTCGGGACTTCCCTGTAGAAATGCGAGGTTGCAAATAAGTTGGTGAATCCTCAAACTCGATATATTCACCATATTATATGTTTGTAAAACTGTTCTACAGTTTATAGGGTTACAAAATATGAAAGATATATTAATAAACATCGGGTTTGAATCGTTAATGCCAAGATTTAATTATTTTTTAAAATATTTCCAATATTCCCAATATTTCCGAGACACGTTTGGAAATTTCCAATATTTCCATTTCCATGGAAATATTTCCAATGGAAATACTTCCTTTTACAACACTAGTTATTACGGATGATATCGAGAAGGTGAAAACTGATTCTTGTAGAACTTTTTACGTAAAATACATTGGCCTAGTCTGTTTTTCTACGATAAAAATATTTTTGAAAATATGAACTAAAGTTATGTTTTTAATGGAACAACCTGTATATTTATAAATCATATGATCCGCTTTGCTATGAGCTTCTCAAAAATATGTATCACTCTATATTTATTTTCACTATTATATATATATATATATAAATTCGGGTCAGAACGTCCTACGACGTTGTCCGATGCCTAACTTCCACCCTGTGCGATTTTCCCATCGATCTTCGGTCAGATTTTTCTCGCTCATCGACCTCCTTATTCCTTCCATCCATGTTTTCTTGGGACGTCCTCTCTTTCGTTTACCAGGTGGTATCCAATGAATGACTTGTTTTGGAATTCTTTCATTGTGCATTCTCTGAACGTGGCCGTACCATATTAATTGTTTTTGTTCTATATCACTTACTATTGTTCCCTCTATTCCCATCTGTTGTCTAATGTCTTCATTTCTGATCTTATCCCTCCGTGAAATTCCCATTGCTCTTCTAATCGCGTCCATTTCTGTTGTCTCTAATTTCCCTTTATTCCTTTCAGCGAGTCGCCATGTTTCACATCCATAGAGTAATATGCTTTTAACTAGTCTCTCGTATATATTATATTTCCTGTTTTTTGTAATTTCAGTGCTCCATAAAATGCCATTTATGCATCTGATAACTCTTCGTGCCTGTATTACTCTGTTGTTTATTTCTCTATCGTCCGTTCCATCTCCTGTAAATATCGATCCCAGGTACCTGTAATCTTCACATGCCCTAATTTCCATATTATTGTCTAAAATAAGATTTTCTGTATTAGCTCCAACTGTGAGACCCCATTTAGCATATTCTTCAATTATTTTCCGCACCATATATTCCATGTCATCTTTGTCGTTTGCAATCATGGCCTGGTCGTCTGCAAATTGCAAGGTGTATAGGCATATGTCATTTAGTTCTATACCGATTCCGTTACATTTTCTTTTCCATAGATGTAAGGCCTTGGCAATATAAATTTTAAGTAGTGTTGGGGATATACAGCAACCCTGTCGGAGCCCTTTAGTGATAGAAATTTCCTGAGAGACCGTTGACCGTTTTATTTGTGATTTTCCTCCATGGTAAAGATTCTGTACAGCTTTTATCAGAGCTGCGTTAATTCTTGATTCGTGCAATACTTCCCATAATTTTATTATTGGCACTGTATCATATGCTTTTTGTAGATCGATGAATGTTATATGAGCTTCCTGGTTCATTGCAGATTTCTTCTCGATGATCTGTTTCAATGCAAAGATATTATCTGTACATGATCTTCCGCTTCTGAAACCATTCTGCTCTTCTTCTTCGTAGCTGGAGTATTCCTCTTCAATTAAGTTCCTCAGTATCCTTCCATAGAGGCGACTCATAGTGCTGGTGACCGAAATTCCCCTGTAGTTATTGGGATCATTCCTGAGCCCTTTTATATATAGAGGAGATTATGCTTTTTTCCACTGTTCAGGTACTGGATGACCATTTAAGCACTGGTTAACTATGTTTATTAACATTCTAAACAGTTTTTTGCTTCCAGATTTTATGAGTTCCGCATATACTCCCTCTGGGCCACATGCTCTTCCATTCTTTAAAGACATTATAGCGGTCTTTATTTTGTTGGTATCCACGTATATTTCCTCTCCTTCAATGTTTATTTCTGGCTGTGGCGGTTCTTGATACTCAGGTCTGTTCTCTGACAACAATTTAGAATAATATTTCACCCATTCTTTGTTGGTTATTATTTCTATAAGGGCTGACTCCTGGTTTTCAGTTGTTGTTGTTTTTATAAATCTCCATACTTCCGTATTCCTTCTTCCGCCTATATACGTATTAATTTCTTTGCATTTGTCATCCCACACTTTATTCTTTTCTTCTTTTACCATTCTCCTCACCCCATTTTTCTTGTCATTATAAGTGCGCTTGTCCAGTTCAGATTTCGAATTTAGCCATTTCAAATACAGTATCTTTTTTTCCTCTACAAGTTTTTCAAGTTCATCAGTCCACCACAACTTTTTGCTCTTTCGTCTCCGTTTTATTCCTAATGCTTCCTCTGCGGCTCCATGAATACTGTCAATTATATTATTGTATGTTAGGTGAAAAGGCCTTTCCGAATCTTCTATAAGTTTTTCATCAAGCCTGTTCTGGTAAAGATATTTGACGCTGTCATGCATTAGACTTTCTAAATTATATCTTACTGTGGTAACTGGCTTCGTTCTTCCTGTTTCCTCTTGATTGTTTTGTTTAATTTGATATGGTGGAAAGAGAATTTTTGATCTTAAAGGGTAATGAACTGAGTGGTGTCCGGTGCCCCTTAGGATTCTTACATCATTAATTTTTATGTTGTTACTTTGTTTTGTAATTATATAATCTATTATTGATTTTAGGTCACGTGTTGGTTGAATCCAAGTATATTTATGAATTTGTTTATGTTTAAAGAAACCATTTTTTATTGTTAAGTTGTTATACTCGCATATGTCAATAAGCCTATTACCGTTGTCATTGATATTTTCTTCTCCGTAAGGGCCTATGATTTTATTATTTCCTTTTCTTCCTGTTCGGCTATTAAAGTCATCCAGCAAAACTAAATCTCTCGTATTTCCAATGTCACTAATTATCTCATGGAGCTTAGTGAAAAACTGGTCCTTAATTACTACAGTCTCGTCATCGGATGGAGCATATACACCTAATATTGTTAATCTTACATTTCTAAGTTTTAAATTTAATCTGATAATATTTTCATCTATACCTTCCCAATCTGTAATATTTTTCTTAAACTTGTTCTTTATAAGTACAGAAACACCTCTTTTAGCACGTTGATCTTTGGGCACTCCGCTATAATAATGAAGATAATTGCCTATTATTTTAGACCCACTACCTTTCTTTTTGTTTACTGTTAATGCAATTATATCTAATTCTAATTTTTCTAAATCTTTGATTATAATTTCACGTTTATTTCTAAGGCCTTTTTTTCACTATTTACTGCAATATTTAAAATATATCATTTTCCTATTAGTAGGCCATGATAAATAAGAAAAAATCAAATTGGTATTTACTAAAATAGTCATACACATATTAAAATTTTATTTGTAATTGACATATTTTACTTTTGAACTGTTATCACTGAATCTTTGAATATATTTTTCTTTTTTTATAACGAGATGAGTTTGCAAATATCTAAAAACTTGCATTGTTAAAGCATTTTCCAGGTGTTCGACATTGTATTAGTTGCCACGATATATTTCGTATTTCAAAAATCCCCAAAATTAGAAATCGAGAACGGACAAATCCGGGAATCAGGGAGGCCATCATATTGGCACATTGGTTCCAATTCATTAATTTGAGAAATAATAATTTAACAAAATTCTAATATTTTCGTTATAAGTTAAGTTATGAAGAGGAGCCATCTTTCATCTTTCTGAAAGAATATTTCACGTAAATTAGCTAAATGAATATTTAAAAGTTCCGATACGATCGCTTCCAAGATTTACAAATAGCAGTAGAGAGTTAAGTTAATATATAAAGAATTTATTAGTGGCTCTCAAAATACAAAAAGAGACAGATAGCAGTATATACTTTTAATAATTCTTTAGTTTCTTTTATTATCAATCATGGCCTACTAATAAATATGATCTTTTAATATATTTTTTTAAATAATGCAGTAAATAGTGAAAATAAATATAGAGTGATATATATTTTTCAGAAGCGTATGACAAGCCAGATCATATAATATATAAATATACAAGGTGTTCCATTTAAGAAAACATAAAAAACTTTAGTTCATATCTTAAAAAAATTATTTTCGTTGAAAAACAGAATACGCCACTGTATTTTACGTAAAAAGTTCTACAATATACAGTTTTCACCGTCTCTATACCTTTAACAATAACAGAAATACAAGGAGTGTCCCAAATTGCAAAATTTTCAAAAAGACCCTGTAGCTCAGAAATGAAGAGGGCTATGAAAATTTTGTTTGCGCCATTTGAAAAAAAAATGACTTATGATAATTTTTTAATCGCTCAATTTCATGACAGCTGCTGCCAATATTATATGGCATTCGAACAATTTAATTTTTGAAATAGATAGCCTCCTGTCTTCTCTGTCTATGCCACAGTGGTTGTGGTAATAACTAAATTTGTCGTTTAGGCTATACAAATTTTTTTGACAAGCGGTTTTTTTCTCCAAAAATTTTAAATATTTTTTACTCAAAAACGGTTAATGTTAGATATAGAGTGTTTGTTGTCAAAATTCATAAAATTTTACAGAAAATTTAAGTATGCAAGTCGAATTCCGGTATTTCCGGAAGTGCCGCGATGTTGAAAATATTTTTAATCGATAGACCTCGTTGTGAAACACTAATGTGCAAAAAATCTCCGATCTAGATATTGTAGTTCTCTAAAAACTTCTAATGCACGCTCAGCCTGGGACACCCTGTACGTCACAGAATATTTCCATGTGAAATTTATTAATAATTAGTTTCACACTTCAAGGTCTTTACTCTTTCAAAAATTTATTTAAAAAACATGTTTTGAATATCAAATCGATCATAATTTATCAGCAAATTTTTATATTTTCATCGTCGAAAATAAAAAGCTGCCGCGGCAAGTGTTTGCGTACGTGTGATCCGCGAAAAAGTGAAAAAATAATAAAATGCCAGAAGGAGACGCCTAGAGAGAATAGCTGAAATTTTTGGCTACCGTTCAAATTATTCTTTTTTGGAATTCGCTACGAATACTTAATAATTGCAACTATTCTACGTTTATATGATTTGCGTCATCAGAAAATGAAATATTTCAACATATTATTTTGTAACTTTAGTTTATTAATCCTGAAAAGATATAGTTTTTCGAGTCCATATTTGCTTTTCTTCTACTACTGTGCAAAATATAAAATCTGTCCAACAAGATACAGAAGATTTCGACAGACGACATCCAAAAAATGACAGAAAATGTGATTTGGTTATGACAACAACTGTCGCTTTTAAGGCGTAAGTGGTGTAAACTAATATTCTAATCATTTGTACTACAAGAAGATCCATTGCAATCATTTTTGTGTAAATATATACTAGCCTGAAAACCAAAATCTCAATGTAGACATATTTACGTAATTGTTTCTTCAACTTTGAAACACGATTTTATATTTTTCATTTTATTGATTTTATGGAAAGCACTGTTCATTAAAATGTTGTATCCTATGTTATAGGGCTTGTTTCTCTCTACAATTTTCTGTCTCACAATGTACCGTTTGTGTCCAGGAAGGGTTCATAGTTTCATAGATGTCGATTTTCGAAAGAAATCAGTACTTGTATATTATTTCGTATATTTTTCATTTTATTGATTTTATGGAAAGCACTGTTCATTAAAATGTTGTATCCTATGTTATAGGGCTTGTTTCTCTCTACAATTTCCTGTCTCACAATGTACTATTTATGTCCAGGAAGGGTTGATAGTTTCATATTTGTCGCTTTTCGAAAGAAATGAGTACCTGTATATTATTTCCTATATTTTTCATTTTATTGATTTTATGGAAAGCACTGTTCATTAAATGTTGTATCCTATGTTATAGGGCTTGTTTCTCTCTACAATTTCCTGTCTCACAATGTACCGTTTGTGTCCAGGAAGGGTTCATAGTTTCATAGATGTCGATTTTCGAAAGAAATCAGTACTTGTGTATTATTTCCTATATACATTTTATTGATTTTATGTTCATTAACTGTTCATTAAAATGCTGTATCATTAAAATGTTGTATCCTATGTTATAGGGCTTGTTTCTGTCTACAATTTCCTGTCTCACAATGTACCGTTTGTGTCCAGGAAGGATTCATAGTTTTATAGCTGTCGATTTTCGAAAGAAAGCAGTACTTGTATATTATTTCCTATATTTTTCATTTTATTGATTTTATGGAAAGCACTGTTCATTAAAATGTTGTATCCTATGTTATAGGGCTTGTTTCTCTCTACAATTTCCTGCCTCACAATGTACCGTTTGTGTCCAGGAAGGGTTCATAGTTTCATAGATGTCGATTTTCTAAAGAAATCAGTACTTGTATATTATTTCCAATATTCTTCATTTTATTCATTTTATGGAAAGCACTGTTCATTAAAATTTTGTATCCTATGTTATAGGGCTTGTTTCTCTCTACAATTTCCTGTCTCACAATGTATCGTTTGTGTCCAGGAAGTGTTCATAGTTTCATTAAATAAGTTGCAACAGAGACACCTTAGACAACTCTTAAGAATCAAATGTTTCCATCATGTCTCAAACGTATCGGTTCTTGAAAAAGCTAACTGGGAGAGTATTGAAGTCACGGTTACAAAATCCCCACTAAGATGGGCTGGTCTCGTGTGCAGAATGCAAGAAAACCGCATACCAAAATCTCTTCTTTAAGGTGAGCTTGTAGACGGTAAGAGGAGGTCAGATGGACAACTCAAAAGGTACAAGGATATTTTCCACGAAAACTTAAAGGAGATTAACATGCAAAATGAGTGGGAAGAATCAGCTCACAATAGAACTCAATGGAGAAGAATTGTAAACTCAGTTAACTGCGACAATCAAAAAGTTAAGAGGCAACAAAGCAATGAGATTTTTGAATATCCCGAGTGCGGTAGACAGATAACATCACGTATCCGGCTTTTCAGTTACAGAAAAGCTCATGAAAGAAAACGCCTTGCGTGACCATCTTCTGATGTGTGTCAAATACTCGTCAGCGAGTAATGTCAGTATGTATGTATGTATAAATGGTATAACGTTTCCTAATCTTTTTATTTGTTTTTGTGGAAAACCCCAAATTCTCTAAATGTATTTCCTTTTTTATATCTTCTTTGTGTTTTTCTTTTATTTATCCGTTTCTTTATCAATTTCAACAGGTTTTATGGGTCCCGTGTGTCTGTCTAGTGTAAGTGTCTAAAAATAAAAAGACATAACAATAATTATAGTCGAGGTGAACACCTTGGGCGTATTTTTATCCGCCATGTCAATTGACTCGATTTTTCTTACCAATGACGTCATTACTACGATCGTTCGGACAGTTTCAAGATTACGGTAGAGTAGGTATACAATTTTTTGAAGTTATAAAAATATATTTGGAAAGTTGGAATTGTATTAGATCAATAAGAACAAAAATAAATGTATTATCTTTCACAGGGCAAGCCATTGATTCAAAAATCATAGCCTTAGATTAATTAAATATTGATTTAATCAATGACTAAAGAATACAAAGACAGGTAACGCCCATATACGGCCTGCAGCAGAATTTGTTACGTTAGACGCCATCATGTTGGAGCCTACGGATGAGTCACCGTCTCGTCAACAGCGACAATTTTTGGCGATTTTTAATATTTTTTTGTGAGTGAACTTTGTATGAACTTTATTACAATGGTGATGATGTGTTCAGCTTTCAAGTGTAAAAGCCGCAACGATAAGAAAGAGCCAGGAGTTGTGTTTCATAAGTAAATAAACAGTCCACTCCATCTTTTCAGCGTTTTCTTATTGAATTTGGTAATTATTTTTCTGATACTATATGTACTTGATATGTGCTATACGTCGATATTATAGTTTTGTAGCTTTTGTTAACATTTTAATACGTTTTTTTCGTAATTAATTAGTATGATACCACCGCCTACACCATAGGCGTAGTCGAAACATTTATCAAAAATATAAATACCTCTTCAAGCAGCTAAGTTAAGAAAAATATATGGCCACGGCACTGTTTGGAGCCATGGTAACAATTTGGTATCAGATGTTATATGTCCTTGTATTCTTTAGTCATTGGATTTAATACATAACCATATTTATTAATACTTTTAGTATTAATCATAGCTTGAATCAAAGTATCACGCGACCATACATCTAATCGATATTCTAAGAAGGCTTAAATTAAAGAATATTATTTGTATTAAGGAATTAAAAGCCCAGGTCTAAAAGTTGTTGTCTTCAAATATTGCACGATAATGTCAATTGGACTCATCGCTTTTATTCACTTATTTGATATTGTTTTATTTGCTTTCTCTATTCTCTATTTTAACATTGTGTCCTTAAAATCTGTTATTTTAGAACTTTATTTGTGAATTGACCGTGACCATATCGAAAAATAAGGTGATATAAAACTGTAATCACAATAATACGTTTAACACTTTTTTTATTTTGAAACCACATCAATGAGTTATAAATGGCTTTTCGAAAATAAATAAAATCGGAATTCTAATTGGGTCACCCAAACAATTCCATTCTGCGAATTGTAGTTAGTCAGAGAAAATAATGTTTTTAAGGTATGCGCTTTAAAGTAAATTATTATTAGCCTTGAAGAGGATAATTTTTTGTAAGATATTCGAGATGAACCGAGAAAAAATAGAGTAATTTCGGGTAATATGGAAACCATTTTTATTTTTCTATATAAATTCAAATCCAGACTACAAACACTAATATATAACACCATCATCAAGAGTATAACCACGTACAGCTGTGAAGTGTGGCCAATTAAGGAAACAACAACACTCGAACGAATAACTAATGAACGCATATAAGAGAGATTATGAAAGTTAAACATAAAACAGTAGACGAGATAAGGAACAGTCAACTCATTTGGTACGGGCATGTCCAAAGAATGGCAAAAATAAGAATCCCAAAGCAAATTATAAACTGGAAACCTGCAGGAAGAAGAAAACCGGGTAGACCGAGAAGAAGTTGGCAGGAAGGGATTGACACGTTTATGTAGGAAAGATCTTTATGGAGAGACAGACAGGCATGGGGAGATGGCATTGGAAGACGTAGAACGTTTTAAACCTATTAATATATGTATATACCGATACTAATTCATCAATTTCAGATATTTTGACCAAAAATTAAATTTAAATTAACATGAAATATGTTTCTGTCCAACTTTTGTAAACACTGTTTTACACCTATGATAAACAAAAATATTGTTTTTCGATTGATCCCACTGACCCAATTAGACATCAAAATTAAAAATATTTATACTTCCCCCAAAAATACTTCATTCAAGTATGTGTTTTCCATCACTATTATTATCTTCTAGCTATAGTTTCTACATTAATCACCTGATTCATCACGTCGATGCGGCTGTTGCAAAACAATGTCGCCCGAAATAACCGATATAAGCAGTGCATTTTTCATCCGAAAATACGATAGTTTAAAATAAGTTTAAACCGGGATCCAGTTGCGACAGGCCTACCTGACAACTATGTCAAGAATGACGTCAATGAGCGAAGTGTGAGGCAATGGCTTTTATGTTGATGACGTGGGTACTATGTACACACGACACTTTAGAATAACAGCCGGGAGTTCTCGTATAACTCGAGTTATTTTTGTTTTATGGATTCCGACTTCTTCAGTTACATTAGATATTATCGTATTGCAGTAGCGATTGTAGATTCTAAATTTATATGGATTCTTGAGTTATAATTCATCATCACTACAGTCTCAGAGTTTTGACAAAAGCCAGTATCTGAGACAGTTTTGCAGGCGTCAGTTCCCCACCTCCGATATGAGGCGTCATCTAAGTTACGGATGCAAAGAAGTGTTTCTCAAAGTGGCAATGAGTCTTTGTTTTGTCGCGGTTTTGTCTGTTTGAGCGTATCTACTCTAATACTACGAAGTAACCAACGTATCTGCATTGAAATATGGTCCAAAAGCACCTCAAGATCTCTTATAGTACCAAGACAATATTGGTGCTGGACCAAAAGACATAAAAATTGTAGTTGTAACAAAAAACCTGGCAAGTTGATTCAGAAGATAGTCAATTTAAAAATAGTTAAGTTTCTCCAGCATAATATGCCAGATAGGTTTCTCTGGAGTTAGGTTTCTCCAGCGATGCCAGATAAAATTAAAATTGTTTTAAAAAACTTCAAGAAATGCTGGTGTGAATAAGACAGGTGAAAATGTACTAAAGATATTTTGCAATACAATAAAGAACTAACGATGACATTTTTGAACAACATACAGAAGCAGTCTTAGAAGAGCAACTGTAGTACTATTTAACGATTACCAACTGAAGGGTAACCTTGACAAAATGAAGCAGTGGTATAGGTACCATTCTACAACGAATTCTTTAATCAGTGCTTCAATCTCTTTGGATTACTCGTCCTTCACTAAACAGAACAATGATGCACCAACAGAGCAATGATGAACAATTATACCCAACACATTAATTCATATTTGCTTACACTTGAGTTGTAATTTATCCGACATAACTATACCAGATTTTTTTGTGAATTCTATGTTTTTTTCCGTCGAAAACAAACTAACAAGTACCTCATCTTTTGGCGTGTCGATTAGCGAGCTAAAGCTGGACCTGGACCCGTGCCTCGCCATTCCTCTGCCGGTATTCTCTTCCGGGGAACTGACGTAATCAGTCCTGGAGGTCCTGAACGCTGCCCGACTGAGCCTGTCATTTTCAACACACTGCGTCAGTGGTATGCCGAACACCAAGCCACCTCCGGTAGGCGTAGATCCATCTGGAAAGGAAAATGAGACATTAGTATTTCCTTTTCTTGTTTTAAATATTTTGTTTTCATTAAAAAAATCTTAGATTATCAAGATTTGGAACTACAGCCTATTCATCACCAGCCTGCCGACTTACTATCATTTGCATGAAAATTTGCATACGTACTAATAAATATTTGCAAAGAATGTCATTTACAAAAATCAATATTACATAAAAGATTCTTTCCATTTTATTTTATTACTTACTTTATTACATAAAAGATTCTTTCCAAATTTGCATACGTACTAATAAATATTTGAAGAATGTCATTTACAAAAATCAATATTACATAAAAGATTCTTTCCATTTTAAACAAAAAATTAAACATATTAAGGTTCCAGTTAATTATAATTTAATCTCTCTTGATGTCATGTCATTATATACAAGCATACCCATAAAATTAGCAACAAAAGTTATCAACAAAAAATGGAATGAAATACAAAAATTCACCGATATACCAAGAGAAGAATTTATATATGCATGTGAACTAACATTAAACTCAACATATTTCCAATACAAAAACAATTTTTACAAACAAATCAAGGGTTGCGCAATGGGATCATCCATCTCTAGTGTAATAGCCCAACCCGTTATGGAAAATCTAGAGGAATCTGTATTAAAAAAAATTTAAATTTGAAATACCGTTATACTATCGTTATGTAGATGATTGTATTATGCTAATTCCTAAAGAAAAAAATGAATACGTTCTGAAGGAATTTAATGCATTCCACAAACGAATCCAGTTCACCATCGAAACACAAAAGATAATTCAATCAGTTTTTAGACACCATAATCTATAATACCCAGGGAACTCTAAAAACTATGTGGTACACTAAAAAACATGGTCCTCCAGATATCTGAACTATAATTCAAACCACCCAAAAAACAAAAAATCAGTTATCATAGGTCTCGCTGATAGAGCGATATCATTATCTGACCCGGAATACAGGGAAAATGCAATAAAAAAAGCAAAAGATGCACTAATTTTAAATAATTACCCCACTCAGCTTATAAACAAAACATTTAAACAAAGAATTCACAAATATTATAATTCTGATACAAAAATTAAACAAAAAATAAACAAAAAATTCTTACCAATACCATATATAGAAGGCTTATCCCATCAACTAAAAGGTCTATTTAAAACAGATAATATTGAAGTGTGTCACAAAGGCTTTAATTTATTATCGGAATGTTACACAAAATTAAAATCAAAGACTTCTAAAAACAAAAAGAGCAACATAGTGTACCAAATTCCTTGTAATAATTGTGACGCTGTATATATAGGTCAGACAGGCCAATATCTGGAAAATCGTCTAAAGAGTCATAAATATGACAAAAAAAACATTACAGCACTTGTTACTCACGAAAAGGATAATAATCACACCTTTGATTACAATAAAACAAGAATTTTAAATACCGAAATTAATTTGAAAAAACGAGAATTCCTTGAAATGATTCAGATACAAAAAAACAAAAATGCAATTAACGAAAAAAAAGATGTCGATAAGCTAAGTAGAATATACACACCAATCTTGTAAATAGAAACGCTTCAGTACAGAAAATACATTGAGCCGGCCATCACAATTTATTAAAATGTTAAACTGTATATGTTAATTATTGTGTCATGTGGGTGATATTGTTTGAGTATAATTTTTTTTTTAAGTTAAATGTTATTTGTTATCACCTGTTAATTTTATGCACCCATGTTTTAATACAAGTTTGACGAAGGAAATGTACGTTTTGTGGTAAGTTTTATTTATATTTTTTTTTACACAGTTGTAGTTTGATAATATCGTATTGTAGGCTTTGAAAAAGGTTAAAACTGGACCGAAACGTTAGTTATATAATAAACACTTCCTAAACCCCGAAAAAGTTTAATATTGACCAAAAGCCAAGAACCCTATAAATAATAAAAATAAATATTTGCTTATGCTATAAATAATAAATAATAACTTTATTGTCTGACAGGATTACAGGATCCCAATTAATACACAATTATAAATAATAAACAATTCATAGTAAGTAGTTTAAACATACACAATAGAGAAAAATTGAGAAAAATTCACTTTAAACAAATTACCAAGTAATATATAAAAAACTCCAAAAACCAGATGATCGGATCTTGTAATAGTGACAGCAGTTTAACTAAGGAGCTGTATAGATCTCAATCAGTTACCCCAGACAGCAACAGCTTAGAGTAAGATCCCAGACCAACCTGACATAACTTATTTTCACATGGATGAAACCTTAGGCTCTCAATAGTGCTCTCATGAGCTTTAAATACCAGCGTGTAGTCTAAGAGCTAACAACGTTTTCGAGAAAGTATTATTAAGACGTCTGGCTCTTTGATATATCTTTTACTATGCTCTCTGGAACAGCATGCGGCCCGTCTGGCTGCCGACACCCGTTGCGTTTACTACTGCGCATCGGAAGAAGATCCTATATTTTTTATTAATTTAATCCTATTAATTCTAGTATTGAATATAAATCGAACATGTCTCCATAGCGTTGTGCGTAGAGTTTCCGACCACGAACCGATGATTCAGAGTTCGAATCCGGGTCAGGTCAAAGACCTTTTTATTTTATTTTCGTTTATATTCTGATAGTAAAGTATTAAATAATCCTGGTAATTAAAAAAACAAGTACCCGGATTCGAACTCTGAATCATCGGTTCGTGGTCGGAAACTCTACGCACTGCGCAATGGAGACACTTTCGATTTATATTCAATACTAGAATTTAAAGGACTAATAAAAATATAGGATCTTCTTTCAATGCGCAGTAGGGAACGCAACGTTTACCGGCAGCCAGACGGGCCGCATGCTGTTCTAGAGAACATAGTAAAAGATATATCAAAGAGCCGGACGTCTTAAAATACTTGTTTTTCCGACGTTGCTAGTATTTTTCTCTCGTACTAGTGTTTGAGGAATTCGCCCTGTGACACCTTGGCAGATACAGGGTGAGAAAGGTAACTAAAATTAAGAGTTACTTCACTTAAATTTGTATGGCTGATTTAAGAAGTATTGTAGAATATTACTCTGAAATAGTATCAAAAGTATCAGACACTTTCCATGGACCTGAACTTTTATGAGACGATAGCAAATCAAAAAGTGGATCTTTGATAAAGATAGACTTTATCAAAGCTCCACAAAAATTAAATGAACTTTACTTTTTACATGTCTGATTTTTACATATACAGGGTTGTTCACCACATACGACACGGAGTATTGTAGCTAAACGATTAGATTTTTACAAATTGTAAGTTTTGAGTTCGTTGAAGGTCTATTAGAGCTACAATTTAAAAATATTTTTACAAGATACAGAGTGTCCCAAATAAGTAAAAAATATTATAGTTGTATTTTTTTAAATGGAACACCCTGTATATTATTCTATTTTTGGATTCTACGATAGAAATAAAGGTAAATTTGATCAAGGTTTATCACACTTAAACCTTACCGTTTTTGAAATATTTTCAATTTTATGAAATTGTAGTAAAAATTTTAAGGCTTTATTTCTCCCAGGGTATCAAAGTTTTTAGTACTAAATATTTACTGAAGATTATTTATTGATCAGATATTGTGTTGCAATAATAAAAATTTTACTACCTTATACAGAGTGTCCAAAAATTTATATTAAATAATTACTAGCTTTAAACGGCAATAACTTGTTTAATTTAAACGCAACACCCTATATATTTTACGTGAATCAGATGCACAATGTAATTGTCTATCAAATTGTATTATACCATTTTTTACCCATCTCTTCAAGTTTTCGTAGAAAATGCATTTTCTTATAATTTAGACCTCATTTATCATTTATACCCATGGAATATTGACATTTCAGATTTTTTATAGCACCATAATATGTACAAATTGTACAGGTGGTAAATATTGCAAGCCCATTGGCATACAAAAAAACTATTTAAATCTTTGTAAAAGTGTGTACCAATTAAATATACCACCATTATTTCCTACCAAAAATACCAAAAATTAGTTAATTACATACTTTAAAATGTGGATTTGGCTCAGAAATCAATATAATAATAAGACATAAAAATGAATGTCTCTGTTTTTATAAATAAGCATTCGTCAATAAATGAAATAGAATTTATAAGGTGTTACTTTTTACCACACTGTCTAATACACACAGAAAATTCAGTTTTTTAGTATTTGGAGCAATTATTACTACAACGTAAACAGTCAATTAATGTAGTTTGAATACTGGGATCATATTAATTGGTCCTCTTTAACAAAAAATATTTAAACAGTTTTTTTTTTATTTTTTAATTAAATAAGCGAACTATATCAACAATATTAGTATCTGTACCCTTTGAAAATTTGTTACATTTTTAAAAATAAGCTAAAATGTCAATGTTCCATGGGTATAGTGATAAATGAGGTCTAAATTATAAGAAAATGCATTTTCTATGAAAACTTGAAGAGATGGGTAAAAAATAGTATAATACAATTTGATAGACAATTACATTGTGCATCTGATTCACGTAAAATATATAGGGTGTTCCGTTTAAATTAAACAAGTTATTGCCGTTTAAAGCTAGTAATTACTTAATATAAATTTTTGGACACTCTGTATAAGGTAGTAAAATTTTTATTATTGTAACACAATATCTGATCCATAAATAATCTTCAGTAAATATTTAGTATTAAAAACTTTGATACCCTTGGAGAAATAAAGCCTTAAATTTTTTACTGCAATTTTATAAAATTGAAAATATTTCCAATGTAATTTCCAATCCAAATTTCCAATATAAACCGTAAGGTTTAAGTGTGATAAACCTTAATCAATTTTTTTTACCTTTATTTCAATCGCAGAATCCAAAAATAGAATAATATACAGGGTGTTCTATTTAAAAAAATACAACTATAATATTTCTTACTTATTTGGGACACTCTGTATCTTGTAAAAATATTTTTAAATTGTAGCTCTAATAGAACTTCAACGAACCCAAAGCTTACAATTTGTAAAAATCTAATCGTTTAGCTACAATACTCCGTGTCGTATGTGGTGAACAACCCTGTATGTTATTAAGACAGCTATTATAAAGTTATATTTAATCAGTCGGACAGATTGTAATGACCAAACATCCTCTAAACACAAAACTTAGTCAGTCGTGACTATGAGCGCGGGAGAAGTATGCGCATAAAACTATGCGCAAGTAAAGTATATAAATATTTTAAAAATAGTTATCGCTTTCGATTATTTTTCATCTCTATTTAAATAATATGAGCGTTTTTTTGACTGGTGTTTGATTGTTACCTATTCAGTTTAAATTTAAAAATCGATTCAGTTTTCCTCAAATTGCAAGAGCCAATATCTGGATAGTTCAAAATTCGCATGGGATTTCCTATGTTTACAACGACGGGTCACCACCCGGTATATAACACCCACTATGCAAATTGGTCCTAGGTGTTATTGGTCCGTGTATTCTTTAGTCATTGGCTGGAACAAACCTATTATTTGTCTAAAATTGACAGATATATTTTATGGGCCAAGTCTGATGAGTCTTGGCCGTATTCACAATATTTGATCACTGTTGGGTGATCGTGGGTGGTGAAGAATCTAAAATTACAACGAACACCCGGCGTCTCCCCCAAAATAGAATCTTTGCTGCTATTTTTAACAAACAAACCCATCAAAATTGTTTGAAACGGTTCGATAATAGAAATGAAAAAATAATCGCCAAACCGATTCTTTTTCAAATAAACTTCTCGTTCTATTTTCAGTGCCACCGAGCAGAGAGTTTAATACTAGCTAGTAGGGTTGGATCTGCAGCAAAATTACATTTATTACATAATTTATTACCTGATACACCTTATGATCGAAAAAAACGACGTTCCGAATAGGTATAAACATTATTTAAAACAGCTTGAGTCGCAAGCAGTGGCGGATCCAAGGGGGGTGGGGGGGCTCGGGGGCTCTGGAGTATGTATTTTGAAAGTATATTTTTTTCGTAAATTAGCTAAAGGAAAAAGGAATATTTAAAAGTTCCGATACGATAGCTTCCAAGATTTACGAACAGCAGCGGTAGAGAATTAAGTTTCCCTAATATAATATAAAAAATATATTAGTTAGTTCTCAAAATAAAACAAGAGACAGAGAGCTGTATACTTTTAATAATTCTTTAGTTTCTTTTATTATCAATCGTGGCCTACTAATAAATTTGATATTTTAATATATTTTTTCAAATATTGCACTAAATAGCGAAAACAAATATTGAGTGATATATATTTTTGAGAAGCTTATGGCAAGCCAGATCATATAATTTATAAATATACAGGGTATTCCATTTAAGAAAACATAACTTTAGTTCATATCTTTAAAAATATTCTTTTCGTAGAATAACAGACTACGCCACTGTATTCTGCGTAAAAATTTCTATAATAAACAGTTTTCACCTTCTCGATATCTTTAACAATAACAGAGATACAGGAGGTGTCGCAAATTGAAAAATTTTAAAAAAGACTCTGTAGCTCAGAAATGAAGAGGGCTATGAAAATGTTGTTTACGGCATCTTTCGTTTGACAAAAAGTGGCACAGGTTTGTGCAAACCACACCAGTCTATCTTCACGAATAACGGAGATACCGTATGATTTCAACCAAAATGGGACACCCTGTACATTAATAATACGGATTTTCTCTCATTAAACAATTTAATATAATATTATACGATTAAACAAAGAACGGCGTCAGAGTTGGCTTAGAAATGAAGATCGCTGTTATTTCATATGTAAAATATTATGGTAAAGGTCAATAATCGTCATCTCCAAGCCAACTAAACGCCTTTTTTTAGAGCATGCAACATATTCAGTACCTGGAAAAGAATTTTTATTTTTGTTGTTTATTCTATGTTTAACACAAATACATTTTCAATGCATGGCAACACTGTCGTTTTCAGATCCACCCCGTCTTCGATATGCCTTCGTCGGCCGAATTAAGGCTGATTCATGGTACACCGTGACGGGCCGGGGCCGTGCGACGGTGAAGGCACGGCCAAACATTGTCAAATGTTATTTATACCTATGCATTCATGCTCAGCCGAGCACGGGCCGAGCTTCGCCGGAACCCGTCCGTGCCCCGTCCGAGAAATGTCGGTGTACATTTTTCCTCGCATCCGCTACGGTCCGGCCCCGTTGCGGCAAACATAAATGAGTCGCCCGGGCTAAATACTTCGTTCGTCTACGGGTCTATAGCGACTGTTTTCTAGCAGTGTTGCCGCACCCAACTTTTAGCGCGTACCACATTATAAACTAAAAATGTACCACTTTGGTACAATTTTTTAAAGCACAACAAAATACATCTGCAAATGACTTTAACCGGTTTGGTCGCTGTGAATTTCTTCATAAATTTCTACATAAAAAAACTTCCTGGAGAAAGACACAAATCGAGACGAAAAACATGAAATAGAAATTCAGAAAACCCAATTATAAGTATGTATAGGTTGAAGAAATCTAAGTAATTCTAATACTACACACAATACTTGGAAAACTTAAATTTTATTAAAAAAACGCAAATATAGAAGCATGTTAGAAACAGTAAATTTTCAAGTTTTTTCTTCGGGTTATTTAATATAGGCAACGCTATAGACATTACAACGTTTATAATACGTCGTTAATTAATGCGGATTCTCTCCGAATGGTATCGGTAAGCGCGTTTAATGCAATATCAACAACAATAATTATTAAATATCTATTATTTTCGGTGCGCGTGGGAAATAATTATTGTACCAAATTATCCTGGATTTGAAAATGTAGTACCACTGTACCAAATAGAATTAAAAGTATCAAATTTGGTACAAATGTACCACTGCGGCAACACTGTTTTCTAGAATATAATCGGCACGGACATGATCCCCGTTGTCCACTCGGTGTAACATATATTGAAGGCCCGGACGTGGCCCGGTGTCTACTGCACGGAACGTGCCCGGCTCGGGTACGGCCCGGTGTACCATGAATCAGCCTTTAGAGAAAATAAGTGGTTTATGCGTTATCGGTGTCTCCACCGTACAGCAATTGAAACGTAAGGGGAAATCAAGTCAACCTTGTCACAAATTCACCCATTAGGTTCAGACGTGTACGCGCCTTAACGTGTAGTAAATGTAACGTAGTAATAAAAACACTTTTTACACGTCCTTGCTTACAGTAGAGGCGCCTAAAATATGTACCATAAATTCGATTTAATTGTTTTTTCAGGCGGTAAATTTAAATCAATATTAGAATAAGTAGCCTTTTTATTGGCCGTTACGCGGATTTGCAAAAAATCATAAAAAACGACGTCTCGGTAACTGCGTTGCAGGTAAAATTGTCGGACAATCGGCCTTGAAAATTCAGTAATAATAATAATTATAATTTAGGTTGTTATAACTATATATAGTTTTTTTTATTTTACTTTCTGGATACTTAGGTAAAACCTTACAAGTCTTAAGTCCTGTATTTAAAGCTTTTAAATTCCTCCAATAGGTAAACCTGCAGGTTTCACATTGAATATCTCTAAAAGCCCTCTACGGGGTGTCCCATTTTAGTTGAAATCATACTGTATCTCCGTTATTAGTAAAGATAGAAGGGTGCGGTTTTCACCAACCTGTCCCACTTTTTGTGAAACAAAAGATGCCGTAAACAAAATTTTCATAGCCCCCTTCGTTTCTGAGGTACAAGGCCTTATCGAAAATTTTGCAATTTGAGACAGCCCCCGTATCTCCGTTATTGTGGATAATATCGAGAAGCTGAAAACTGATTCTTGAAGAACTTTTTACGTAGAATACAGTGGCGTAGTCTGTTTATCTGTTAATCTTATATAAAAATATTTTTGAAAATATGAACTAAAATTATTGTCAAGGTGTATTACTGGTTGCATAACTGCATACTGCTAAAAATCCTGGCGCATTCGCCAGAAAGTAAAGAAAATTATAGAATTCTTTAGAAAAATCTAGAAACAACCGCCAGGGGGTATATAAGGCCCGCGCTTTGACAGTTGGGAAGTTTAAAGTTTGAAGTTTGAAGTCTAAAGTCTGAAGATAGTCTGAAGTCTGAAGTTTGAAAATACCGCGAAATACCGTTAGAGTAATAGTAGTTGCATAAGTTGTGTTGTAAATAGTATAAGTTGTGTGTACAGAGTGAAACAAATAAATTCGTTAAGTATTTTATCGTGAGTTTAAATAGTGGACCCACGGAATCCGTAACAATTGGTGTCAGAAGTGGGATTCAAGAGGATTTTAAGAAGAAATTAAGTGGATTGGAAGATTTTTAGACCGAATTAGAGTATTTTTATGGTTGGTACAAGGGAGCAGGCGAAGAAAATGGAGGAAGTAAGCAAATTATTGGGCGATTTTATGGAGAATATGAGAAGAGAAAAGGCAGAAGAACAAGAAAGGTTGGGAAAGAAAGAAGAGGAACAAGACCATCTACAGAAAATACTTATGGAAAATCAAGAGAAAATGTTAGAAGGTTTAGAAGCCCGTCAAAAGAAAGAGAAACAAGAAGAACAGGACCGGCTTGAGAAAATACTGGGTAATTTAGAAATTCGTCAGAAAAAATGAATGGAGGGAAATTTTAGAAGATATAGAAACGCGCCGCCAGAAAGAAAGACAAGAAGATCAGGACCGTCTTAAGAAAACTTTAGAAAATCAAGAAATTCGACTTCAGAAAAGCTTGGGGAACAGCAACAAGCAATGTTGGAAGTACGTTGCCAGGAACAACAGAACCACTTTCAAGAAGCCGTAGAAGATCTTGAGGAACGCCTTCAGCAGAAGATAGAAAGATTGAGAGATGGACCTACAGAAGACCAAGGTACAAGTAAAGACACCTGGCGTTCAAGGAACAGCGAACCTTAAGGCCCCGACCTACGATGGACAAACGACATGGACAATGTACCACCGTCAGTTTGAAGCAGCCGCCGCTGCCAACGGATGGACTGACCAGGAGAAAGCAGCGGCACTTGTCATCGCGCTGCGCGGCCTGCCCTGGAACTGCTGCAAACTATTCCTGCAGCCCAACAGCAGGAATACGAAACCTTGGTTGCTGCATTGGACAGAAGATATGGCGATCAACATCGACGTCAACTTTACCAGGCCCAGATCAAGACACGCCTGCAGAGGTCCGGAGAGAGTCTGCAGGAATTTGAAGCAGACTTACGTCGGCTGGTACACCTAGCGTATCCTGAAGCACCGGAAGGTCCCCAAAGTTAACTCCAGCATGGGAAGGTCCTTATACAGTCATCAAGAGGATAAATGATGTTGTGTACCGGATTCAACGCAGCCCTAGAAGTAAGATGAAAGTAGTTCATCTGGATCAATTGAAGAGATACCAGACAGGAAACCTTGATCGGGACGATCAAATTTGAGAAGGGGGCAATGTCAAGGTGTATTACTGGTTGCATAACTGCATACTGCTAAAAATCCTGGCGCATTCGCCAGAAAGTAAAGAAAATTATAGAATTCTTTAGAAAAATCTAGGAACAACCGCCAGGGGGTATATAAGGCCCGCGCTTTGACAGTTGGGAAGTTTAAAGTTTGAAGTCTAAAGTCTGAAGATAGTCTGAAGTCTGAAGTTTGAAAATATCGCGAAATACCGTTAGAGTAATAGTAGTTGCATAAGTTGTGTTGTAAATAGTATAAGTTGTGTGTACAGAGTGAAACAAATAAATTCGTTAAGTATTTTATCGTGAGTTTAAATAGTGGACCCACGGAATCCGTAACATTATGTTTTTTTTCAAATGGAACACCCTGTATATTTATAAATCATATGATCCGTCTTGCTATAAGTATTTATTTTCGCTATTTACTGCAATATTTAAAATATATAATTTTTTTATTAGAAGGCCGTGATAATTTTTCCTTTCATTATAAGCTGAGAGCTACCTAAAATTCGAAATTTGAACTTTGTGACACATGTACCTTAGAATTTTGATGATCTATCAATGAGTGAATGTCAAAATTAAAGAAATTTGACAAGCGACAATTCATAAACTATGAGGTATACCCAAGCAGCATTTGGACGTCGGGACAACGTAGTGTCACGCGACCAAACGTCGGGGCGCAACGTCGGCACAACCTCGTGCCAACCCTAGTCTGCACTAGTTTGGAGAATAATTTTTGGGTCGAAACGACGTTGGATACCGACGTTGGCAAAAAGCGTAATTTAGTACAAACTGCAACGTTGTTTAAAATCCTAATTCACAGAAATACAAAACTAATATGGCGTCTAAGTCGCGTTTTATCCTAAATTGGGATAATTATAGTAAAAATATTATATTTATAATTTAGTTAGAGACATATGTCAGATGGCAGTGAAGGAAAACAAAACAAAAGTATTTAAGTGTGGAGGATGTTTGAAGATCATAATTATTGAAACACTTTAACCGACTCTGTAACTCGTTACCCAAGGTAAAAAGTTAAACGCAAACAACTTTATTGATAAATGTATTGTTTCTACTTTAAAAAATACTAATGGGCCTTGAAATTAAAGAAGTTTTAAAAATTTTCTTGAATTTTTTTTTTAGTAAAATGAGAATAATTTATTCGCATTCGAAAAAATTGTTTCCGCGTATTTTTTAGGGTCAAATATTTCAAGTTAATGTATTCAAAAAGCAGGAATTGCTATTTTAAGAACGAAACATTTTCTTATTTAACAACATGGCGGCTTTAACTTTGTTGTTTTGGAGATTAAGATGGAGTAGTTCGAGTAGTCGCATACTGGACTAATAAAGTCGCAGTTCGGCCTTAACAGGTAGTATACTAGTCGCAAGATTGCCTAATTTAGTCATTCTAGAGTCTAGCTTGTGCCGCCCTCTATAATCTAAATAAACGAGGAAGTGTCGGTAATATATGTCGATGTATATTTAAATTTAGTTTTATATGTACCTTTCTTATGTCCCATTTTAATTAAGTTTTTTTTTTATAAAAACAAAAACAGCACTGAACTGTCTGACTGAACAGAACAATGAATTGAAAATTTAAGATTTAAGGTTATGGTTCAATACAGTTGCAAAAAGGTAGTGACTCTACGTCCTACCAACGTAAGAATAAGGAAATCTAAACAACGTTGGAATTAGTAAAACAGACGACGTTTGCATAACGTTGGAATAGGTCCTGAAACTGACGTCGGAAAACTCTATATTATCCAACGTTGTAACTACGTTGTCCAAATCACCTAAAGATCACTTAAGCAAAAAAGGTTACAAGACAACGTTTATTCGACGTCGCAGAAGCTTCTACTTTGCTGTAGTACTAGTCCAACGTCGGCACAACGTTATAAAAACGTTTAAATTTATTTTAATACCCAAGGTAGGGAGCTAACTATTTTTTGTAACTAATCCAACGTTGTGTTTAGTAAACATGTGGTCGCAAGTCGTGAAAATGCTACTTGGGTAATTACTAGATATTGTGGTAACCTAGCCAACTATAGTATGTCTTCATGTGTAGTGAAAATTAATATTCTTGCTTTATCCACAATGAAGTTACATGGTCAAGGTACGGCTGTGCTCGACTTGACAGGGGCAGATAATGAATTTGTAATTTTTTATATATTTTTTTTCTGAAACCGTACAAGGAAGAACAAAAATATATCTACTAAAGATAAAAAAAACATTTATGTAGTATATTTTAAAGCACCTTAAGATCTTTTTTCTAAACTGGCAATCTTTTTATAGAGAAAAATATTCGGAAAGTGACCCAAAAATTCTGTTTTGAAATTCGATAATGTTTGAAGAACATTAACGCGTACCCACGCTTTTTCCTGTCGAACTGTAACGGATACTAGATGTTGATGCTCTTTGATCTTGCTATTTTTTATTCATCCAAGCGATATAATAAAATTCTATACGATAGATTGATGTTAAACTGAAACAAAAGTAATTCTAGTCAAGTTTTCAGGTCCATTATCCTTGATAGTTTTATAGGTATTCTTAAAAACGGTTGTTACTGTTTTACTTTAAGGTTAGTAGAAATTTTTATGGTCATTTTAGAGGAATTTTGCTACAATTACACCAAAACACTTTTTTTTAAATATAGATGCAAGTTTCCTGTAAATATCAATGAAAATTTTACACAAGTGCAGGGTGTTTTAAATAAACTCGCCAGCAAAATTAACGCATAATCGTATATTCTCTTATAAGTTTTATTGTCTGTATTTTAGATCAGTTATATTGGCCTAAAATTACTTCTGTTTATTATTTCTTGCTGAGGCGATTCTGATTTTTTTTCATGACTGATAAGAATTTATCACTAGTTTTTATAAAAGATCGCGCACACTATACCTGCACGGACCGGCACGGACCAGACCAGTAAAATCTACCGGTGAAGGTGACCGTGTTATTTAATAGAGTAGAGCACACTAGACCAGTACCAGCACGTACCGCCACAAGCCACGACCGTCAAAACAGGTCGTGTCGGTCAGGGACAAATATGACCGGCAATATTTATGCCTGGTCGTGCTGGTCCGACCTAATGTGCGCACCGGCGAACCAGCACACCTCCACAAACATGCAAATATTGAAGGGTTTGTCAGTATTTCGAGTACGCTAGCTGGCTCAAGTTGCATGATGTAGGTTAGATTTCGTTTATTTTTGTTCGAACCTTTAAATCGTTTTAAATATGAATGAAAAAAAGCTTATTTTACTGGTACAAAAGTATTCAGAGCTGTGCGATACGAGCCAAGCATTTTATATATAGAGACCAAGAAAGAAAAGATGCAATATGGGAGTCGATAGCAAAAAAAAATAATTAAATTTGATTTGTGACATTCGAAAATATTGGAAAAACTTTTCTTCGAATCTTTTTAATTCAGGAAACAAATAATGAAATTCGCCATATTGCTTTCTCTTTTGATTTATAGGGTGAACCCAAAATCTTCTTTTTTTCTTAGCTTCCTTCTCTTCCTCCTCTTCTTCACACAACATGGCTAAAATAATAATTTCTTCGTCTGAACTACTCATTTTCAATACTTCTATGTTGCACGCTCTAGTAGTTGAGCCTTGACAACTGTACTTTTTTCGAAACTCTCGCTTATGTTGCTGGTCTGTGGCGGTAAAGTGTGCGACGTCATGCAGGATGCAGGTTTGTGCTGTGCTGGTCCGTACTGGTCCGTGTAGGTATAGTGTGCGCGATCTTTAATACATACATAGTTTGTTTTATTTATGTTGTTTTATTTATTCCTGCGGAATATTACAAATTTGTATTTGTACATAAGTTATATTGATAAATATAATCATAAATGCGGGAAGTTTCATAAAGCGTGAAAGTAAGAAATAGTTCTTTTTTATATTTTTTGGTATGTGGTGTCTTGTTTTTCTTTGTTTTGTATTAACACATGCCGTTTTTTATTAAACAAAATAACTCGATAACATTTTTTCAGTTTTATACAGTTTTTTTCACAATATTTTGAAGTTACTTGTCAGTCAAATTTTAAATACATATATTAATTTCCTGCTATTTCCTGCTATGCGTTCCAGTTGTACCATCTCATTTCTTTGTAAAATAAAATAAACTACATTGAAATTAAAATGACAGACACGTCTATCACTGTCAAGGATCTTCTCGTTGGACAGACTATACTAAGCGCGTCGAGGTCATGAAAGAAATGCATGCACGAAACATTATGCATGCTCGCATAATAATTGTTTTGTTTTAGTCGCAGGTTGCAGATCGGGAAAGTTTTTGGCGTCTCTGTTTCGCTGACGAATAGTGTTGATTTTATTTCGAGTTTCGGGTTTTAGACTTCTAAATAGTTTTATGGATTTTTTGTGAAAAAACTAGAAGAATGGAGTTTAATCTATACTAATATATAAAATCCTTAAGTGACTGACTCACTGATTAATCACGATCCTGCTCAAACCACTCCACGTAAGAAGGTCAATTTTGGCATACAGGTTGATTCTAGGGTGTAGATGTTCGGTAAGAAGGGATTTTCGAAATTCCAGTTCCAAGGGGGTGAAACCACCGTCAAATATTACAATATTTTTTATTTAAAAAAACAGTCAAGTTTCCGAAAAAACGCTTAAATATGTATATTTTATTTTGTTTTTTTACATATTTTAAGAGTTTTTAAAAATGTATACAGGGTGTTTCGAAAAATCTGGTCATTGATTAATCACGATCCCGCCTAAAGCGCTTGACGTAAAAATCTGATTTTTGGAAAACGGATTGACTTTAGGGTGTAGAGGTTCGATAAAAAGCGATTTTTCGAAACTCGAATTCTAAGGGGGTGAAACTACCCCTCAAATATTAGAATATATTTTTTTAAAAAACCGGTGAGTTTTTCGGAGAAACTCTTAAACACGTATATTTTATTGTGTTGTTTTACATATTTTAAGATTTTTTAAAAATTTATACAGGGTGGTTCATAAAATATGACCATTGAGTAATCACGATTCTGCTTAAACTGCTTGACGTTTAAAGGTGATTTTTGGCAAACGGATTGACTGTGGGGTGTAGAGGTTCGATAAGGAGGGGTTTCTCGAATCTCAAATTCCAAGAGGGTGAAAACGCCTCTCAAATATTACAATATTTGTTATATAAAAAACGGTTAGTCTTTCGGGAAAACGCTTGGACACGCATAATTTATTTTGTTTTTTTACATATTTTGAAATTTTTTAAAAAATCATACAGGGTGTTCCAAAAAGTTGGGCAATTTAGTAACTGCCAAAATATAATATCGCCATATTGTTTTTTCTCATGCTGACATAAATGTGAGAAAATTTTATCCAGTTTGTATGTTAATGGAAATTCTTGTATTGCTTTATCATCACCATTACAAATGATTAATTCGACGCGAACAAAGTCGCGAGTACACGCTAGTGTTTTAAATAAATCATATTTTCATAGACAGGGCTATTTTTTAACGATTTTAAACGATTTCTAGGCGAAAATTGGATCCAGTACCGAAAAGAATCCGCCTTCTGCGGGCTCACGCTTTTTAATATGATTATTACCTCGTAGTGCATGCCTAAAGTAAAAATTCACGCAACGCCACTGCTTTTAAGCGTGTCTATAGTCTGCAATTCATCACTAAAGGTTATGTTTATTATTGATTTCACTTCAAATAATGTCTTCTATTATTAGAACTAATTTCATAATCTCGCTTTTTTATTAGCCCGAAATGAAAATTAACATAGCAACAAAAATCTTTCATCTGTTTGCTTTTTTACGCTCCATAGAATGTCTTGTTTGATATTTTTCCAACATTTTTCGTCCAGTCGATATTATAGATTTTCGTAACAAAAATCTGGAAATTCCAAGTCAACAGGTTGGGTAAGAAGCCCACCTCATTTATAAACAACCTGGTTTTATAGACGATGGTTTCGTAACCTTTCAATAATTATAATTTGGGAAATATTGTTGATAAGAAGATAATGAGCTTATGTTGAAAGCAGCCGTTTATTTTTCTAGAGATCGATTAGATTTAGAAAGGTTAACATGTCTTGCGTACGTGATGAATCACAAAATTTGTTTACACAATACAAATTATTACTGTTTAATTGCAATAAAAGTATTTTCTCATTAGTGGCGGTGCTTGGATCAGTATTTTGGAGGTGCAAAAAATTAGAAAAAAATTCCCACGGGATCCTGCCCAAGAAAGACTCTTTTTGGGGCTAATAGTCTGTTAAAAGATGCGAATAAGCGTAGAATCGGTACGCATATTGAGAATATGGGTTAAAGGCCTTAACGCCATCCAGATAAAAAAAATCACCTTAATTTTTATGAACTAATTTCAATTTTATGACAAATCATGTTTGGGAGAAATTAAATTAATAGGAAAATGATACATTCTTTCCAAAAAGATGAACATGTAACTGCAAACGTTTTATTTCCGTTTCAGCAGAAAAAAAAGGAATTTATTTTGTCAATGCGTGAGACAAGGTTAAAAATACAATAAGTACACGGCGAATGCCAATAAGAATCCTCCTTTACCTCCTCTAACATGCGCCTGCCAAAATCTGTTAAAACGTTTGTCATTCTCGTCGAGAAAAATTCTCTCTTTTGATGATGTGGAAAAATTGTTTACAGTGGTTCGAAGTCCGATAGAGTGAATAAACTGGATATGTGGGACAAAACATATAATGACAAGCGCCATTTGGTGTTTTTTTCTCTGTTGTTGACCGATCTTTATATATTTTTCAAATTTATTTTGTTTTATATGACCGTTTTATCCTTGAATTGTAAGTTCATAACAGGTCTTTTAACTAATATGCTATATTTCATATCATAAAATTCCATTCACAAGTTGGAGTACTAAAATTTAGTAGGAGAGTTTTATAGAGATGAAAAAAAATATATATGTAAAGATGCTTTAGTTAAAGGATACAGGGTGTTCAAAATATATTTATGAATTTCAACTAATTAAAATTAAAAAATCTCAAATTTTTTAAATGAGACACCGTATATATTATTATTTTTTCTGATACATTTTACAAAAATCTTGAATTTTTATTAAGTATGTCATATACCTATTTTTAATAGTTTGCGATTTATTCTAATTTTTTCTACTTTTACCCATTATACTAGCAACTATGATTTTATAGGGTAATTTTATTAAAAATTACCCTATAAAATCATAGTTGCCATGACAAAACAAAACTGTTTATTAAAGGTTTATTACTTATCTTTAACAAGTAGCTTAATAATTAGTTACAATTGCTGGTATTAGTTAAAATTAATTAACTTTACTCAAATAAACTAAAATCGCATTTGTAACTAATAAATTTCTTGGTGTATAAAAAAAATATTTGTTGTAAAATATTATGAAAAATGACACTTGAGATTTTCCGTCGGGGTGAATAGCCACAGATTAGGGTAATACTAGATTACCTAATTGTTGAAGACTACTGATATAGGAGTTTTCTTCGACATACAGTAAAGTTTTTTTCTCGTAGTATAATTCTGGTTTATAATTCATTTGGTAAAGCCAATATTACTACTGCCGCGAAACCGTCCCATTACACACTGAAGATGATTTCTAGATAATC
Organism: Sitophilus oryzae; assembly: GCF_002938485.1. NCBI lineage: Eukaryota > Metazoa > Arthropoda > Insecta > Coleoptera > Curculionidae > Sitophilus > Sitophilus oryzae. The sequence continues at coordinate 888,065 of NW_022147067.1, forward strand.
TACATCTATTCTTATAGTACTTTGCAAAGTACTATATAATATAAAGTACTGAACCAAAAAATTTGTTTTTTTCTGGCTTGTTCGTGTATAGCAGTCACATTGACTAATTCATTTCAGGGAAAATCTGTTTATACTTATTACAACAAATTAAACTAAAATTCAAATTTTGTTCATAACTTGCTTAACAGACATGAAATTTTGATAATTATTACTTTTTGTCATGGTAACTATGATGTTATAGCGTAATTGTATTAAAAATATCGGTAAAAATAGAAAAAAAATTGGAATAAATCGCAACCTATTAAAAATAGGTATATGATTTACTTAATAAAAGTTGAAGAGTTTTGTAAAAACTATCAGAAAAAATGACAATATATAGGGTGTATCATTTAAAAAATTAGGAATTTCCTATTTTTAAGTAGTTGAAATTCATAAATATATTTTGAACACCCTGTAGCATCTAACTAAACTATTTTTACATAGGTCTTTTTCTATATCGCTGTAAAATTCTCCTACCAAATTTTAGTGTATCTTTTGTATTAAATATTTTTTGTAAACCTCGAAACAAATGAGATAATGGACTTTATCGTTGACTCACACTGTACAATTAAAAATATTCAGCATGTTGAAAGATCTCTAATGAAATCTTTAATAAAGCCGCTACTACACGTTGAGATTTGGACTGAATCGATGAGCTTACAGTACAAATCTTTCAAATATCGTTGCGTGTAGGGCCCTTTTGAGTCATGATGGATTCATTATAGTAATTTGGTGTTTATTATATACTATGACTACTAATTTCTGAATGATCATTGTAATTACGTACAACGGCATTAAATTAACAATATTTGTCCAATGTCTCTCAAACCCAACGCAAAAATTTTTCAAAATGCTATTTTCGTTTTCGCAAACATATTTTTCCCGCGTGCGTGTCCGTCTACCTGTGAAAAGTCACATGTTGCGCCCGTTTTTCGAATTTTGACGAGTCAAGTGATCGGCGGTTGACAGGTGGAATTCCGGACGTGTGAGAATAAAAACACACATCAGTAGATAAGTACACAAAAGCGTGCCCACATAAGTAGAGTCGATTTAGAGTAAAATTTACTTTAAGCTATAAATAATTATACGTTTTACTACGCGGATAACATTCCATTGTACGATGTTTGATTGCTAAAAACATTTGAATGAATCAAAATAAAGAACAATAATCAACAATCGAGTGATGGTGTGAAATCTTAATACAATAATATCGACCCAGAGAACTAAATGCATGACGACATCAAAAGTACCACTAAGATGCAAACTGGAAATCGAGGGCAATTTTACCCAGCAAGAAATGAAGTTTAAGTATCTAGGCAAAGAAATTTCAGGATATGGTGATGTAGAGGCGGAGGTGCGAGAACGAAGGCCACCAGAATAGCAGGATGCCTGAATGACACAATATGGCGAAATAAAAACATTGAGGTGGAAACTATAGCAAGAATTTACAAGGCAACGGTACAACCAATAATGACATACACTGCAGAAACTCGACCTGATACAGCGAAAACTAAACAACTACTAGAGATAACCGAAGGAGAATAGCTCTCACTTCACAATCACTCTCACAAGCAGAATAGCCGGAAAGACGCTTCTGGACAGAGAGAGAAATGACATGCAAGGTGGAAAATATAAATGAGTGGGTACTCAGCAGAAAGGAAGAATGGAAAGAGCATATTAGCAGAATGGACAACAGAAGGATAGCAAGAGTTGTGATGCGACAAATCACCGCTAGGTCGCAGAAGCTTAGGACGTCCACGAAAAAGATGGAGGAACAACTTGTCAGTCTAACCGGTAGACACGACGAAACCAAACAAGTGATTCGCCTAGTATGAAGAAGGAAGAAGGAAGAAGACAAAGAAACGCATATTCTCCATACACTCCATACTGGCATAAAATGTGTTCTGTGGTTTCTTCTTCAAATTGACAAAATCTAAACATTGCTTATATGTAGAATGTAGAATAGGAGGAGGAGGAAAGAGAATAGGAACTAGGAGGGGAGTTAGTCACCGCGACCTTAAAGATCTATTGTGTGTTCCCCTTTCTTGAGTTATAACGAGTTATAACTCATCATACAGTCTCAAGGCTTTAACAAAAGCCAGTATTTGAGACGGCTCCACAGAGAGCAGCTCTCCATCGTTGACATCAGCCGTACCAAAGTTCATGGCACGGATGGTCGTCGTCTCGGCGCAGAATGAGGTGTTCTGGTGTTTCCCCATATTCCCCACAGAATCTGCATTCGCCGTTGTTTCTCAGCTTCAGCCTACTGAGGTGTTCGTTGAGGAGACAGTGTCCTGTTAGAAATCCCGTGACACTCCGAAGATTGTTTTTACTTAAATCAAGGAAAACCTTTGATTTTTCTCGGTCGTAGGTTGTGAGGAACTTTTTCGAGTGTCTTAGACCGTTGGAGGACACCCATTCCAAGTTGCGGTTGGAGTCTTCCAGATTCTTCAGTTCCGCTTTCAGTTGGTTTCCGCTTGGAAAACAGAACGGTTCTGGTCCAGTTAGTGGAGTCTTCGCTCCTTTCCTAGCTAGATTATTTGCTTTTTCATTGCCTTCTATCCCTTGGTGAGCAGGCACCCAGAGGGAGGACTTTATTTTCTTTGCCCAACTCGTTGAGCTTCTCTAGGCATTCTTTGACCAACTTCGAATTGATGGTTACTAAGTTGATCGCGTTTAGTGCTGCATGTCTATCGGATAGGATGGCAATTTCCTGTTTTAGATAGTTCCTATCTAAGATAAATTGTACACATCTTTCGATAGCGTAAATTTCTGCCTGAAGGATACTGGGGCAGGTGCCCATTGATTCGGAGTATTTGGTTTTCGGCCCAAATATTCCTATCCCTGTCCCTGCTTTGGTTTTGGAAGCATCAGTATACCACGTTATGGTATGGTCTTTTACATGCTGAGTAAGCGTTTCTTCCTTCCAATCCTTTTTATTACTCAATACTACAAGTGAGGTGTTTCTCAAAGTTATAAATTCTTGGTATGTCATCCACTGGGAGTTGGAGAAGTGGAATTTTCTTTTTGAGGGTGTTCCAAGCTCCTGACCTAAAAATTATCCCAGTACTGTTTCCGGCAATGACCATTCTAATCATTGTCGCATTGGCATAACTACCAACGACAATGTCACAACAATGTGCAGTGGTGTTAGGTCTAAAATGACCTCCATTGCTGCTGTTGGACATGTTCTCATGGTACCTGTGATACAGATACATGCCAGTCTCTGTACTTTGCACAGGTTTTGCCTTGCTGTACGTTGCTCTAGTTTTGTATACCAAGCAATTGCTCCATATGTAATAATGGGTACTTACTATCATGGTATACATCCAGCGCAAAATTTTACGGCGCAGCCCCACCTATTTCCCGCCAGTCTTCTGCATATCATGAGAGCCTTTGTGGCTTTGCTGGTAATGTTCTTAATATGCCTGTTCCAGAGAAGTTTACTATCCAGGGTTATTCCTAGATATTTCACTTCCTGCTTATATAGACCATGCCCAGCGATATATTACAATGCCCTGTTAGTAGACCCACTACGGTTCTGACAGTCTTTCTGTCTTCGCTTATTAGGTCTGTTGTAAACTTTGTAGAATCTTCTACTATAAACTTTTTCGTCTGTCTTTGCCCTGGTGAATTTTTTCCACCATTCCAGGGATTTGTTGGCCAGTCACTATTTTGTAGCCATTCAAGGTGCCCAGGGTAGCATTGGGCACGTTTAGAGGACACAGCGGCGAACTTCCAGCAAATTTTTGCGCTGGCTTTGCTTTATGGCATTTCTCGGTATTCCCTAAATGTCGAAAAGAAACAGCAACTTTCATAGGCGTTAAATATTATTTAAAAAGCATACTACAATGGCTGATTATATTTCTGATGGAAAATTATAATTTATTCTACATACAGTTGACTATAGACAGTTGATAAGGATATCAACAACTCTTCATGTTCTGAATGAAGCTTAAAGCTTTATTCAGAACCTCGCAATGTTGATGTTCTGAATGCATAAATTAAAATTAAATCAACAAATTTCTACGCTAATTGAAACCACTAATTTCGAAGTTCTGAATGAAGCTCTATACGGTAAAAAAACATCAATTGCTTGTTATATGTCGAAATTCTACCAGATTCTGTGATTCCCTCGGCTAGATTCCAGTTAATAGTAATACGCATTTAAGTCCCAATAAATATTTATACATTCCTCCATCATTTTATCATCTTATACCATTAAAACCATCTTATTCTGAGTTATTAGAAATCAAATATAGACCTACACCAATTAAAATATTATTACTTCATCAAATCAACATTTGACTCATGGATAAAAATCGGCTAAAATTTAGTGATAACAGCTTGAATGCTTCCATAAACTATTTGCTAGTATAAATATAAATAGAACGTCGAAAATAATTCGGCCATTTCTTAAAACTACAACTTGCTCTGAAAATACATGTTTTATGATGTATAAAACGTTATATAAATAAGCGTTAAAGTTTAAAATATTGAATGGCTGACTGGGGTTTGGATTTGCTGGAAGACATGTAGAGATTTTTGATGAATAATTGAAAAATTTTACCAGAACTCTAAGAACTAAGTTTCATTCAGAACCTCGAAATTAGTGGAATAAATTAGTGGTTTCAATTAACGTAGAAGTTTGTTCTTTTAATTGCAATGCAAGCATTGAGAACATCAAAATTAGTGTTAGGCGTTTTCAATTAGTAGAAATAGTTATTGTAGGCCAGTAAACGTAGCAGAGTATTATATGTAAAGGTGGAAAAAATTAGTAACCAACCAATCTCAACGGGAATATGTAAATAATATGATCTTCTATTTGATCTCTCAAAAGTCCCATTCGGTCCCAGTGGAGGAAGTTTAAAAAAACAGCCGCCATCTTGAATTTTTTCTTTTTTTTTTCAAATATCTCCGTTTGCATAACTTTTTTCGAAAAAACTAAAGATAGGTTTTTTGTAGGGAATTAGATTTAGAATATTTTGTCTTCAATCATTTTTTTTTTCTAAAATAAATAGTAATAGAGATAGGGCAATTTTTTACTATACGTTTTATAAATTTTCCAGTTTTTTTTAAACCAATCAGCTATAATTTTTGCGTTAACAGTATAGTGTTAAGCTCGAGTGTTAATATAGACAAACCAAGTATAAATTTAAGCACTAAAACAATTAAAAATAACGTTTAAATATTATTTATTAAATAAAATTATTGTTAAAAAAAATATTATTAAATTAAAGTTATTAAATCAAATCTGATATGACGTCATCCTGAGCGTCATTTTCGTCCTCAACTAAAATATAAAAGTTTGTGCAACTGATTCCGTAGCACTGACCACACTTTGAAGAACACTTAAGACGCAGAAATCTAAGCAGAATCTAAAAAATACAACTTATAACGTTTCTTATAATAGATATATCTTTACAATTACCTGAAAGTATGTCCTGAGTAAATGGAGTTTTGCAGAGATCTCAGCTGGAGGCAAATTAACTAAATTAAAGGTAGTCTTAAGGGCTTGTCTTGATGTAATCCTATTGTATAGAGTGTATCTAATAATAATAATATAATAATAGCTCCCGTATATAGCGTTTAACCCCTTGGGAGTAGCAAGGTACAGCTTGCCATGCTATGGTAGACGAGAGCTGTACCTCGACGTAAGTATTTTTAGAAAAAATTCTAACGAAGATGATGTTTCAATCAAGATTAAATTATCTTTTCATGCTATATCACTGCCCAAGCTATTATTAAAATATTAACCATCTGAGATACACTCTAGACAATAGGATTACATCAAGACAAGCCCTTAAGACTAACCATTAATTTAGCTAATTTGCCTTAAACTGAGAACTCTGCAAAACTCCATTTACTCAGTACATACTTTCAGGTAACTGTAAAGATATATCTATTATAGGAAATGTTATAAGCTGTATTTTTTAGATTCAAGAAAGAATTGGTAACAAGTGAGATTCTTTACAATATAGATCGAAAAATAAAAACACTAAATCACCACAATACACCAAAACACTTTTACTTTTACACTGGACGCGCGTTTCGCTAACCATGTTAGCATCATCAGCAGATGATTATAAACTAAAGTACAATCTACAAGTTGAGCGTTTATATACTCGCTCAGTGGGCACCGAGTGGGCGTGGCAAAATCTAGCCAACAGAGTCAGACAAAACGCAAGATTTATCCGGTCTACCATAGACATTGAAAAGTCGAATTTTCAGAAATCATTAACCTATACCTACGTTATCTAATTAATTTATCAACTAGTGAAGGAGAATATCCATTACACTCAGCTACATTCCTAATGTAATCTCTTTCTATTTCATATCTTTCGTTGGAAAGTGGGAAACTAAGTAATCTAATAGTAAAGTCTAAATTTAAATTAAAATATATTTAAATTTTTTTTTTAACACTTTGATGTGATTCATTAGGAATATATCTGCGTGTGGTCGTATTTTTCCTATAGATATCAAATTCCAGACAATTATTATTTTTTCTAATAACTAATACATCTAGAAATGGTAATCTGTCGTTGTTCTCAATTTCATGCGTAAATTTAATGGTAGGAAAACGATTATTTAACTATAATTTATTACTATAATTATTATATTATAATTATTATATTATAATTTATTAAAATTATCTATGGTGTCTGAATGTGTGTCAAAAACAGCAAAAATATCATTAAATTTACGCATGAAATTGAGAACAACGACAGATTACCATTTCTAGATGTATTAGTTACTAGAAATACTAATAATTGCCTGGAATTTGATATCTATAGGAAAAATAGGACCACGCGCAGATATATTCCTAATGAATCACATCATAGTGTTGAACATAAAATGGCTAGTTTAAATTGCTTAGTTCATAGATTACTTAGTTCCCCACTTTCCAACGAAATATTTGAAATAGAAAGAGATTACATTATGAATGTAGCTGAGTGTAATGGATATTCTCCTTCACTAGTTGATAAATTAATTAGAAAACGTAGGTATAGGTTAATGATTTCTGAAAATTAGATTTTTCAAGTGGGGAAAGATACGTCTAAATATTTTTCGATACCGTTTGATAGAGAGTTATCCCGTGGTCTAAAAGGAATTTTTAAGAATGTCAATTATAAACTTGTGTATATTGCTAATAATAAATTACAACAATTATTAGGTAATCCAAAAGATAAAACACCTCCACTGGAAAGGTCGGGTATTTATGAAATTTTTTGTAAAGATTGTAATCAGAAATATGTTGGGCAAACTAGAAGATCAATATTAACTAGATTTAAGGAACATTTAGCTCAGATAAGATATGGTAGACCGGATAAATCTTGCGTTGCCGAACATATTGTTGATAAAGAACATTGTATAGATCTTAATAATTTAAAATTAATTAAACAAGTCTCAAATTACAGGCAATTAGATGCATATGAAAGCATCAGAATTAATAAATGTAAAGATAGTATGAACAGAGTCAACGGTCCAATTCCTTCAAGTTCTTTGTTCCTACTACTCTAGTGGCGGAAATCTAACTGTTACGCTCAGTGGGCTCTGACTCGGTTGGCTAGATTTTGCCACGCCCACTCGGTGCCCACTGAGCGAGTATATAAACGCTCAACTTGTAGATTGTACTTTAGTTTATAATCATCTGCTGATGATGCTAACATGGTTAGCGAAACGCGCGTCCAGTGTAAAAGTAAAAGTGTTTTGGTGTATTGTGGTGATTTAGTGTTTTTATTTTACTGTGAAACACCAAAGGTTCCAACCCTCAACTGTAATATGGATGGAAGAAATATCAAAAAGGCAACCTGACACCTATTCAATCAACAGAAGATGTGGTGCCTCCTGACCTACTAAAATTAATTTTTGCAATTGCAAAGAGTCAGTGCTCTAAGAATTGCTCTTGTAGAAAACTGAAAAGTGGAAAATGTTCTTCAAAGTTTGGTCAGTGCTACGGAATCAGTCGCACAAACTTTTGTATTTTAGTTTTGGACGAAAATGACGCTCAGGTTGACCTCATAGCATATTTTATTTAATTTAACTTTAATTTAATATAATTTTTTTAACAATAAGTTTATTTAATACAAATACTTAAACGTTATTTTTAATTGTTTTAATGCTTAAATTTATACTTGGTTTATCTATATTAACACTATACTGTTAACGTAAAAATTATAGCTGATTGGTTTAAAAAAACTGGAAAATTTATAAAACGTATAGTAAAAAAATGCTCTATTTCTATTACCATTTATTTTATAGAAAAAATGATTAAAGAAAAAATATTCTAAATTTACTTCTCTACAAAAAACATATCTTTAGTTTTTTCGAAAAAAGTTATACAAACGGAGATATTTGAATAAAACTAAAAAATCCAAGATGGCGGCGGTTTTTTTCAAACTTCAAACTATTAAGCTTCATTCAGAACCTCGCAATTGGTGGAATAAATTAGTGGTTTCAATTACACTTAATACTTTTTAGTTTACGATCATTCGCAATGTTTAAAAAAACACACTTAAAATTAATAGAATATCTTAGCAACAGCTTGGCGGTAGTCAGTTGTATCCATAGAGAAAACCTAATATTTAGCTTATAAAACAATCAACTTTTGATTTCTAACCACAATTTCTCTTGACGAAAGATAATTAAAGGCCAAAATGACATGTGGTTAACCATAATATCTGTCAAATATTGCAAGAAAAATTAATATGTAATTCTCAACATAGAAATAAGATTTTATTTGTATTTCTGATAAATGTTAGTTGTGGCGATAACCAATCTAGTAAATAAAATAATAAAACTTACCTTTCTCACTTTCTTTCCTACTGCTATCGAATATACTAGTTGTTATGGCTTTTCTTTTCAGTAAATATGGCCTTCTTTTCTTGGTAGGAACTGACCCAATAGTTTCTGCAAAAATAAAGCCAAAATTAGTTTGATGCAATGTAAATTTCTTTCACATTTGGTAAACGAAATGTAAGTCATAGATTTCTTCAATATTTTAACAGCATTTAGTTTAGTAGATGTGATTTACTGTGTAATGGAATATTTTAGAGCAGACAACAAACCTAGCTTGTTAAAAGCGTATCATGTGTTTCCGCCCTTAAATTGGTTTTTTTCAGAAGATCGTAAAAACTGTTTAGAATGAAGGACCCGTTTCTATGGGAAAAACTAAATATTTTTCTGTTGGGTGTAAAATCCCACGTCCATAAATTAATATAATACTTGCTTTGAAAAAGCTAGAAACGACTAGCATCAGTCATTAAGGCTGTAAAACCCTAAATTTTAACTTCGAGATTATATATATAAGCAAAACCCCTAGAAAGCAATAAAACTCCTAAGACGACACTCTTCTCACGATAGACCTCCCACAGGCTAATACAAACAGATTTTGGATAAAAACAAGTATAATTGTTAATTTAAATATTAAAGTAAAGTTCACGTAATGATATTCTGAAAGTTAAGGAAACTTGAAGGTTATTATCTGGTTATTATTAAATCGATGGCGATAAAGTAATTAGCTAAAATGTTTATGACAAGGAGTCGCACAAGTAAATATGTCAACATCTGTCAGCAGCAGGAACAGTGGTCAACTAAGTAATTTCTTTTTGGTAATTAGTAATTGCACGTAATATTTCGTATATAGATAGAACTAATTGAAAGTCAGCGAACTCTCTCGACATGCAACGAAGTATTCACATGTCGTTATACAGTAATAAGGATTGTTGTGGACCTTTGTTGATTTGACTAAAATATTAAGTGTTTTTGGTTTCTGTAAGTATTTCTTGTATAATGGAATAACTTTTGTTTGATTAATAACTTGTTTTATATGTGTTTCTTAAAAAGGTTAAAATTTTATTACAGTTGGACAAATGGAAAAGTCAGCTGTGTTAATTTTTGTGAAATGGTTGCAAAACGTATTAGGCGTTTTGGCTTGTTGAATATGTATTACCTGGGTTTGCAACAATTTACTTATACTGCCGTATACTTCAATTTTTTTGTCAGTTTATATTCATTTCTTTTATGCATTCTAAAAAACATTAATAGCAAAAAATATGTTCTGCGTTTAGAGAGTTTAGGTAACCTTTGTAGATAACGAATTCTAGATGAAAATGGATGCACTTGTGAATTGGAACCAGATGTTTTTTTTGAGACCCCTGTTTCAATAGTAGGTACCTAGACGGGACACAATGAAGCGACGGTTACGTCTCATCGTTAGAGCTCCAACTTTTTACGAGGGTGTTTTAAAAAGTAGTCGTCGAAAATAAGAGAAGTAGATTTTCGACAATGTTCCAAAGATAAAGGGGGCGCATGTAAGTTGCGTAAGGCATGTAAGGTTATGTTTAGAAGAAGATGTTCACGGTTGGCAAATTGGTTTATGGGCTTCAGGTCAACGTTTCCTTTCAAACTACATACAGGACGTTGGATCTCATCTAGGCACTCACTAAGGGTGGCCAGACAGTCTCCGAAAAGCACAAGTAAGCACGAGAAAATGTAATATGAAGGAATAATCATGGATAGGAACATACATTAGTTTTGCGAGGAAGGAGCCGAAGGAATTTCTACTCCTAAGTCCAGAAGAGTTGCAAAGGACTATCGACAAACTAAAGAGGAAAATTCAGAAGTGTAGTGTGGACATATCAGATGTACGTCTAATTCTGCCACGGATTTGTCATCCAGGACAATGAGTGTGAAACCTGCGTTCACTGATAAGGAGGTCAGTGATGGCATACGAAGTCAAGGGGGCAGGAACCTATCGACTAGAGCGTGCCAAAACTCAGAGGGGCCGAAAACCCGAGTTTATGTTTTTTTGTCTGGAATAGACAGTACTGTCGGGTATTGACAGTGTGGAGGAAGTCCACAGGGCATGTGAAAGAAGTTCACAGCTAGGGGCACAGGGGATCCACTTCAGTCGATTATTGTATGCAAGTCAGGGGAAACAAGGTACTACACATAAACAACGAGCTACACTGTGAAGGCAGGAATGCTGAAGGACCACGTAGTGAGGAAAATTCGAACCCTCAATTCGAAGAGTACAATAGACCGCAAAGGTATACGAATAACTCATGGAAAAATAATAAACCAGAAAGTACTCACAAGTTTGAAACTACTGAATGCTGGCCACATTCTCAGTGAAGAATTAGCTTGCTCTAAGCAACCTAGTTCGATTAGGCTTCGTGAGGAAATAACTATACCAACTTTACATGGTTGCAAATATAGTGTATCTGTAAGTACTCGAGTCCCTACAGGCACTGTGATTTGTGAACTGTTGAACCATACTGCAGCAGAACTCTGCGGCTACGATAGCGAATTTTTCAGAACCCACTAAACAACAGAACAGAGAAATCGTTATTCGTATACTAAATTTGACAGCCACACCTCAGACCATAAGTAAATCCATCCCTCTCATAAATTTGGTACCTGTGGAATAATTAGACTGGACGATTCGTATAAACACCCAGATCGTTCATATGGGTTGCATTCAAAGATAGAATGTAGGCATCTAGATATGGCGGAGCAGGAGTTGGACTCCAGGTAAAAAGTATATATTTGCCCAGGATATAAACCGCTAAAAGTCAACAGGCATGTGAAACATCGGAAGAGGATAGAAACCTTACATGTGGGAAAAATCCTACACCAGATACGTTTGAAGATCGAACATCATATTGGAAGGGAAATATACTGGGTTAGAGAAAGATTCAGTGGGTTAGCATAATTCAGCATAGGTATTTCAAAAGGTTAAAACGACGTGAAGATTCAGACTAATAATTTGCTTAAAACGTAATAAGGTAAGTGGTAGTAGAATTGTATATTAACTGAATTTAGAAAGAACTCTTACCATAAAAGTGCGATACCTTAATTTCTATTTTTAGCTGGATATATTTTGTTTTTTTATATGTAAACGATAATCTATATTTACGCTCTGAAAAGTCGGTGTTCTCATTATCCAAGTTCTGCCTACCGCTCAGTAAATTATTTTAATTATAATTATATAAAGGCCACACTACCATGTTAACGGACAAATCTTGAAAGTTTTGTCACAACTGTAAAAAAGTTACCTACCTGTAGGAACTTTGACAGACACGCCCAAGTTTAAGGCTTGCAACTTTGCGATAGCAACTTTTTGCAAGACCTTCCTCTCTATATCCGTTAAATGCAATAAATTTGTATCTCCTAAAATTACTTCTCTCCCCGTCACGCTGGTCCACACACCGCTACCCTGAAACAAAAAAAAACAATATTAAGCCGAGAACACATCTAGCAAAAGTTACCATTCTATTGACATTCATTCGTATTTGCAGCCATTTACATAGTTGATCTGAAGTCAGTTGGAATAGACTGGGACTCTTAATTTTGGCACTGTCTTTGTCGGCATCGTCGGGATATACAGGGTTGTTCACCACATACGACACGGAGTATTGTAGCTAAACGATTAGATTTTTACAAATTTCAAGTTTTGGGTTCGATGAAGGACTATTAGAGGTACAATTTAAAAATAATTTACAAGATACAGAGTGTCCCAAATAAGTAAAAAATATCAAAGTTGTATTTTTTTAAATGAAACACCCTGTGTATTATTGCATTTTTAGTTTCTACGATTAAAATAAAGGTAAATTTGATTAAGGTTTATTACACTTAAACCTTACCGTTTTTGAAATATTTTCAATTTTGTGAAATTGCAGTAAAAATTTTAAGGCTTCATTTCTTCAAAGGTATCAAAGTTTTTAATACTAAATATTTACTGAAGTTTATTTGTTGATCAGTTATTGTGTTGCAATAATAAAAATTACACTACCTTATACAGAGTCTCTAAAAATTTATTTTAAATAATTACTAGCTTTAAACGGCAATAACTTGTTTAATTTAAATGGAACACCCTGTATATTTTATGAGAATCAGATGCATAATTTAATTGTCTATCAAATTGTATTATACCACTTTTTACCTATCCTGTCAAGTTTTCGTAGAAAATGCATTTTCTTATAATTTAGACCTCATAATAAATATATTATGGAACGGAATATTGACATTTTATTATTGACACCCATGGAATATTGACATCATATATTGACATTCTAGCAATATTATCGTTTTGCTAAAAACAATAATGTTGTATGCAAAAAGAAAACTATTTAAATCTTTATAAAAGAGTATACCATTAATTAAATATAGCACCATTATTTCCGCCCGTATACTAATTAATTACATACTTAATTGTATTCGTTAATAAATTATTCTAAATAAATGTGGATTTGTGTCAGAAATCAATATAATAATAAGTTATCAAAATTAAAGTCTCTTTGTTATAAATAAGCATTTATTAAAAAATGAAATATCATTTTTAAGGTGTTAGTTTTTATCACACTGTCTAATACCCATACAAAATTCAGTTTTTTTAGTATTTGGAACAATTATTATTAATCAATGCAGTCAGTTAATGCAGTTTGAATACTGGAATCATATTAATTGGCCCTCTTTAACAAATATTTAAACAGTTTTTTTTATTTTTTAATGAAATAAACGAATTATATCCAAAATATTAGTATCTGTACTCTTTAAAAATTTGGTACATCTTTAAAAATAATCTAAAATGTCAATATTCCATGGGTATATTGATAAATAAAATCTAAATTACAAGAAAATGCATTTTCTACGGAAACTTAAAGAGGTAGGTAAAAAATGGTATAATATAATTTGATAGACAATTAAATTGTGCATCTGATTCTCGTAAAATATATAGGGTGTTCCATTTAACTTAAACAAGTTATTGCCGTTTGAAGGTAATAATTATTTAAAATAAATTTTTAGACACTCTGTATAAGGTAGTATTATTTTTATTATTGCAACACAATAACTGATCAATAAATAAACTTCAGTAAATATTAAGTATTAAAAACTTTGGTACCCTTGGAGGAATGAAGCCTTAAAATTTTTACTGCAATTTCACAAAATTGAAAATATTTCAAAACGGTAAGGTTTAAGTATAATAAACCTTAATCAAATTTACCTTTATTTTAATCGTAGAAACTAAAAATGCAATAATATACAGGGTGTTCCATTTAAAAAAATACAACTTTGATATTTTTTACTTATTTGGGACACTCTGTATCTTGTAAAATTATTTTTAAATTGTACCTCTAATAGTCCTTCATCGAACCCAAGACTTAAAAAATTCATCGTTTAGCTACAATACTCCGTGTCGTATGTGGTGAACAACCCTGTATAATACTTCCAATTGACTTAGGAAATAAACTCATCAGCAAAAGTCTTGCACCTCCCAGATAAATTTATTTCCTTGCATAGCATATTGTTGTGGCTATGTGTACAAATACCTTAATATGTGTCAAAAAAATAGGTCATAAAAGCAATGAAAGAAAACCTTATCGATGGAATGTGTATGGTTTTGCTATTTGCGGTCAAATTTTGTTTCTTAGTTCGAGTTCAATCTTGTAGTTAATGTTGTAAAAGGCCACAAAAATGCCAGGGCACGAAATTTCTGCCTTCGATAATGCCCGAATTATCACTTTGCATGAAGAAGGTCTCAGCAGGCATCATTTGCTGATCGTTTAAATTTAGTGCGAAGTATTGTAAGCCGAATTATACAACGGTATATGGACACCGGAAATGTAAGATCTCGTCCTAGGTTGGGCCGTACAAGGGTAACGACTGAACGACAGGATCGCTACTTGGCTCAATTTGCCAGAAGAAATGGGTCAGTTCCAATTCGAGAGCTACGATCTCAGTTTCAACGAACTTACCACCGAGTGATATCAAGCCGAACCATTTCCAGGCGACTTGAATGTCCACTGTGAGTCCTTCTATTAACTTTACACCATAGGCAAAGGAGGCTACATTGGGCTAGAGAACACCAGAACTGGTTATTATCTCAGTGGAGAAACGTAATTTTCACTGACGAAACCAGGATAGGTTTGATCAGTGATGACTATCGTCAGCGAGTGTGGAGGGAGGGAGGGAGGAAGCATCGCTTGAATACAGCTCTTCTGTTACTCCTTATCAAGGAGGAACTGAGATGTTCTGGGGTGGCATCGTGTACAATAGGCGAACAGAGCTCATTCATATTCCTGAGGTGATGGACGCTCATTTGTATGTGAAAACTGTAATCAGACCAATAATTTATCCACTGCGAGAAGAAATCGGCAATAATTTTATTCTCATGGATGATAACGCTCGTCCTCACAGAGATAGGATGGTCCAGGAAGCATTAAATAAAGGGAAGACGACTGGACTGGCCTCCACTCTCCCCCCACATGAATCCTAGTGAACATGTCTGAGACTACATCACCAGAGCTGTATTTTGCAGCAATAACCCACCAAGAAATCGCTAGAAGTTGATCTTTGCCGCTCAAGGGGAATGGCAGAACTTACCTCAAGAAATCATACACAACCTTATAGTGGGGATTGGGGATGCCCCGACTACTTGATGCACTCATAACAAATCGAGGAGGCAATACTTTATATTAGTTTATTAACTTTTTTTTGCGCTAAGATCAGTGTCTAAGGAACTTAACTCATCAACATCTAGAATGGTCTATTATGCCCTTTTTGAGTCGCATCTTCGTTATGCCCTTCCATTTTGGGGTACTTGCTGCGCGACAAAATTTTATCGTATTTTCAAACTTCAAAAGAGAGCAGTTCGATACTTATTGGGACTAAACAGTAGAACTCACTGCCACAATTTCTTTAAAAATTTCAAAATACTGACTCCGTTTGCTTAATCCGCAAGCACATATTCTCTATTCCGGAAAGGCGTTCTCACAACTATCCAATTAGGAATGCGGAGCACGATATTTATCTGCCAACCCCGAGCTCAGAACTAGTTAAGGGCTCAGTACTGTACAATGCCAAGAAAATGTACAATCATTTGCCTTCGAATATCAAGTCACTTTCATTCTTTCCCGCATTTCGCAAAGCTCTGAAATCATACGTACTGGAGAGAGCCCTATATGCGGTAAACGACTTCTTTGTTGATGTTTAATCATGAACAATTTAGAATTTTAATTTTAATATTTTGATCATCTCACACACTGGTTAAAGGTCTAGTATTTAATATTTTATAACTCTTGATTTTATGTTATTATAACATGATTTTATCCATTTACAGTTTTCCTTTTGTAAAATTTTCTAGATACGCCTGTGTTCTGCAATGTCCATATATGTTTTATTTGTAATTTTATGACGTATTTTTTTTTAAATTGATTTGTATTGTATGACATTTTTTGTATTATTTGTATATTTGTTTTTGTGCTTTTTTTGTTTTGCTTTGTCGATGAAGCTGTTTTGGCTTTTTGTACAATAAAGCGTTGTTTTTTTTTTCTTTAAAAAAATTATACTTAAACCATTAGATTCTACGTTAAAAAGTGCCTTCGAATGTTCGAAATGCCACAAAAATGCAAAATATTCCATAGCAAAAAAGTTACAACGACTTTTTAAAAATGCCCATTTTTCACACCCCGCAACTCATAAACAGACACCGATATTAGTTTTCGTCTATCTCCTATAGAAAACGGTGATTCCCTGTAAAAGCGTCGAATTTGATCCACCCTGTATATATTACATAAGCTTATTATAAATTTTTTTCTTTGAAATTCAATCAAAGCAAAATTGTTCTAAAAATAGGCGAGACTATCCGATTCCACTATTCCTGGAACGCGTAATTTTATTTTTAATCCAATTAATTTTCTGTTTAATAATTAAATCTGCCTTTAATCCAAACATTGTTCGAATAAAAAAAGATTATTTTTAAAACTAGGAATTATGGGAGCATTTATTTTTTTGTACTTTCTGACTTATATACGCCGCGATATTGCGTGGATGGCAAATAATGAATTTCCTCTAAGATTACTTTATACAACAAACGTGTTAATCTCTAATGAATTAGTCTCCATTTCCAAACAAGAGAATTTGTTTTTTTTGTTACAGTGACAAGTTTAGAGTAACAAATGAAAATTAATGTTTTTTATTCGAAATAACACATTTTTTGGTTTATGTAAAAAGCAAAAAATAACATACGTTCGAAAAAAATAGGGCGTCAGTGTAGGCTTGGAAAGAAAAATCGACGAATGTGACTAATACTCGTACCCACAAAAGGAAAATGCCACCTCTCCAACTCCCAATGTACAGGGTGGGTCAAATTCGACGCTTTTAAATGGAAACACCCTTTTCTATAGGAGATAGACGAAAACAAATATCGGTGTCTGGAGCTCAACTTTCATCAAAAACATGATGGTGAAAACCGCACATCAATATCTGTTACCGTTTCGGAGTTACGGGGTGTTTTTCAAAAATGTGCATTTTTAACAAATCGCTGTAACTTTTTTGCTATGAAAAATTTTGTATTTCTATGAAAACATTCCCAAAGCACCTTTTACGTAGAATTTAATGGTTTAAGTATAATTTTTTTAAAATTAATAATTTAGGAGTTATCAACAGAAAAAATGATTTTTTATTTGGGACACCCCCTATATTTTTAATTAACTGAAAAGAATATAAAATTACCTTTCCAAAAATATAGCACATTTGATATTTTGTTATAATCCCCTTCGAAATACAGAATTTTCAAAAGTTCGCCACTTTTAACTAGTAGGCTTTGGACTCCTTATTGATGATATGCCCTTAATGGAACTCGAAAACATATTTTTCCAGCAAGACGACGCACCGCGTCTGAACGCTGAAGTTATCAGCAAATTTTTGCAGCCAATTTCAAGAATAATTGAATAGCTAACCAAGATCCCAGCCGTTGGCCGTCGAGCCGGCCTGACATAGTGCCCAAGGATCTAATCCTATGGATATATTTGCGGAAGAATAAAGGTTCCTTATTCTTCCGTATAATCTAGACAAGAATTAGAAATACTTAGCAGTTATGAAAGGGTATCTTTCACCCCGACTGAGTTAATGAATTCCGCGGGAAATGTTCAAAAACTGCCCCGTCTGTCCATAACAAAAGACAGTCGATATGTCGAACACCTGTAGCAAAATCTCATGTCTTGGTTTACTATTTATTTTTATTGTTATTAGAAATAGTTTAAATGTGTTGATGTTGGTTAAATATATTTTAAATTTTTATAAAATTCTGCATCTCTCATAGCAAATATTATTTTCGTTTTAATTGATGCTCACAGCTAGAATTTTTTGCATTACAGCCGGTGCAAAGCCTAATTATTTAAAGCGTGCGAATTTTTATATACCCTATATCTCGAAGAGGAATCGAGCAAAATATCACGTGTGTTATATTTTTGGAAAGGTAATTTTAAATTCTTTTCAATAAATTAAAAATGTACAGGGTGTCCCATATAAAAAAATAAATTTTCTGTTGATAATTCTTAAATTATTAATTCAAAAAAAAATTATACTTAAACCATTAAATTCTACGTAAAAAGGTGTTTTGGAAATGTTTTCATAAAAATACAAAATTTTCCATAGCAAAAAAGTTACAGCGATTTGTTAAAAATGCATAATTTTGAAAAACACCCCGTAACTCCGAAACGGTAACAGATATCGATATGCGGTTTTCACCATCATGTTTTTGACAAAAATTGAGCTCCAGACACCGATATTAGTTTTTGTCTATCTCCTATAGAAAAGGGTGTTTCCATTTAAAAGCGTCGAATTTGACCCACCCTGTACAGGGTGCGTCAAATTGAACCGCGCCGGTTGTAATGCAAAAAAATTGTAGCTGTGAGCAGCAATTAAAACGAAAATAATATTTGCAATGAGAGATTTCGCGAATTTTGTAATAATTTAAACAAACTATATTTAATAACATCAACACATTTAAATTATATCTAATCACTGTTCGGTTTTTATATGATTCAAAATAAAAAATATATAAATTGTAAAATTAGTAATTTTTTAATGGTCATAATGGCGTTCTTTCAAAATCATCGATCAACTAAATCATTTCCATAGATCCAGTGACGTACCGTAACTTTGAATTTTGAGACCCAAAACTGACAAATAATTTGTCAAAAAAATCATATTACAGCTATATGTTTTATTTTGCATAAAAATGTTAACTAATAAGTTAAAACAATTATATTTCTTCCCTAACTAAGTGGTTTTATCGCTAAATTTAACTAAAGCTAAGTACAACACAAATCTTAAATACGTGGACTATTATAACAACAAATACATCGTAAAAGTCTATTTTGGTAGCATTCTGAACGAGGATTCAAGTTAAACTTTTTAGAAAATAATTTAAAGGAAAAATTAACCTGCTCGCAGATGCTTGTTGCGAGTAAAATCCTGGAGCTCTATGATTTGCTTTTATAAACTCTGGCACATGATGCAGAATTACATGAATCTTTGGAGTTATCTTAATAGCTAAGTTGAGTATTTCCAATCTAAATTGTTCGATGTCATGTTCAAAATGTTTGTTTAGTGCTTGACCAAAACAACTCGAAACTACTTGATTGAATGCAGACAACACTGCAATATATTTATTTCCTAAAAAAAATGTTTAGGTTTTTGGTTCTAAAAACTTTGAATAGGATTCTTTACCGGGCGATATCGTCTTCAAAATATCCACTTTCTTTAAAAGTTGTCTGGTGTTATTTCCGTTACATTTTCCATAATGATCTAGTTTCAATCCCGCTTTTTTATCCATTCTGTTGCCACATTGGTATTCTCCAATTCAAGACAATCAAATAGTTTTTGAACCACACCTAACAAAAGGTGAAGCTCAAGAGGGGGAATATACTTTAAGACAGGTGTTTCTTCGTCGCCAATGATGAAAGGTAAGTTTATACAGTTTTCTAAAAAATAATTGCCCCTTTTTATATGGTTCATTGAACAACAGTTTAAAAAATACAAAAATAAATATTTCAAATAAAAACGCTTAATAAAATCTTTGGCTTTTGTTATATTTCCTCCAGATTGTTGCCATAAATTTGTATTTTCTGTAATACTTTTTATAGTTCTGAATGATCCTTTAATTTCCATTTCCTTTACATTTACATCACACCATGGGCAAGTGTGAATGGATGAATTTGACTGAAGACCAAGGAGAATCATAATAAGCTTAAAGTCAGCGGCAAAAGTATAGGAACACATTCCACATATGAACTGCAGATCTAACGTCTCAAAGAGGATTTTAATGTTAGCATAAGATTCAGACAACTTTGGTCCTAAGCCAATTATGAATAGTTATTAATTCCAGCACTTTTATATTTCTTGAAATATTCGGGATCATTTTCAGGGAGCACATTCAGACAAACTTTAAGTGATCCACCACCACTATCAATGCCAATTTTTAGATGAAAATCTTCAGGTAATTCTCTAATTTCCAAAATATATGATAGCAGACCAGATAAATCTGAGCAGTATACAAAAATTAATATTAATTGAATTAACATTTTTCCTTTAAATTATTTTCTAAAATGTTTAACTTGAATTCTAGTTCAGAATGCTACCAAAATAGTCTTTTACGATGTATTTGTTGTTATAACAGTCCACGTATTTAAGATTTGTGTTGTACTTAGCTTTAGTTAAATTTAGCGATAAAACCACTTAGTTAGGGAAGAATTATAATTATTCTAACTTATTAGTTAAGCGACAGAGCCAGATATTTTTCAACCGATCGCATACTTATATTCAGACTAAACGTATTGTCACCAGAAATTCTTAATACTCAAAACAATTGGCAGTAGAATGTGCGGCAAATAGTTTTGCTTAAATGTCTGGCATATTTTTGTTTCAATTAAATTTGGTTATATTTGAAGCAGTTTAAAAATAAATTTATTTCGTTTCATTACATCATCACTCAATATACAGGGTGAGTTTTAAATAAATCCAAATATTTTTAAGGGTGGATTGTTTGGACCTCGGCAAATTTTTGGTGATAAATAAATGTTGAAAATGGCAACGCAATTTTTTTATTTTATCGAAACCTTCAAAATATTTGCACTTATTTAGGACCTACCCTGTATAAAATTTCATACTTTAAAAATTTATCATACATAGAAATAATAATACACTAAGATGCAAAAAACGCAACAGAGAATTTTTTTGTCAAATTTAAAGTGTTATATTTTTTTTATTTTTAGTCCTATTTGTATGCATTTTCTAACAAACTGTATATAATTATATCAACTTTAATTTGTAAACTCAGTTTTTTGTAAACTTTAGTAATTGGCATATTATACAGGGTTAACGAGGACTTGTTTTTTTATCCTAACTTTAAAACACCCTGTGCAATAATTTCGTATGTAAATTTTCCTAAAATATAATTTTACGGTAAGAACCATGTCTCCTGAGCATTTTGATTTTTGGATGACGTCAATGCATGTTTTGGTTAATTTTTAAGAGCGAAATGAACTGATCATGATCAATTTGCAATTTTTTCAGTTATCATTACTTTTGATGTAATTTTTTAAAAAGATGAGGTGGTTTTGGTGACTATTATCGTAACGTCATATTACGCTGCATCGGATACACTACACTAAATTTAAAAAAAGACGTTAAAGACTAACGATACAGTCCTGGTTTTAATAAACATTAATAACGATAACAGAACTAGCTAACGATACTAAGGAAAACGATAGACTAACGATACTAAGGAAAACGATAGACTAACGATACTAAGGAAAACATCTGTAATACTGAAGCATACAAACAGAAAAAAAAATTGTAAAAAATACCCTAATACTTTGTATTGCCTCCCCTGGCTGCTATAACTGCCTGTATAAGTTTGTTCATATTGTCACTGAGGCTGCATATATCATATTGCGTTATGTTTTTCCGTTCTTCTTTAAGGACCAAGCGAAGTTCATTTAATGAAGCTGGTAACGCTTCGCGACCCCTAACCGTCCTGCCAGGCATTTCCCAAACGTCGAACATGATGGGCAGTTCATAGTAGTATATAGTTCCCAATAATCACCAAAGCTGCCTTGTCATATTGAAAAAAAAAACTTCAAAAATAAATTATACCCAATTGAGAAAATTATATTTCAGGAAAATTTACACACGAAATTATTGCACAGGGTGTGTCAAAGTTAGGGTAAAAAAGCAACCCCTCGATTAACCCTGTATGATATGCCAAATACTAAAGTTTATAAAAACTCAGATTACAAATTAAAGTTGATATAATTATATACAGCTTGCTAAAAAATTCATGAAAATAGGGCTAAAATTAAAAAAAATATAACAGTTTAAAAATTTTTCTCCGTTGTGTTCTTTTTGCATCTGAGTGTATTTATTATACAGGGTGTCCCAGAAATATGTGCAACTATTTTAACCGGTAGTATAGTTCAACCCCAGAAAAACGCCTATGAGTTGTCTTTCACGAAAAAAGAATTTTGAAAATTTGAAATTTTTTGAAAAATTTCTTGGAATTGTTTTTAGTTTTTAGTTAAAAAAATATAATTTCTTGGTAATGTGGCAACATAGATATTAGATTAAATTTACAAGAAAGAAAATTCGGAAAAGATCCAGTTAAGTTTGTTTTTTGAAAAAATTTTGAGAGCCACAGGATTTTTTCTGTATTTGCATCCCTTTTAGTGCCGTAACCATGCATGGAGTTAAGCCATTTTTAGAATTTAGAATTTAGAATGAGTGGGAGGGGGGTTAATCACTTCGACCTTACAGATCCATTGTGTCCCCCTTTCTTGAATCATAACTCATCATACAGTCCCAGGGCTTTGACAAAAGCCAGTATCTGGGACGGTTTTATAGAGTCCATCTCCAATATCAGTCGTACCAAAATTCATGGCACGAATGGTTGTCGTCTCGGCGCACTCAGTGATGAGGTGTACTGGTGTTTCCCCATCTTCCCCTCAGAATCTGCATTCGCCGTTTCTTCTTAGTTTCAATCTACTGAGGTGTTCATTGAGTGTCCTGTTAAAAACCCCGTGACAATCCGAAGATTGTTCTTACTCAGACCCAGGAAGATCTGTGATTTTTCTTGATCATAAGCCCTCAGAAACTTCTTCGAGTGTCTTAGACCATTGCAAGATTTCCATTCCAGGTTGCGGATGGAATCTTCCAAGTTCTTGAGTTCCGCCTTGAGTTGGTTACCACTTGGAAAGCAGAACGGTTCTGGTCCAGTTAGTGGAGTGTTCGCTCCTTTCCTAGCTAGATTATTTGCTTTTTCATTGCCTTCTATCCCTTGGTGAGCAGGCACCCAGTGTAGGAGGACTTTGTTTTCTTTGCCTAATTTATTCAGCTTCTCTATGCATTCTTTGACCAATTTCGAATTGATTGATACTGAGTTGATCGCCTTTAACGCTGCTTGACTATCAGACAAGATGGCTATTTCTTGTTTCCGATAGTTCCTATCTAAGATAAGTTGTACGCATCTCTCGATAGCGTAGATTTCTGCCTGTAGGATACTAGGGTAAGTGCCCATTGGTTCGGAGTAATTAGCTCTCGGCCCAAACACTCCGATCCCTGTTCCCGTATTGGTTTTGGAAGTATGAATATACCAAGTTATGGTATGGTCTTTTAACTGCTGGGCAAGCGTTTCGCTCTTCCAACCCTTCTTATTGCTCAATACTACATTGACATGTTTGTCAAAGTTGTACGTTCTTGGCATATCGTCCAATGGGAGTTGCAGGAGTGGTATTTCCTTTTTGAGGGTGTTCCAAGCCCCTGATCTGACAATTCTCCCAGTACTAATTCCGTTAGTGACCATTCTAATCATTGTCGCATTGGCATATCTACCAATGACAATGTGCAGTGGTGTTAGATCTAGAATGACCTCCATTGCTGCTGTTGGACAGGTTCTCATGGCTCCTGTGATGCAAACACATGCTAGTCTCTGGACTTTGCATAGGTTTAGCCTTGCCGTCCGTTGCTCTAGTTTTGTGTACCAGTCAACTGCTCCATAAGTAATCATGGGTCTTACTATCATGGTATACATCCAGCGCAAAATGTTAGGGGAGCAGCCCCATCTATTTCCGGCCAGTCTTCTGCATATCATGAGAGCCTTTATGGCTTTCCTGGTAGTGTTCTTAATATGCCTGTTCCACAGGAGTTTACTGTCCAGGGTTATTTCCAGGTATTTAACTTCCTGTGTTGGCAGTATTTCCTTTCCATCTAGTTGGATTCTTTTCAAATTTTTCAGACTTCGCCTTCTGGTGAATGGCACTATCGCGGTTTTGTCTGAGTTGATACTCAGCCCGACAGTCCTACACCATCTCTCAGTGATACGGAGTCCTCTTTGGATAATATCACACAAGGTGCCTTCATGTTTCCCCCGAGCGATCATGACTATGTCATCTGCATACCCAATGCAGTGTATTCCCGCTAGAGTTGATTCATCTAGTAGTTCATCCACCACCAAGCTCCACAGCAAAGGGGAGGTTACTCCACCTTGTGGAGTTCCTTGCGTTGTTTTAACAGCTACAGTTTTGGTGCCCATCTAAGCCTCTGCTGTTAGAGAGTTAAGCCATAACTATGGTAATATCAGAGATTAAGAAATTATACCGTGGGAAAATTTGCGGTAAACAGGCAGTTCTAAAAAGTTTTCGAAAAATATACAGCGAAATTTAACAGAAAATGCACGATTTTCGAACATCTTTTTTTGCGCAAAAAAATCTCATAGACGTGTTTCTGGGGTCGAAATATACCACCCATAAAAATATTTGCACTTTAAGACTCACCCTGTATATATACTTCTAAAACTTAAATCTTACCCGTGGAGTCCAACTACACGGCGTTTGCGATGGCCTGGTCTGACTTTTCGATCTCGACCTGAAGATTTTCTTGGCCACCAAACGACTTCCCTGTTGCATCACGCTAGAAGAAGATTTGCTCTTCTGCATAGCGGTGGCTGTAACAGCTGAAACAAACAGAATAAGTATTAACTAAACAATAATTATTTTAAATCATGATAACTGAATAAATAATTAAAGTAAAGTAAAGATTTCAGTTAACGTCTTCTTTTTTACTTTGTTTACGCGGAATCCGAACCGCGGTCCTCGGCCATATCATTGTTAATGGCCTACCGACTTGGCAAGCGTCTAAATCGACTCTTACTCATGAGATTAGTAGTGGGAACTATCGAATGAATACTATCGAAATATTCGATACGTAGGTTTCTTTCCGAGAAGCCCGACAGCGGTCGGTGGCAATGCTATGAAAGAAGGCGGCATCTTTGATTTTTTGCGGAGTCAGATATAGATAAGGACACATTATTTTTTTTATTGAGGTGCTAGTATTTACACAGAAAATACATTATGAAGGGCGCTGTTGCCATATTTTGGTATTAGTTGATATTAGCAAAGAATATTATTGTTTGGCTTTAGTTAGTTAGGGTTAGTATGTCTATATATTCTGCATTTTTTTAATTAATATTCTGTTGTTACACTGCAATAATACTTGTTATTTTGGATGTAGGAAAAGTTAGTAATGTTTTTAAGCAAGGACTGGTTTAATAAATAATAATAACAGTAATAATTTGTTATACCTATTAACAACAAAATTTAAAATGATTTAATATAAATATTTTTTTTAAGTAGTAGCAAAATATAAACAACAAATTAGATGTCAGAATTATTTATATTAGATCCTATTTAAAAAAAATATAGTCTCTAAATTTTTTGTGTGTGGCAACGTTGGTTTATTAAATAATAATAATTACAGAACTAATTTGTTATATTAACAACAAATTTTAAAATCATGAAATATAAACATTTATTAATTTTCTAAGCATGCAGTGTAATGGAAGGAAAATAGAAATAAAAAATTAGAAATCAAAATTATTTATATTAGGTGCTTTATATTACTATTTAAAAATTATATTTACTTTTACTGGCATTTACTTTAAAAAATAAATGAAATATTTCTTCGCAAAAAACTACATGTAAGAGAATTAGCATAAACAAAATACAAACATCGTTAACTTTTTTTTTAAATTGGCACGTGTAAAACTTTCATTTTAATTTTCTCACCCCATAGTTTGAGTTCGATAACCATTTACTTAACCACATTACTTTAATATGATTATTAAGTTCAACTAATTCATATTATTAAAACATCTAAAATACAAATATGTACTTTTAAAATTAATTTAAGTTCATCTCATCTCTCTTAAAAATTGCTACTTCTCAAAATTTCCCATTAAAAAATAGACCATATACCATATAAAATTAAATAATTGAAAGATCGGACTACGGAAAACCACACAACTTTTCGGAAAAATTTTGACCACCTGCACATGCACACAATCGTCAATAAATAAAATTAAAAAATAACTACTATTTTAGTATTTTAACTATTTTAGTAAACGCAAAAATAGCACAGTATTTATACGGTGAAGTTATAAAAATTTGGAAGAACTAATAATGCACTGACGCATACAAAAATCAAACGAATACTAAATTTCATTTATCAAAAGCATTCGATAGTCGTGGCTCAACGATAACCATTTAGTCGCACGGCGAGGTTGTCACATATGCTTTAGTATACAAATGAATGAATGATTTTATTCGAATAAAACCATTCGATAGTTGAAATCATTCATTCATTAACCATTCGATAGTCTAATTCATTCGATAGTTCCCATCGCTACATGAGATATCCGATCTCATCCGGCCTCGAACCAGCGTGAATGAGCGGAGTGTGTCAATAGATTTTACACTTTTGCCTTTTTTTGGACAACAGCACATACAGAGTGGACAACAGGACAACAGAGATACAGAGTTTCGAACCGGTCACCCGTCCATACACTACTATCGCCTTAAGTCGCTTAACTTCGATGTTCTAATGGGATAATGTTCTAACCGGTGTTTCGACGTAGCTGGACCATCGCCCTAAATAAATAATTAAATCAAGTTAATAACAATTTTTGGAAGGGCATGTCAAAAATCCCCAGTATAATATTTCTTATAGAAATGTCAAATCAATAGTTTTAAGTATGAGACTTAAGGCTATTCTATTCTAACTTCCATTGGCATGTCAAGATGGTGTATTCGTTCCGGTTTTTGGATACAAAGAGCATTCCTGAATGACAATTGCACCGATAGTCAGTAGATTATAGGTTTTGAATTTCCCTCTACAAGAATCCTGAAATTCCATGTTAAGCATCGTACGTAAAGCTCTCTTTTGGACTATAAACAGTCTCTCAATGTCATTGCTGTAATATATTTGAATATTACTTATTGTAGAATAAATGATGAAATCAAATTGTTAGTTTCTAAGTGTAAAATACTAGTAGTGGGAACTATCGAATGAATACTATCGAAACATTCGATAGTTGCAATTCATTCGAATAATTCGATAGCTAGTAAGAAAACATTCGTCGAAAACTATTCGAATAAAAATTATCGAATAGATGCGTCATCTGCCTTGAAATATCCTATTCTAGTAATTCGGCAGCAAAAACCATTCATTTATAAAATTCATTCATTTATAAAATTCATTCATTTATCAAATTCATTTATTCGTCAGGATCGATTTTAATAAAATATAAACTGGATTTTAGTTGTCGTCCGGCGACGTAGGTTTCTTTCCTAGAAACCCGACAGCGGTCGGTGGCAATGCTATGAAAGAAGCCGGCATCTTTGATTTTTTGCGGAGTCAAATAAAGATAAGGACACATTATTTTTTTATTGAGGTGCTAGTATTTACACAGAAAATATATTATGAAGGGCGCTGTTGCCATATATTCGTATTAGTTGGTATTAGCAAAGAATATTATTCTTTAGCATTAGTTAGTTAGGGATAGTAGGTCTATATGTTTTGCATTTTTTTATTAATATTCTGTTGTTACACTGCAATAATACTTTCTATTTTTGATGTAGGAAAATTATTTTTAATGTTTTTAAGCAAAGACTGGTTAATAAATAATAATAACAGTAATAATTTGTTATACCTATTAACAACAAAATTTACAATCATTTAATAATATAAACATTTGTTTTAAGTAGTAGCAATATATAAACAACAAATAGGAAGTCAAAAGTATTTATATTAGATCCTATTTAAAAATAATATAGTCTCTAAATGGCAACGTTGGTTTAATAAATAATAATAATTACAGAACTAATTTGTTATATTAACAACAAATTTTAAAATCATGAAATATAAACATTTATTAATTTTCTAAGCATGCAGTGTAATGGAAGGAAAATATAATAAAAAATTAGAAATCAAAATTATTTATATTACTTTTTATTACTTTATATTATTATTTAAAAATAATATTTACTTTTGCTGGCATTTACTTTAAAACATAAATGAAATATTTCTTCGCAAAAAACTACATGTAAGAGAATTAGCATAAACAAAATACAAACATTGTTAACTTTTTTTCTTAAATTGGCACGTGTAAAACTTTCAATTTAATTTTCTCACCCCAAAATTTGAGTTCGATAACAATTTACTTAACCACATTACTTAAATATGATTATTAAGTCAACTAATTCATATTATTAAAACATCTAAAATACAAATATGTATTTTTAAAATTAATTGTAAGTTCATCTCATCTCTGTTAAAAATTGCTACTTCTCAAAATTTCCCTTTAAAAAAGTGCAATCTAACCTAACCATAATATACCATATAAAATTAAATAATTGAAAGATCGGGCTACGGAAAATCACACAAATTTTTGGAAAAATTTTGACCACTTCGCACACAAACGTCAATTAAAAAAAACTACTATTTTAGTACTTTAAATATTTTAATAAACGTAAAAATAGGATAGTATTTACAAGGCGAAGTTATAAAAATTTGGAAGAACTAATAATGCCACTGACGCACACAAAAATCAAACGAATACTAAATTTCATTTATCAAAAGCATTCGATAGTCGTGGCGCAACGATAACCATTTAGTCGCACGGCGAGGTTGTCACATATGCTTTAGTATACAAATGAATGAATGATTTTATTCGAATAAAACCATTCGATAGTTGAAATCATTCATTCAGTAACCATTCGATAGTCTAATTCATTCGATAGTTCCCATCGCTATAAAATACCTTATTTATATATTAAGGAATGTGGTTTGATAGTTTATAAATATATGTAAAATAGAGAATAAAAACTTCACTTCGCAGTTGGCTTTCGTTATATTATTAAATATATCTAAATTAATAAATATATAAATTATAAAACCTAAGTACTTTACACTGGCGCAGTCGGTAAACGAAACCAATAAATAAATTATTAAGTGAAATTAAGTTTGAAGAAAATGTCAATTGGAAAATTAGAAGCATTCAGAGTGGGTGAAAGTAATTGGAGTTCTTATGTGACCAGAATCTGCCAATATTTTAAAGTAAATAAAGTGGAAGAAAATCTAAAAACTGCAATTTTAATAACTGTAGTGGGTGATGAAGCGTTTGAGTTGATGGTTGACTTGTGTAGTCCGGTATTACCAGAAGAGATGGCTTTCGGTGATTTAATTAAATTAATGGAAAATCGTCAGAACCCAGACCATCTGAAATAGCAGAAAGGTATAAATTCAGATAGAGAAAACAAGAAAGTGGTGAGACAATTGCTACATACATTGCGGAATTGAAGAGATTATCCAAGTATTGCAATTTTGAATCAAATCTGGAAACTCAGCTACGGGATCAGTTAGTTTTCGGCTTGCAAAACGATGTTATAAGACAACAACTTTTTCAACAGAAGAATCTGACATATAAAAAGGCACGCGACATAGCTTTCAATTTAGAAGCAGCGGCAAGAAATTCCGATTTAATTGCACCTGGAAATGTTCTGAAAATATCACACAGAGGAAAATCCACGACTAAATTCCACAAAAATAGGCGCGAAGAATCTCAAGATAACGTTTGTTCCAAGGCAATTTTGCAATTAGAAAATTTGTTTAAAGTTTCCATAAAATATTATACAATATCGTATATTACTTTCAACAACAGCATGATAAACAATTTTTAATAATGGAAATTCTACATATTTTCTCCAGTACGCTCAGATTATAAGTATGCAATTCCAGAAACAAAAATTAATCTACATCATATGTGATAATGCTATGTCTGGATATTGACAGAAGCGTCCACATTTGAGATATGGCTATACAGACGAATTTTTAGAATCCATGAGTGGACGACGTATCCAAAATCCAACAAGAAAGAAGTTTAAAAAGTGCTTCAAAATGAGACCGAAATAGTGGACATTCTAAAGACGCAAATTAGAATATATCGGACGCATAATGCGGAACCAAATGATATTATGGTCTGCTTCGGTAGCTTCTCCAAGGAAATGTATTATGCAGAAGAAGATCTGGAAAACGCAGAATCTTCTGGTTGAAAAACCTTAGAACTTGTTCTCTCTTATTAATATCTTAATTATTAGATATTAATGCATCTGGTATTATGGTATCCTGGTATATCGTCGATTTTAAAATAAACTAACTGTTTCTACCATATTTTTTGTTAGAATGGGCATAATCAAGAATGCTACTGATATACCGTGTTGTAAAAATAAGGTAATTAAGGGCTTAATTTTTGGTATTTATTATAATTTTGCTAATATCTTCGGTTTAAAAGAAGATATCAAGATGCGGTTTTCGCTCACTTTTTAAGCTTTTACTACCCTTTACTATCAGCTAAAACTACATATACTATCGTATTTGATTTTTTTGAAAAAACGCGCTTTGTTTATTAAGTTGTAAGAAAGCGCCCCCTAGCGTCTACGTAACAAAACTTTATTATTATTATGTTTACGGTATAATATAGAGTAAGAAACGCTCTTTTAAACGAGCCTTCGTTTGTTGGATTCTGATCCCCAGTCCGGAATTATTAACATTTAAATAAAGACAGATCTAACCTTCCCCCACCACTTTATTTTAGCCGATAGGGGAAAATGATTCTAACAAAAAAAAATCCAATATTTACTGAAGATTATGAAGCTATTATTTGTGGTACCCGTTATCTAGGCAAAATTCTGTAAAATTTTTTTTCTTATTTTCCATAGCAGTTGCGCCCTCTAGCGGCCGTTTTACAAACTTGAAAATAATTTTCTGCAATTTCTCATAGCCCTTTTAGTTGTAAATATTTTTTTCCGTAGGCTTCCGTACTTTCCGATATACAGCCGAGAGCTATTCTTAGTGGGACACCCTGTACAACGCCACTCAGTAAGGTTCAAATAGCTTTGCTTATCGCAACATCCAGAACTAAACGGACTCAATTTTAGAATTTATAATTAGTTAATACAAAAAATTATAACACATTCAGCATTTTAATAACAAAAACCAATTAGTGCTAACATTAAAAACAAGATTCTTTAGAACTATCTGTTTAAAATGATTGTTACACTATGTTTATTAAAAAATATAATACTAATAAATTTATGTTATAATTAATTCATTATATATTTTTCTTTTAATTACTCCTACACTTTCAAAAACCAGTTGAGATTGGAAATACTAGAAAGCGGTTAACTGTAATAAAAAAGTAAATGAAAATTATATTTTAAGGACTGATATAGATTCAGCTACCCACTCTTCTATTTACATTCACTTTTAAAATATCGAAAACCGACTCCAACGTGCTAATATTTTGACCTATCCTTACAAAACAAGTGTTTTACTAAAAATAAAAATACCTCTCATCCTTCTCAGCCATTCTAAAATTACAAACGCTTTATCGATAAAAATATGACCTGACTAGTTTTCGTCTTGCAACGCAGGAGCAAAATCTTTTTAAATTATTCTTCCATTTTCGTTCTTTTTTTGTTCTTTTCTAAGACATATTTTCTGTTAATTGATTTTTTTATTTATTAAATATTTGAGAGTCTATTACGCTGTACTGTTCTGGTCGCTCTCAGGGGTCGGGTAAGCGGGTGTGTAGGAGAAGAAAATATATATTATATTTCAGAAATCTGCCCTAAGGCTTAGCCCGATCCTGTCGTGTTAAGCCACATCCAAAATTCCAAACACACGTGCTTTGATCAAGGTTTGCAGAGTTTCAGCATTTGTCATGAAATAGCGAGCAATTTGTTACAAAACCATATAAATTATATATCAATTTAATCACAAAACTTCAATCTATTTCCCTATTGTAACTGAATTTTAAATTATGTCTTTATTTTCGAGAAAATTTAGTCCAAACATAAGGAATATTTTGTTGATGTTTGACCATCAAAATCTTAAAAATAAAGAAGTTGTCTAAAAAGGTGCTACAATACGGATATAGTATAATCCTTTATCTTTAATTTCCTTCTGTATTTGTGTAAAAATACCTAGCCCGTACCGAACCATACCATACCGAACGCTTATTTTGCTACTTTTTCGGACTAGTGAAATAGACTCTTAATGGAGAGTGTTTATAAAATAATACAATAGCTGACACAAAATACACTTAACACTTACTGTTTTAGATAAACGAGGGGTTGAAAAATAAAATCTTCCAGTGTCAATTTAAGAGGCTTTAATTTTAATTTATAGTTTTTCTATTACCTGTATGAAAATAGTAAAAGAATTTTTCAATGTAATTTTATGCGAGAATGCCTTACATAAAAAAAATAAAACTTTAACGTACATCAAAGGCGTTCGCAAACGAATGGGTTAAAGGTGCGTATTCACTATCCGAACGAACGAATGTTCATTCGTTCGTTCGGTAGTAGTATGGACGGGACCGGATTTTAGAACCAAACGAAAACACCTTATCCCATTCGTTTGCGAACGCCTTTGATGTACCGACTCGAAACGGATGGCCGAGCGAACGAACAAACGAACGACCGCATGCGTTCGGTCCACCGTCCAAATATACCGAATTCCATTCGTACGCTCGCTCGTTCGTTCGTTCGTTCGGATAATGAATACGCACCTTAAGGTGTTTTTGTTTGGTTCTAAAATCCGGTCCCGTCAATACTACTACAGAACGAACGAATGAACATTCGTTTGTTCGTTCGGATAGTGAATACGCATCTTAAAATTGGTAGATTTAAATTTTCAATCCCCGGACGTTGTTAAAGTATGCGTGATTTCAATTTGAAAAAATCAAGATGGCATCGTATCTGTAAAATGTGATGTCTAAGATTACAGTTGAGCGTTGGAACCTTTGGTGTTACACAGCAAAATAAAAACACTAAATCACCACAATACACCAAAACACTTTTACTTTTACACTGGACACGCGTTTTGGTAACCATTATAAACTGACACTAGTTTAAAATCATCTGCTGATAATGCTAACATGGTTAGCGAAACGCGCGTCCAATGTAAAAGTAAAAGTGTTTTGGTGTATTGTGGTGATTTAGTGTTTTTTTTTGTGATGTCTAAAACAAATCAGGTGAAAAATTGGCATCCTCGCGTAAAATTTCATTGAAAAATCATTTTACTATTTTCAAATAGGAGATCGGAATATTATAAATTAATAAAATTATATAAGAGTTTCTTGCCTTGAACTGCTAATATAGAAATTAATTCCACGCTGTGTTAGACATAATGTGGATCAACCCGCTCTCACTACCGGTTTCGGGGCCCTACCCCATCATCAGGTGAGCTCGGGTCGTTTCCACAATATGTCAAGCACAGCGCAGAGTATATATACACGACTTGTCGTAAAGTAGCGGTAAGATATTAAGTCCCGCATCGCGAGATAGCGGCCTGC
This sequence comes from Sitophilus oryzae, assembly GCF_002938485.1. Taxonomy (NCBI): domain Eukaryota; kingdom Metazoa; phylum Arthropoda; class Insecta; order Coleoptera; family Curculionidae; genus Sitophilus; species Sitophilus oryzae. Next base: position 921,639 of record NW_022147067.1, read on the forward strand.
GTGCAATGATAGTACTTTCGTACCACCGAGGCACAACTATCGATAGTAAATAAAGGCTTTTTTCGGCTAGCCCAAATTATATAATGGAAAATAAATTTCTTGCAGTTTTTAGGTATATAATAAAATTATATAAGAGTTTCTTGCCTTGAACTGCTTATATAGAAATTAATTCCACGCTGTGTTCGACATAATGTGGATCAACCCGCTCTCACTACCGATTTCGGGGCCCTACCCTATCATCAGGTGAGCTCAGGTCGTTTCCACAATATGTCGAGCACAGCGCAGAGTATATACATACGACTTGTCGTAAAGTAGCGGTAAGATATTAAGTCCCGCATCGCGAGATAGCGGCCTGCGTGCAATGGTAGTACTTTCGTACCACCGAGGCGCAACTATCGATAGTAAAAGGATGGTAAAAGGCTTTTTTTTTCAGGCAAGCCAAATTATAAAATAGAAAACAAATTTCTTGCAGTAGAGGTATATAATAAAATTATATAAGGATTCAGTCAGAACTTTGTGATTGGTTTCCAACCAACAGTACGCTGTTCGCACAGAAAATTCTGATTGTTAGCTGACAGCCAGGCCTGTTCGCGGATCTTTTGCAAGTAAAGTGTCCGGCTCATGCGTATTGCGACCCGACGTCATTAATATTGGTAAACTTAACATACAAAACGTGTGTTGTTTTTGTTTAGTGTTTTTTTCTTCAAAAAATAAAGAAAAGAAATGAGCGATTTTGAATCTACCGAAGAATCTAAGGCGTCCGAATTTTCGGATACAGATACAGACCTAAAAGAGCTGATGGAGGAACGGGTCAGGCCCAAGAATCAAAATTACAAAACATTAAAACATTAAAAAGAACAAAATCAAAAACATTAAAAGATGTCTTGGTTAATTCCCTGTTCGTTTTCTTCTTTATTCGGTATTACGTAGAAGTTAAAATTAGTGGTATTATTAGATCAAAAAAGAAGAGTAGGGGATTCGCTGTTCACACAAACAATTTCAAATCGATAAGAAACTGCATTATTTGAGACCTGCGCATTAACACCGGTGTGGAAGAAGTCACAAACATGTCACAGACATGTTGGGAACACGCTGTGAGATCAAACCTAATAAACAGAACGCTGGTCACGGTACTTAAAAAATATCTTAAGGCTTCTAGTTTTTTATGAAAGATGCACACAATATCAGAGAGGATCATGCCAACCCAAATATTAAACATTTGGGTTAGCATTTAGTGGCTTTTGAATCTTTTAAAGAAGTGGAGTGTCGCTAAACGTTAACTTAAATACGAGCTAAATAATTAACTTAAACAGTTACAAAATTGTAACAGTCTTGTGGCAGTTTTAAAGCTACATTAAAGGGTGAATTGATTCACTGAGTATGCATTCTATACATGTTCTATTTTAATTTATAATTGATTTATTTAAGAGTTATTAGTTTAAAGAGGTATCTTCTTTATAAAGATTTGTTTGTCTCGGTAACTGAAACAGACCCTTGCGTTTGGTGTCATTGCACGTCTTAGTACAGGGTAAATATATTGTTTTAAAGTTATTATTGGTAGTGGCAAGGGTTCACTATTTAGTTGGCAAGGGTTCACCAAGAGCTAGTGGCAAGGGTTCACTAGGCTGGTGGCAAGGGTTCACCAGTTGTTTGAAGAGCTAGTGGGAAGGGTTCACTAGGCTGGTGGCAAGGGTTAACCAGTTGTTTAGAGAGGACTCTTCGCGTTTAGTGCCGTAATATGTTTTGGACATTTATTTGTGAAGGGTTTTTTGCGTTTAATACCCGTTTAACATTTGAACTGTGATATTTTACCTTAATAATAAATATTAGGAATTTTGTAGAACCGGCATACTCACAAAGAGTTATTTTTTTCAGGCAAATATATGTCATGAACCATCCTGAACAAGAACCTGCCTTTACCCATAGCCGTTCGAATTACAGTTTGTTTTCTTTTAAGTTTTTTTTTATTTACCAATGATTATTTTATATTTTTTTTACATTTATTAAAATCGATTAAAATTTAATATGCTCAGGCTTTTTGGTACCATAAAAGGACAATGAGATTCAGCTCAACAAAGCAAGCTTTTAATACGTTATAATAAAGTTTATTTCAATACATTAGGCATATTTTAAACATTATCACTTTTACACAGATATTATTTTAAAAATAATTTCGTTGAAATAATTGGATATATTTGAACAAAACGAATTGTATGACATACAGTATATACACAAATGTAAAATATTTAAGTAGGCTTACAAAGAGGCGGTGTTATAACTAGTGAGTGAAAATAAATAAACAATATGTCAAGGAATAAAAACACGGAAAAAGATATGTTATTTATGTTCACATTATACGTACAGGAAAAACCAAACATTGCAGATAATGATACTAACAAGATATTGTTGAATTGTTCGATTTTATTGACTTGAATCTTCACTCCTCTAAATAGTTACATTTATTATTTGAATCTGTTAAAGGGACATCATATTTTCATTTCCTTTATGAATAAAAATAGAATGATGAGTAGGCATTGACTTTGACATTTTAAGAAAAATCTGTTGTACCTGTTTCCATGCATCGATTAAAAGACTAAGAAAGAAGTCTAAAGTTGAGTTTATATGACATACTTGTATAAACTCACCTTTAGACATCGGAGAAATTGAGGAGAGTTGACTTGAACATTGAATAGTTAGTCCATAAGGATGATGGAACAAATTTCTTCTGTAGTAGTTCAAAGAAGTAAGCGAGCAAGATAGTTACGTTTATACCTTTGACATGTTTTACTTTCATCAACTCTTCAAACTCCTTGAATTCCCTATCATATACGCCACGAGACTTTTCTGGCAGTATTTCTGCTGTAGCCACCTCTGCCTGGTTAATAATTCCTTGCGGAAGATCTTCCTGAATGATTTTTCTTTAAAATCTGACTTGGTGGTTGATAATTCACTATTTTATCGTTAAAAATCGCAAAAATAATAAATACATATTTAATAAATATTATCTATTAAACTATTGTAGGTAAATTTAAGTAAACTGTTATAAATTATAGATAATAATGTCCATAAACTAATGTCGACTTTGAAAATAGTTACTAACTCTCACTAGAAAATTGCCATTGCGACACCAGCCACCTTGATTGCAATTTTATTTAAAAATCGATTTTTATTGAAAACCTGAGCTAGATAGGTATAGGAAACCCTAATATAGTTTGAAAGAGCATTTGAATCTACTTCGATTTATGTAAAAAAATACAAGGTATTGCATTTGAAATAACGAAGTTTTTATATAAAATATATCCTTAAATAGATCAACAATTTTTGATACCCCTGTATAAATTTAGGGAAGCAATACCATTTTTCAGTAAAGTTTATTTCTCTACCTTTAAACTCAGCACAAGAATTAATTCTTAAAAGTAATGTACAGGGTGTTAATAATATATTCTAGCAAATTTAAATATCTTTAAATATCTCACAAACCAAAGATTTTTAATATTTTTTATTTTTTAATAACATATTTAATCCTTATAATAAAAGCCTTTTTTTGGGCTCAAAAATCCAAAAATGAAATAAAATACCGGGTGTTCCATAAGAAAAAATATAACTTTGGTATCGATTTTAGTTCTGAAACACCCTGTATATTTCAAAATAATTCTAAATTCTGCACATTGCCCATAAAATACTTTGTTTATACATCTTTCCTTTTTCGTATAATCAACCGAGGCGAATGAGGTGCGTCACCCTGTATATAAGATAACACACTAGTAGCATAAATAACTATTCTTTTATTTATTATATTAGTTATAACACTAACCTTTATTATCATGTTTTCCTCCGTGCAACAGGTGACTCAAGAACCCGTGACCACTTTTCGAACTGGGGGGGCTAGTCGGAGTCCCCTTACCCCCCTCCAATTCGAACACCCCAATGTCCACACTACTCCTCGCACTCGAGATCCGACTATCGTCCGACACGTCATACACGTCCGCCATTTTAAGATCGCGATACGTCACAATCCACTCGTCGTTCGTCTGGCAACCCTTGTTCAGCCCATCGTCATCCCCGGGCTTGGTTATCTCCCCTTTAGCTTTGATATTCCTCAAATTTCTGTCATAGTTCACTCGCTTGAATCGACTGTCTAGTTTGTCCGAGTCCACACTCTTTTTCCTAGCCATTCTTAAGTATCTTTTAATTGTATCTGATACAGACTGAGACACGTCGTCGTTTTCCACACTAGATTTCCTTCTAGAACCTCCTTTATGTTTATCTTCTCTCTCTTTCTCTTTTCTCTCCTCCTCTTCTTCAGCCTGTTGCTTTTTGTAAGCTTTCTCGCACTCAAGCAAAACATGTTCAGGTATTGGCAAAGTCTGAGTTCCCCAATTCCTGTAAGTTACTTCAATAGTTTCACCTTGGACTTCAATCAATGGAGGTGGATGTCCTGGAACGAATTTTCCTTCCCGGTCTCGATGACTAAGTCCCAGACGAGTACTGTGATAAGTCCTGGATGGAGAGTGATAACCACTAGGAGAAGAATACCCTGTACCTCCACGACTTCCCCTGAAACCCTTGGCTTTTCTGAGTTCGAAGTAAAGTTTCTCCAAAGCCTTTCGGTCAGTGAGCAGATCAGAAACCACCTTATCTCTGTGAGGACTTTGGCTAAAGTACCTTGAAAGAGTATCTAAGAGGCTTCTTTGAACGTAATCTCCCTGGAAGTTGACTTGTTCTGATGACTGATATGGTGAAAGGTTGGTTCTTGGTGAGAGATTACTGTTACTACTATAGTGTGAGGGAGAACTGGTACGACTCGATGTTAAAGTAAGATGTTTTTGAAGCTTATCAATCAGTTCTTGGTAGTTAAAATCAGCAGACCCTGTTTTTAGAGCGTCAGGAGTGTTAGCCATACGAAGATACTGTTCTAGCATGCTTACCAACTGTTTATCTTCATGTGTTTCGTGGTCAGGCGTTGCAGATGTTGAGGGTATTCCTGTTGGTGTAGATGTTGAAGGACTGTTAAGGAAATCTTCTCGCATTTTCTTAATATCGAATTTTCCAGGAATTTTTGGCTCCAGAAGTAAATCTTTGGGTCGTTCAGGTTTGAGAATATCAACTTCCCCTTCTGACATAGCCTTTCGGCAACTCCCTCCTTTCTTCGGGACATTCTTTCTTTTTTTCCTGAACCCTAACGCACCAGGGTATGAGTTTTTCCTCCACAACAAGAACTTGGCTTCTTTCCTGCACAGTTCCTGAAAGTGCGCCTCAATTTTCGGTATGTCTTCGGGGCAGTTCTTTGCGCCTTCTGGTATAAGTTTCCTTCCTGCATCCGCCATGTATTTCCAGGTTTTCCTCGTCAGCAACCATCGTTCTTTCGGCTTTTTTCTCCTGATCGATCGCCCCATGCTGATGGAATACTCGGTGCTTTCAGTTGAGGCACTTCTACCTAAGTTTTTTCGTTTCTGAGAGGCTCTTTCTGCCATTTTTCTCCGCGTTTTAGAGGTTAACTAGTCAAGAAATAAACTCATCGCGAATGGAAGTGAATCCGGGGGGCCATTATTTGGCAAACTGAGCAATGAAAATAATTTTGCATAAGGCTGAGGTTCGTCCACTTGATTATGTCGCCGGTATCACAATTAAGTCGGTGGCAACATTTGTGCTATTTTCTTGGCAGCGAATTCTCAAATCAAAGCGACTGGCGTGGGCAAAAGCCGAAATTTTTGGACCGCGGCTGCTATACGGATGACAGGCCTGGACAAAAATTCGCGCCGATTGAGTTATTAAAATGATATGAAGCATGCCGCGAACGGAGTGTTTGTCTGGATAGAGACTGGATGCATCCCGATACGTGACGGTTTTTATCCAGGATAGTCCGAGAAAAACAACTAAAATTTTGTTTTTTAGGTGTCTATTTATATAAATTGTACGCGACAATTTTCACAAACAAACAGATAGGTCCAAACTTCACACTGTCTTGAGAATTTTTTGAAAATTCTTCTTATATGTTGCTTCAGTATTGTCACAAACTATTTTGGATTGCTCCTTTAACTTGTTTTAGTTCACTGTATGTTCCTGTTGTTCTTCTTATTAACTTTTCTATAATTCAATTGGTCTTTCATAGATAAGTTACTTGTGTTATTAAGTAAAATGATTTTAATAGCCACAGTTTATTGTTTAAATTTATTTTTTATTACAATTATTGTGTTTAAAATACCTCAAGAGTTTTGCATTACACAAGAAGGTTCTGACTAGTTCCAACTTTTTTCTAACTTATTAGTTGTGTATCTTTTTATTAATTTGTCACAAAGAAGCTGTTCTTTTGAAGTTGTAGTGGATTTGATGCTTCCAAAAAAGATAATGAATCCATCTCCAAACAACTCTTTTCATTAGCCAATATTAATTGTTTTAATCAACTTTTGGTTTTTTTTTCTCAAAAAAATGAACTTAGAATAATTAAAAACTGCTTTCAGTATGCCACTTTAGCTAAGTTTTACTTTCAACCTGAAAAATCTTCGATGTAAAATTGTTTTTTTGAAGATTTTTATTATGGAGAAAACCAAATTGCTTTCTACTATCACTATCACTCTAAAGAACTTTTTCAGACAATTTTTTTCATGTTTCAACACAGAATAACTTTGATCTAAGAAAAAGCTTTATCTGGAATTTCCTGATAGGTTTTATATCAAGTAGAATTTGTATTTCCAGAAAATTGACCCGTTCACATCTGTTTTCAATAATATCACTCAGTACAGCTTCTGTTACTTGCGGTTTTTTACAGGTTAACACTGAATATCGGATATTTAATAAGTTCTTTTTTAAAACCCATCTCTTCAAAACTGCTTTACGAAACCGTTTTGCAAAAAGTCACTTTGAGTCTTTAAAGAAATAGCTTAAACATCAGTTAAAAAAACATCTGTTACTTTTAGAGATTTTTTTCCTCTTGGACACTGAATTCTGTTATGGAGAACGATTTTTTTAGCTGCTTTCCAATTTTAAAAAAAGTTTAATCCTGGTAAAAACTGCTTCCAATAATATCACTTGAAACAATTTTTTCTTTTTTAACACTGAATTTTGTTGACTTAAAGGGACCTATTTTGGTAAAATAGTTTTTTAGGTTTTCTCTTTTGAAGGAAGAAGTTAATTTAAAATTTCCAGGATTAAAATTAAGCATGAATCTTTTAAAGACTGCTTCCAGTAATATATCTTAAAACATCTTCCGTCACTGGATATTTTTTTCTTCTTTGTTACTGAATTTTCTTGACTTAAAAAAATATATTTTTGTGAAATATTTTCTAGGTTATCTGTTAAGGATTGCTTCCAATAATATTACTTCAATCAATTGAAGCTTTCTTTCTTGTTCAACACTGCATATCTTAGTTTCAGAAGAGTTTTTTTTTCGCACTTTGAGTCTTCTGTCACAAATAAAAACTTCTAGATGCTTCCCAACTTTTTTCACAAGCGATTTTTTTATACAGCTTCACACTAAATCTTCTTCATATTTTTAGGGTTTTTGCCGGCATAACTTTCCAGAAGAAATATCCAAGCTTTATTTACACTCGCGTTTTTTTTAATATACCTCGACACTTAATGAGAAGAACCGGTTTATATTTTCGGAGTTTTTCGATAGTTTTGCGGGCCGATTTTTGGACACGGTTGGTGAATCGGTCGTCGCGCTGGTATACTCACTCAAAAAACTGCGAGACGCGGGAATTGAGATTTAAGTTGGAAACAAAAATATCAAGATTTGGCAAGAGATACCGGGCGGGCAGTTTTCGCATAGGCCGGCCCGGTTTTTCCGTGAAAATAGAGGAAAATAAAAAAGCGTTTTCGATAGAGAGTCGTGGAGGCGTGGCGAATTTTTATTGGAGTGTGATGAGAGTATTTATACGGGGTCCGGCAATAGTGGCGTCGGGCATCTGTAGCTCGCGTAGAATAAAAAACTAGCCTACAGTATGTACTAGGGTGTATGTAGTAGAGTGAGTGGATCGGGATGCATTTTTAAACGGAACACCCTGTATATTATTATATTTTTGGTTTCCTTTTTGAACACTTTACTCAATCCTAAGATATTTACTCAATCCTAAGATAAGTTTACTCCAGCCTAAACAACCATCATTCTACAGCAACAATTTTCTGTGATTTTTCTAAGGCGTTCGATTGTGTAAATCATAAGATCCTAATTAATAAACTGCAGCACTATGGGTTCAGGGGATCATCTCTCGAATGGTTTAAGTCGTATCTGAGCAACAGAAGTCAACTTGTGAGGGTGGATACCACGTTGTCTAGCAAGCCAATAGAATGTGGAGTACCACAAGGCTCAGTACTAGGCCCTATTTTGTTTCTTCTTTTTATTAACGACATTGCTAACATAAACATCAGTGGCAAAATATGTCTTTTTGCGGACGACACTAGCTTCACTTGGAGCAACAAGGACATCGCGGCACTTCATAGGATTATATCAAATGACTTAATCACCATTAAATCTTGGTGCGATTCGAACCTCCTGAGTCTCAACATTTCTAAAACTAAGGCTTTGTCGTATAAAAACTCGTTGCAGCCTTTTGTACTTGACAACACCACCATTGACGTCGTAAAATCCGTAAAATTCTTAGGGCTTGTTGTGGACAATTCTCTGAAATGGGACATACATATCGAAGCTTTGTCGAAAAAATTGAGCTCTGCCTGTTTTGCATTAAGGTCTGTTTCTAAGGAGCTTAACTTGTCAGTGGCTAGAACTGTTTATTATGCACTTTTTGAGTCGCACCTCAGGTATGCCCTTCCATTCTGGGGTACGTGTTGTGCGGCTCAATTTGACCGCATTTTCAAGCTCCAGAAGAGAGCTGTTCGATATTCACTGGGACTAAACAGCAGAACTCATTGCCGGGGCTTTTTTAGAGAATTAAAAATATTGACTCTTCCTTCCTTATTTATATTTGAATCCGTTTGCCTAATACGTAAACATGTATCAGCTTCTCAAGAAAGGCCATCTCACACTTATCCACTCAGGAACGCGGAGCAAGATCTTTATCTACCTACCCCACGCTCAGAGTTAGTTAAAAGTTCAATATTATACAACTCGAAAAAAATGCACAATCACCTGCCATTTGAAATCAAATCCTTAACATCATTTTTTTCATTTCGCAAAGCATTGAACTCTTATTTACTAGACAAGGCTTTCTAGGCCGTAAATGAATTATATTTGAATTGAAAATCGAATTTGATCTTGAAAACACTGGTCTAATGTTTGCTATTGCTATATTTACTAATGACATCGAAATTAATTTATTTAGAGGTTATTGATATTTTGCTATAAACTGGCTAAATATTTTTGAATATTATTTTATTTTTTTTTGTTCTTTGACATTGTAAACATTTATATATGTCTATTTTAACAATAAGACTGACAATATTATTTGTATAAAGTTTTGTATTATCTTTTGTTTGTTTGTTTGTGTACCTTGTTTTGTTTTACTTTGTTTGTTAGTTTACCTTTGTCCACAAATTGAAAAATTTTTTGACAATAAAGGCATTTATTTATTTATTTATTTATTTATTTAATATGTTTGTATAGTTTTAAAAATATTAATAAATATGTAAAAAAAAATATTTTTTTCAGCCTTTTTTAAAAAAATTATTAAAAATACAAGAACTGTCCTTAAACTAAGACTATATTAGGTATTTACTTTAGAAGGTCTGTACTTAACTTTGCTCTAATTATGGTAATTGTAAATCATACAAGGTGTTTAAAATTCTAATCCAAACTTTGTAAAATATAAAATAATTTTTCTTTCTCTTTTTAAATGGAACACCCTGTATATTATTTTTTTATTCATTGGAGATTTAAAAAATGAACACTTTTTGTATTTAAAGTAGGTATTTCAAAATTTTTAATGGTTTCGTAGATACAGGCAATATTATTTCATATGGCCGTTTCAGTGATTAAATGGTCCGGCAATAGTGGCGTCGGGCATCTGTAGCTCGCGTAGAATAAAAAACTAGCCTAAAGTATGTACTAGCACAGTACTAGGGTGTATGTAGAAGAGTGGGTGGATCGGGATGAATTTTTAAACGGAACACCCTGTATATTATTATATTTTTGGTTTCCTTTTTGAACACTTTACTTAATCCTAAGATATTTAATATGTTTGTATAGTTTTAAAAATATTAATAAATATGTAAAAAAAATATTTTTTTCAGCCTTTTTTAAAAAATTTATTAAAAATACAAGAACTGTCCTGAAACTAAGACTATATTAGGTATTTACTTTAGAAGGTCTGTACTTAACTTTGCTCTAATTATGGTAATTGTAAATCATACAAGGTGTTTAAAATTCTAAGCCAAACTTTGTAAAATATAAAATAATTTTTCTTTCTCTTTTTAAAATGGAACACACATGGAACACCCTGTATATAATTTTTTTATTCGATGGAGATTTAAAAATTGAACATTTTTTGTATTTAAAGTATTTCAAAATTTTTAATGGTTTTGCAGATACACGCAATATTATTTCATATGGCCGTTTCAGTGATAAAATACGAGAGAAAATACATATAATACAAATACTTTGATAAAAATTTACTTTCTAAATACAAAAAATGTTTATTTTTTAATTGTCCATCTAATAAAAAAATAATACACAGGGTGTTCCGTTTAAAAAAACTAAAAAAAAATATTTTATATTTTAGAAAGTTTGGCGTAGAATTTTGAACATCCCGTATGCCGATTTATAGCAAAGTAAGTACAGACCATCTAAAGTAAATAGCTAATACAGTTTTGATTTCAGGCTAGTTCTTGTATTTTTAATATTTTTTTAAGAAAGACTAAAAAATGTATATTTTTTTAATTTATTTATTAATATCTCTGAAACTATCCAAATATATATTACTGATATATTAGGATTATGTAAAATGATCTGAAAGGAAGCCAAAAATTCAATAATATACAGGGTGTTCCATTTAAAAAAAGAATTTTTTGAATCACCGGTGATCAATAGTCCCAAATGATTTTTTTTTAAATCACATCTCAATTTTTCAAATGGAACCAGTTGGTACATTAGCATGTTTGGAAAAGGCGAAAAAAATTTACGAATAATTTGGTACCACACACTTGGTATTTCGAGTCAATTTGTGTCGTTATGAACCCCATGTTACAATTTCAAATAAAACCATATGCGAAAATGTCAAAAGTTGACATACGATATGTCATTTTATTCAGTGTTATTTTCTATCGAATAAAGTAAAAATATACTGAGGAGGGTGCCATTTCAAAAGTCAAACCATTTCAAACTCAAAAGTTGTAGTCGTTTCCGGTATCAGTCTTCTACAAGTTGTTTCACCGGATATAACTACTATATCCGGTGAAACAGGAAGTGACTGAAAACAATAATTGAACACATCAATCAATCCTAATTTATGTCGCATACTAACATACTAAATCTTGTTTTTTTTTTATCTGAAAAAATAAAAAAGTTATAGTGGTGAGCCACTTGTGAAACACACCCAGTATTTTAGTTAACATTTCTATTCAAATATTTTCTATACATTTTAATGTACAATGTGATCGAAAAAAAAACGGCGTCAGCGATGGCTAGGAAAAAATGAAGATCGCTGTCATTTTATATGTAAACTTATATGGGGAATGTTATCGATCGTTGTTTGTAAGCCAACTGGACGCCGTTTTTGGAGATCGTTTATTATAAGAAAATGGCGCCGGGAGACACGTATAGCCGCCCATAATAAAATATGTTAATAAAAAGTTGGTAGACAGTTCTTTTAGTTTCAAAGTAAAGCAATTTTTCCATTTTTTTTATCTCAAAAACTGCGACTTTGACTGATTTTGATGTTATTACAAATTTTGTTGCAAATATTATCCCTAATCTTAAATTGAAAACCGCGTTTCGCTAGCTACTGTAATTTTGGAGTTACGATTTTTTAAAATTGTTAACCCCCTCCCATACCCCCTTACCAACCCCCCACCCCCACCAAAAACTAATGGCCAAATTCTCAGGTGCCACAGTATTTTTGTGCCAAATTTGGTTAAAATCGGTTTAGCGGTTTTTGAGTTATCTTGTTACAGACAAACTGACAGACGGACAGACAGACAGACACCATGAAAATATTTTGTATTTAGGTCATTTATGACCCAAATAACTCATTTTAAGTGAAATAAAAAAAAATTTGCCGATCTTAATAGCCTACCATACCTGCTGGTATGGTCGGCTAAAAATATAAGCATGCTTAAAGTGAACTATGAACCAGTCTACAGAAGGTAGGTCTTAAAACAGCTGCTATGCGCTTTTTTCAATAAAAAATAAGATCTTTCTCAACCCAGACAACTGATCAAAATAAAAACAAACAAGCGGTTACATCAACAGGCCCTAACATAAACTTATTCCTCGAGGAATATTTTATACATTTTGCGTTTTTTTTCTAATCAAAACACGTCCGAGCATTATGAAAAATAATATTTTTCTTTGGGATATTTTTAGAAAGGAACGGTTAACACTCGCTCGTTTTTGATAATCGAAAATCTATCGTTGCCTGGTCGAAATTTTATTTAGTTTACTCTTTTTTTTTTTCTTTATTCTTCCAGTGGTTTTTGTAGCGAAAAAGAATATAAAGATCAGTATAGAGGACGGTTTTTATATAACGAGTTTTAAAACAGTAGATCTTCTAGGAAGAAATTGATCACCGCGACTTTGTAGATATACTAGCGTGTACCAGCGACTTCGTTCGCGTCGAATTAATCATTTGTAATGGTGATGATAAAGCAAAGCAAGAATTTCCATTAACATACAAACTGGATAAATTTTTTTCACGTTTGGTAATATTTGAGGGGTAGTTTCATCTCGTTGGAATTTGACTTTCGAAAAATCCGTTTGCCAAAAATAAGCTTTTTACGTCAAGCAGTTTAAGCAGTTTAATCGTGGTTAAGAAATTACCCAACTTTTTGGTTTGGTTACACCCTGTATGATTTTTTTTTAAATTTCAAAATATGTAAAAAAAACAAATAAATTATGCTTGTCCAAGCGTTTTCCCGAAAGACTAACTATTTTTTAAATAACAAATATTGAAATATTTGAGGGGCGTTTTCACCCTCTTGGAATTTGAGATTCGAGAAACCCCTCCTTATCGAACCTCTACACCCCACAGTCAATCCATTTGCCAAAAATCAGCTTTAAACGTCAAGCAGTTTAAGCAGAATCGTGATTACTCAATGGTCATATTTTATGAAACACTCTGTATAAATTTATAAAAAATGTAAAACAACAAAATAAAATATACGTGTTTATGAGTTTTTCCGAAAAACTCACCGGTTTTTAAATAAAAAATATTTTAATATTTGAGGGATAGTTTCACCCTGTAACGTTTTTGGTTCGTTACATGTCTTTTTTATATATAATATATGATGTCTGGCCTACCATCACCGGATTCCGTATCGTTCAGGCCTGATAATTTATTTGGCACGCTTGGCGTAATTTTTACGTTCCCTAGTCTCCAACCCTGCTATCGTTTCACTGTTCTGTGGAGGCGCGCGCTGTCAAAATCCTTGTTATATGTGAAGGCGCCTCTCTGCGTTTTACCCTCACTTTGTTTTTGGCCAGTTTGCGGCATGGTTGCAAATCCTGCTTTTAGAAATGGCAATTTAAATCTTGCTGCAAAATCTGAATCAGCTGCCATTTCGAAGCTACAGGGTAGAGTTTTGGATTGACCCACCTTAGCTCGTATTTTTATTTTGCTGACACGTTGGTGTACTTTTGCTGTTGTCCTCCAGAATGTTAAATGGAAGAAAGGACAGTTATTTTGTTTATTATTGAGCCCTCGGAAATGTTTCGAGGGTCTTATGGACGGACTGTGTCCAACGTATGGGCAGACGTCCATTTTTTTTTTGTTTATTGTTATTGATTAGTTTTCTCTCTAGTGAAATACATTATCCACGACTGCTCTCCGATGAAAAGCTGCCGTTCGCAGTGGTAATGTTTTATAAAAAACACTACAACCCCCTTAGAATTCGAGTTTGGTTTGGCAATCTGTTTTCCAAAAATCAGCTTTTTACGTCAAACGCTTTAAGCAGGATCGTTATTTATCAATGACCAGATTTTTCAAAACACCCTGTATACATTTTTAAAAAATCTTAAAATATGTAGAAAACAAAATAAAATATACGTGTTTAAGCGTTTTTTCGGAAACTTGAACGTTTTTTAAATAAAAAATATTGTAATATTTGAGGGGTGGTTTCACCCTCTTGGAACTGGAATTTCGAAAAATCCTTTCTTATCGAACCTCTACACCCTAGAATCAACCTGTATGCCAAAATTGAGCTTCTTACGTTGAGTGGTTTGAGCAGGATCGTGATTAATCAGTATGTCGGTCACTTAAGGATTTTATATATTAGTATAGATTGTATCCCCCTTTCTTCAGTTATAATGCAGCATACAGCTTCAAGGCTTTGGCAAAAGCCAGTATATGAGAGGGTTTTACAGAAGTTAAATCAATGGTACCAAAGTTTATGGCATGAATGGTTGTTGTTTCGGCGTACCCAGTGATTAAGTGTTTTGTTGTTTCCCACAAAATCTGCATTCACCGTTGCTTCTTAGCTTCAATATATAATGAGGTATTCATTGAAAAGTCAGTGTCCTGTTAAACCCTATGAAAAACCGAAAGTTGTTCTTATTTAAATCAAACTTCTTCGAGTGTTTTTTTTACCCAAACCAAACCTTCACTGTAACATATACAGGGTGAGTTTCCTACGATGTTCTCTATGAGTATCTCGGAAACTACTGGAGATAGAGAGCCGGTTAAATGGGGAAAGAATTGCAGTTTTGTGGAGCCATAAATATGCGCCTTTCATATTTTTGAAAAAGTTCATGGCTAACTAGATATTTCGAAAAAAACAAATTTCGGCTATTTTAAAAACTGTCCCTAATTCCATTATAAGCTATTTTAGACAAAAAAATTTCAGATATAAGTTGTAGATAATCACATCCTTCAAGAGATCATGTCCTCCGCTTTTTTCTAAAGCCTGTCATTTTTGACATATGATACAAACATATGTTTTTTTAAATGGAAACCATAGTTGGCCATGAGTTCATAAAAAGCGCCATTTTTTAAGCTTTTTAGTGATATAAGCTATAATATATTTTCTTCGAAAAATTACTTAGTTATAGCCAATTCTTATCATTTTTAAACAATTTCACTTAGTTAGCCATGGAAACAAGTTCAATCGCCGTTGCTCTCAGAAATGTGAAGCTGTCACATCCAAACATAAATTGTAAATTGTAAAAATGTAAATTAAAATAAACAAAAATTGTAAATATGAATTTTTCAAATGAAGGAAAGCGTGTAGATACTCGCGCATCAATAGAGTGGTTCCAACATGACTTTCATTATGACACACTACCCCCCACCCCCCATAATGAAAGAAATGTTAAAAATTATTTATATCATAATTATGCAAACGCAGGGATAGGAAGAGGTGGACTAATTGCATGGGCCTCCTCGATCAACTGACCTATCCATTTTAGAATTTTTATGCGGTATGGTTAACAATAAGGTTTACAAAAGAACTTATGAATTAAGAGAGGCACTCGAAGTGGCGGTACGAGAAAAGTTTAATTAAATTGATCGGTCCTTCTGTGAGAATAGGTAGTAATTCAGTTTTAAAAAGATGCAACTCAAATCAATGGCGGAACATTTTCTAAAATAACTTAAAGTGTATGTAGTGATATTATATTTTTAAGCTTTAGTTTGTGTAATGTAAATTGTAAAGAACCGTTTAGTAATATATTCTGACTTTTTATAACTTATAAATCATAACAGAATAAAAATACCATGCAATCTAAGTGAAATTAGTCAAGAAAGATAAGAATTGGCTTTAACTAAATTTAACTTTCCTAAGATGTCTTGAAAACCGTTCTCTAAAAAACGTAACATTCACCGGTCAACGTATTCTCGAAAATGTATGGTCAAGAAAAGTTGAACCAATAATCCTACACGCTTTTCTTCATTCGAAAAATTCATATTTACAATTTTTATTTATTTTAATTTACAAAGTTTGGATGTGACAGCTTCACATTTATGAGAGCAGAGACGATTAAACTTGTTTCCATGGCTAACTAAGTGAAATTGTTTATAAATGATAAGAATTGGCTATAACTCTATATCAAAAGGCGCTTTTTATGAAGTCATGGCCAACTATGTTTTCCATTTAAAAAAACATATGTTTGTGTCATATGTCAAAAATGACAGGCTTTAGAAAAAAAACGGAGGACACAATCTCATTAAGGATGTGATTATCTACAACTTTTATCCGAAAACTTTTTGTCCAAAATAGCTTATAATGGAATTAGGGACAATTTTTAAAATAGCCAAAATTTGTTTTTTTCGAAATATCTAGTAAGCCATGAACTTTTTCAAAAATCTGAAAGGCGCATATTTATGACCCCACAAAACTGCAATTCTTTCCCCATTTAACGGACTCTCTATCTCCAGTAGTTTCCGAGATACCCATAGAGAACATCGTAGGAAACTCACCCTGTATAATATCATCATCATCGTTATTTTCAGCTTATTCAACCATTTCCAATTATGGTGTAGCCATATCCATGAACACCAATGAACACCAATATGGTGTTCAAATTATGGCGTATGGATAGTATGTATATATACTATCTTTGTAGTTATCCCTGCTAATGTCCTAATATCATGATCCCATCTCAGCTTCGGTCTTCTTCTAAATTTCTTAATTCCTCGTCACCATGCTGCAATTTTTGTGGTCCAGCTGTTGTCCGTCCTTGTTCCCAAGTGTCCTGTCCATTGCCAATTGAAGGATTTGACTCTGTGGATGACATCTATTACCTTGAATATGATTGTTTCTTCCATAAGTACTCCATACCAACAATTCTTCTGTTGATTTCTGGTAGTAGAGATCCCGAGCTGTGTATTAGTTGTCCCAAATATATGTATTCTTCTAATATTTCCAGTTTTGTTTTATTTATTAGAGAGAATGTCTTTTTCTGTCCACTAGTTACATTGTAACATTACGTAGTAGATTTCTTCAATAACAAGGGGCCGTCCTCTGCCGGAAACACTGCGACCTGTGAGGCCTATTGTCTTTTTCCCCTTCCTATATCTGCACCCATTCTCCTATCCCTGTGCTCTGCACTAACTTATGCAGGTCCTTCATAGGATGGGAGCATAGCTCTTCCGGTTCTAGCCTAGCTTTCCCAAATAAAAAGTATCGCTTGCGAACCAGAGCCTCACAGTGACATATTATGTTCTCCGCTGTTTCAGGATATTTATCGCAGAGTCTGCAGGAAAGACTTGTTCAGGTAACACTTGACAGCCATGTGTCCTGTCAAGAGGCCTGTTGTAATCCTCACTTTATTCCTGCTAAGCATTAGCAGTTCTTTTGCAGTTTTAGAGCTAGATCCTTGGATAAAGGCCTTGCTGTGCCTGTGCCACTGTCTGTTTCTCCAGTGGACATTCTGTTTTTCCCTGATCCAGAGTTTTAGTGTACTACGGGCCATACATTTGGGTATTCCCCACTGGCTCTGGACCAAGATAGGATGCCGATGATCCTTGCCTAGCTAGCACATCATCTTTTTCATTGCCTTGAATGCCGCTGTGGCCCGGGACCCAGAATAATTTAGTTCTGTTCCTTCGTGCCAGAGCTACCATTTCATCTAGGCATTCCCAGGCTCATAAGCCCAAGTGCCGCCTGACTTTCTGAGCATTGTTTGTTTTCTCTCACACATTGTAGAATGGCAAAGATTTCTGCCTGGAATACAAGAATATTTAGCTTAATATTAATACAAGAATATTTTTCCAAGAAAAAGGATACGTTTACCCTTGGTCTTTCCCTAAATATTCTAGCTCCTGTTCCTTCAGCGGTCTTTGACCCGTCTGTGTACCAGGTTAGTCCATCCTGAAGGAGTGTTATATCTATCTACATTCCTCGATCCATTTTTTTCACCTCGAATGGTTTGTGGTAATGATAAAGAGGGGTTATTTGGAGCAGAGGTCCCCCGATAGAATTCCCCATCTTTAAGTGTCCTGTTTCTCTCCTATTTTGTAGAGACAACACTTTGTTGTCGATAGAGTCCCATTCTTGCCTCCGCCTGGATCCTATGTAAAGAGGTGGAGGTCCAGAAGCGTATCCATTGATGCAGTGGGCGTTGATTTCATCGCCCCTGTTATGCTCAGACAAGCAAGTCTTTGCACCTTGCTGAGGCTGAGCATTGTTGTTTATTGCATTACCTTAGACCACCATACCAAGGATGCAGGTGTTACGGAAGGCCTCAGTACAGCCAGTGCACCATCTGTGATCTGAGGCCCTTGATTTTTCAATGAAGTCGTCACCGCCCTCCTTGTGACATTTTCCAAATGTCGGTTCCAAGTCAGTTTGGTATCATCAGCCTCTGCATTACGTAGTAATTGAACATTACGTTAGCTTTTGCTAAGTTCATTTTGAGACCCACTTTATTGCTGGCTGTATTAACTTCGTTAATTTGTGCTTGTAGTTCATCAACATTTTGAGAGTCTTATCAGCGTTTTTTATCTTTTAATTGCTTTTTCAAAATGCCATTATCATTTGAAATAGTTGAAGTTGTTGGCATTTAGAAAAAGCAATCAAAAGATAAAAAAACGCTGATATGGCTATCAAAATGTTGATCTAATAACAATTTGAGATTTATACTATTACGTCAAAAGCAACTTTTTTCCAAAGCCTACCATGACTTCAACGAATCATCGTTTCTTGTTCACTGTTATTAATATCTTAATTATTATATATTAATACCTCTGGTATTATGGTATTCTGGTATTTCGTCGATTTTTAAATAAACTAACTGTTTCTATCTTATTTTTTATTAGAATGGGCATAATTAAGAGGGCTACTGATACCGTGTTGTAAAAATAAGGTAATTAAGCGCTGATTTTTTGGTATTTATTATAATTATGCAAATATCTTCGGTTTGAAAGAAGATATCAAGATGCGGTTTTCGCTGACTTTGTAAGCCTTTACGACTCTCTACTATCAGCTAAAATTACATATACTATTGCATTTAATTTTTTTGAAAAAACGCGCAATGTTTGTTAAATTGTAAGACAACGCCCCCTAGCGTCTACGTTCAAAAGCTTATTATTATTGTTTATATGGATCAATATAGAGTAAGAAACGTTCTTTTAAACGAGCCCTCGCTTGTTGGATTCCGATCATCCAGTCCAGTTATTAATATTTAAATAAAAACAGATCTAACCTTCCCCCACCACTTTATTTTGGTAGATAGGGGGAAATGGCTTTAACAAGAAATATTCAAAATTTGCTGAAGATTATGAAGCTATTACTTATAGTAAACCTTATCTAGGCAAAATTGTGTAAAAACTCCATTTTCTTATTTTTGTTGCAGTTGCGCCCCCTAGCGGTCGTTCTACAAACTTGAAAATAATTTCCAGCAATTTCCCATAGCCTCTTTTGTTATAAATATTTTTTTTCCGCAGCCCCTACGGCTAATACTTTCCGAGATACAGCCGAGAGCTATTCTTAGTGGGACACCCTGTATATATAAATATTCCATGACTAGTCATGTCTAATTTTATTGATTTTTATTAATATTATAACAGTACTATCCTTATAATTTTTTCGAGTGAGTTAAATTTCTGTTTAAATTTAACTCACTAATAATACACTTAATAATTAATAACATGAAATTACTGGTCCTTCAGCTTAAGGTGATGCTAATCTCTGCGACATATACGCTTTACACAAATGCGATTTTATTATTTTTCACTTAACCGTCGAAAAATAATGTGCAGCTATTATTTTTAAAAGTTTCTAACAGGATTCGACTAAAATTCCAACAGGCCCACTAGATCACTTAGCGTTTTATGTATGATCTTCTAATGTTTAGGCGACACTAGGTATTTCATAAAGTGTCACAATACCATTAATTTCGCATATTTTATTACAAAATCTTGACACATATTTTCGAAGCGAAAAAAAACCGCGCATGGAATCGTTTCAATAATAGGTGCGACGTCGTGAAGCGGTGCATTATAAATAAATAATGGTACTCAGTACTCAGAACAAGCGCATCGAAAATAACTTTACGGCTTTATATTTAGCTTTCGTAAAGTTACATTTAGAGTACGAACGTTTAATTTTAATCGGTACATTATTATAAACAGCGAAATTTTTTTATTAATAATAATGGTTGGTTGGTGCTTGGTAGATATTTGGTATTATTGAAATATTTAAAAATATACAGGGTGTTTTAAAAAACATGTGCCATCTATCGTAGGGAGATTCCTCACGTAAAAATAAGATTTATTTTTCATATCAACATAGGTCCGATTCTGCGTTGTTTCGTAGCAACAGGGTGTTAAAATCTTAATATTTTTTCGATTTATTATAATTTTCTTCCAAGTGCTTTTAGCGTTTTGAATGAAATTTTGAGGGTGAAAGTTACTATAAATTCGACATACTTTAAAGCTAAAAAATTGTCGACATATTCACCAGGGACGTGAAGATGGGTTATCACTGAAATATTTTCTAAAAAAAAGACATGTACGCTACTGACTTTTTTCCTCTTATTAGAGAAATAGTGTAAGCAGTTTAATGCAAATTAAAAGTTGTCTTTTGATATTTTGTCGATTTCGGCTTCCTTGACGGGATAAACGCAATTTTATTAATCTGCCTTAATTTAAGTGTTAACAGCAGTATTATTATTTAGTTTATTAAGTTTAAAAAAATTTAATAGCATTGACTTGCAAAAGTTATAAATTAAAATTAGTTTTAATAATAATAATAATTTTTTTAATAATAATTTTTTTTAAACTTAGGTTTTTTGTAATTATCTTAAATACTTACTTATTTTTTTAATTGAAATTGCTGTAGGCGGGACTAATAGTAACAATATTTAATAATAAATTAGGCAAAATATATTTTATTAATTTTTTTTTTTAATTTTATTAATTATTGTGATTAATAAAATTGCGTTTATCTCATCAAGGAGGCCGAATTCGACAAAATATCAAGAGATAACTTTTTATTAAAAGAAAAAAGTCAGTGGCGCATATGTTTATTTTGGAAAATACTCCAGTGATACCCCATATGCAAGTCCCTGATTAATTTATCGACAATTCTTTAGCATTAAAATATGTAGCACTTATAGTAACTTTTACCTTCAAAATTTCATTCGAACCACTAAAAGAACTTGGAAGAAAATTATAATAAATCCAAAGATTATTAAAACTTTAACACCCTGTAGCTACGAAAAAAAGCAGAATCGGACCAATGTTGATATGAAAAATAAATCGTATTTTTACGTTAGAAATCGCCCCACGAGAGATTGTACATGTTTTTGAAACACCCTGTCTAGCCAAAAATAATGTCTTTTGGAGCAGAGATTCTCGACAATGGAGAAATCAGCCAGGCAGACGTATATACTCCGGGAATTTATGTAGTACATTTTTCAATCTGGCGATATTATAGAGTTTGTAGAGCTGTGCGAATTGAATTGACAACACAATGGAAGCAGAAGTATTGGAAGAGAAATAGGTTTTAGGCAAAAATAGAGTAGAGCTCATGCTATCAGAACCCGATTACATCTACAGTATGTCCCCGGATTGTCTTTACATGAGGAAAAACTTTTTTATTACTGACATTTTGAGAAAAATGCATTCTCCATAGAAAATTTTACTTGTTTCAAAATGATTAATCCCCTTTATACTTTTCCAACTTTCCATACCGTTTTAGAGAAAATTATATAAAGAAAATATGAAACAAAAAAAAATACAGAACGTTTGAGGCTTTTTGGTTTTACCAACGTCAACGGATTGTGTAGACGTATCTGTCTAAAAAAAGTAAAGTGTTCTCGAATAGTTGCATTTAAATATTTTAAATAGTTTTTTTCTTTATTCTTTGTATATTATTGTATTTTTTTTGGTTTCCGACGACGGAAGATAAGCTTTCCGAAACGTTAAGCATTTTTTGTTCGTTAGGCAAATTTGCCCAAGCAGCATTTGGACGTCGGGACAACGTTGTGTCACGCGACCAAACGTCGGGGCGCAACGTCGGCACAACCTCGTGCCAACTCTAGTCTGCACTAGTTTGGAGAATAATTTTTGGGTCGAAACGACGTTGGATACCGACGTTGGCTAGAAGCCTAATTTAGTACAAACTGCAACGTTGTTTAAAATCCTAATTCACAGAAATACAAAACTAATATGGCGTCTAAGTCGCGTTTTATCCTAAATTGAGATAATTATAGTAAAAATATTACTTTTATGATTTAGTTAGAGACATATGTCAAATGGCAGTCAAGGAAAACAAAACAAAAGTATTTAAGTGTGGAGGATGTTTGAAGATCATAATTATTGAAACACTTTAACCGACTCTGTAACTCGTTACCCAAGGCAAAAAAGTTAAACGCAAACAACTTTATTGATAAATGTATTGTTTCTACTTTGAAAAGTTTTAAAAATTTTCTTGAATTTTTTTTTAGTAAAATGAGAATAATTTATTCGCAGTCGAAAAAATTGTTTCCGCGTGTTTTTTAGGGTCAAATATTTCAAGTTAATGTATTCAAAAAGCAGAAATTGCTATTTTAGGAACGAAACATTTTCTTATTTAACAACATGGCGGCTTTCACTTTGTTGTTTTGGGGATTAAGATGGAGTAGTTCGAGTAGTCGCATACTGGACTAATAAAGTCGCAGTCACAAAACACATACACAAGAAGAAGTGCGAGCGCCTTGCTAAATATTGGAAAGTGAAATTGACGTTTAAATTTGACACTGTTGACAAGTCTACTGCTACTAGCGCCCCCAATTTCGCTTGTAGGAACTACCGACTAAATTGTCACGCATGGCGGGAAGTTTAAAAAATAAAAAATTTATTTCTTCATTTATTTTTAATTATGACATACACAAAAACACAAAAAATACACCATTTTTTAAAAATATGTTTAATATCAATATCAAATATACAACAGAAATTAATTTCACCACAATAAATTAATAAAATTAAAAGAATAATGTTACAAGTAGATCAAGAGACAAAATTAATTATAACAAAACTGAAAAAAATGGCGTCATAGATGGCTTAGAAATAAAAGATATATCATAATTTTGAAAGTAAAATTATATGGGAAATGTCTTCGATCATCATTTTTAAGCCAACTGGACGATTATTTCAAACATACAAGCTGAGTTCGTTCATAGTGCTCTGAGAAATCTAGATAAACAAAGAATAATAAATTAAAAGTATTCCAGGGGAAAAGAGAGGAAAAACCTGTATCGTCTCTGATATCTGTCAGGGTATTGTTGAAAGTGTCATCTTTTTGCTCGAAGTTTTCAGGTCGATCAAAAAGATGACATTTACAACAATACTTTGCTGTAACTTTCACAAATATCAGAGAGAGTACATACAGGTATTGCCTCTCTTTTCCTCTGGGATGCTTTATATCTGTTGTTCTTTGTTTATCTATATTTCTCAGAGCATAATGCCGAACACGACTACAGTATATAATAATTTCAATATCCGAAGTGGAAAGAAAAAAGATCACCTTTCTGTTTTGTACTATGGTCCCTTTCTTCCGATGGCTCATCTCGTTGATATTTAGGAAGGATAAATAGGAAGGAAAATATAAAATTCAATTTGATTTGATGATCCTTTTCTGTCACCTAAAATCAGGAGAACGACAATGAGCATGTTAAGATGAAAAAAAAATTATCAACACTTACCTACACGTTAGTCCGAGGAGTTTTATTAAAAACCTATATATTTGCCTAAATAATTTATGTATTAAATTTGCAAAGCAAAATGCAGCGTGTAAACAAAATAAATAAAATGGCGACAAGTCAACGTCAACGACCCGACAAGGAGAAAAGTGGTGTTCGAATAACAATTTATGGGTCACCAAAAATTAATTTTGTCTCCTTTCAACGCACACTTTAGAAAGAAAAAGAAATGAACTGGAATACTGAAAGAACGTCAAGGCTGTATCTGTCACTCTTGTCAATAATTTATCGGTAAGGAAGATTCCTAGAAAATCGCTTGTAGTCAAGTTTTCAATCATTGCCAGTTCTCCCATAAGAAGTGTCATCCACCTGGTCGCAGTTCGGCCTTAACAGGTAGTATACTAGTCGCAAGATTGCCTAATTTATTCATCCTAAAGTCTAGCTTGTGCCGCCCTCTATAATATAAATAAACGAGGGAGTAGATAAACTATCGGTAATATATGTCGATGTATATTTAAATTTAGTTTTATATGTACCTTTCTTATGTCCCATTTTAATTAAGTTTTTTTTTATAAAAACAAAAACAGCACTGAACAACGCATAACGTTGGAATAGGTCCTGAAACTGACGTCGGAAAACTCTATATTGTCCAACGTTGTAACTACGTTGTCCGAGTCACCTAAAGATCACTTAAGCAAAAAAGGTTACAAGACAACGTTTATTCGACGTCGCAGAAGCTTCCTACTTTGCTGTAGTACTAGTCCACCGTCGGCACAACGTTATAAAAACGTTTAAATTTATTTTAATACCCAAGGTAGGGAGCTAACTATTTTTTGTAACTAATCCAACGTTGTGATTAGTAAATTTTAGGGTCAAATATTTCAAGTTAATGTATTCAAAAAGCAGAAATTGCTATTTTAGGAACGAAACATTTTCTTATTTAACAACATGGCGGCTTTCACTTTGTTGTTTTGGGGATTAAGATGGAGTAGATCGAGTAGTCGCATACTGGACTAATAAAGTCGCAGTTCGGCCTTAACAGGTAGTATACTAGTCGCAAAATTGCCTAATTTAGTCATCCTAGAGTCTAGCTTGTGCCGCCCTCTATAATATAAATAAACGAGGGAGTGGATAAACTATCGGTAATATATGTCGATGTATATTTAAATTTAGTTTTATATGTACCTTTCTTATGTCCCATTTTAATTAAGTTTTTTTTTTATAAAAACAAAAACAGCACTGAACTGTCTGACTGAACAGAACAATGAAGTGAAAATTTAAGATTTAAGGTTATGGTTCAATACAGTTGCAAAAAGGTAGTGACTCTACGTCCTACCAACGTAAGAATAAGGAAATCTAAACAACGTTGGAATTAGTAAAACAGACGACGTTTGCATAACGTTGGAATAGGTCCTGAAACTGACGTCGGAAAACTCTATATTATCCAACGTTGTAACTACGTTGTCCAAATCACCTAAAGATCACTTAAGCAAAAAAGGTTACAAGACACGTTTACCAACGTCAACGGATTTTGTAGACGTATCTGTCTAAAAAAAGTAAAGTGTTCTCGAATAGTTGCATTTAAATATTTTAAATAGTTTTTTTCTTTATTCTTTGTATATTATTGTATTTTTTTTTGGTTTCCGACGACGGAAGATAAGCTTTTTGTTAAGCATTTTTTGTTCGTTAGGCAAATTTGTTTATCTGTAAACCTAACTGTTAACAAGTAGTTTCCGTTGGATTAACGCCAGCAGTGTTTACAAAAAATAACTATTTTATTTTGTAAGTTTTCTTGCAATGGCGAAATACACATATAGGATTTTTATGGAGAGATGAATCCGCCACATAGATATAGACATTTTTTATGAAAATATGGTTAAAATTTCTCTAAGTTCTAAAAATCAAAACGCGTTTCTATGGTAGGTTTGGCAAATGTAATTTCGTTTTCATTCTTTAATAGACTGTTATTGATAGAATTTTAATTAGCGTCATATTTTTTGCGGTTCTAAAATATTAAAGAAGCGCAAAATTTATTTAGTTCAATGCTAAGGAAAGGGTGATGATAGTTATCGGAAAATAGGATACTTTAACAGCAAAGAATATGACGGTAACCAAAATTAATGGTAACCATCTATCAAAGAATGAAATCGAATAGATATTACCATGGAAACGCCTTTTGATTTATAGGACAAAATTCAACCATATTTTCATGTTTTTCTTAATTCTCTCTAAGGGGGTATGGAAATTTGTAAAAGTATAAATGGGATTAATTTTGGAACAAGCAAAAATTTTTCTCAAAATGTCAATAATAAAGTTTTTACTCTTGTAAAGACAATCCTGGAACATACTGTATACAGGGTAATTCTTCAAAACTAATCTGCTCATAAATTTATTACTAATATTCTATCAATATTTCACGTATTTTAAAGTTCAATATGTTTCAATCTAATGGACAAATTTAGATAATTACTTCACGTCATTTGTAAAAGTGAAATCAATACATCTCAACATTTACAATAAAGAGTACAAAATATTTTCGGAAGTATAAGAAGAAAGTTCAAAGAGCTATCAATAAAATTGAACGAAAAATAAATTTGTGCAATAGGGAAGGTGGTAACCCTTTCAAACAGTCAGAGCATTACAAACTAGTTTGTAGAAGTTGATTTATTTATAATAACTACGATGAATATTACGCATATTATTAGATCGAACACTGATATTTCAAATTCACAATAAAAAAAGTTAAATTGCTGACCTGGATATAATTTATTTGAATCTTCCAATTGGGCTTCATTTTCCTTATTCCATGTTGATTAGCGCTGATCAATATTGTTGCGATGAATACAATCAGATTAAATAATTAAAAAAACAGAGTTGGACTTGAAATAATTTTAAATAATAATTTAATAGTTTTGTTGGTGTTAAGGTACCCAAAACAAAAAAAGTATAAAGTGAGGCATATCATTGTACTCAGGAGACCTAGTTCTTTCAAAACCGGAAATAAAAAATGCAGGTCCGTATTTAAAAAAAATAAGTTGGCCTCTATATCTCACAAATTATCAGCTAACTTGAAAATCTAAAAATCCTATCAGATAGCCCTAATAAAGTAGATATGAGAATGTGCAATTAGTTTTTCGATTTTCTTAAAACTAACAACAGAAAAAGATAAAATTAATTTTCAAAAAAATCCGTTTTTTCCAAAAAACTCAGCAATCCCAAAAATTTAACCATGTTCGTGTCTATTATGATTACCGAGATACCACTGCTCGTACCTCGAATTTGTAGCACCTTGTATAATATTTTTTATTATATAATATTTTTTTTGGTTTCTCTATGGTTCGAATCAAATATAATGAACCGTCAAAAAACGTGCTTGCGATATCCCACCGTACAGAGAGGCCGCTTCAGAAAATACGCTGCTGTTTTTTTCGAGCCGAACGCTTTGGCGGAACACACACCAATTTGTAAGTACAGTACAGCTCACCGTTAAATTACGGCCGCACTTTAGCGCTACCACGTTGTAGGAAACCAAGGTTTAAGGTTGCGCCACTCACAAAATATCGAACCACGCGCCGCTACTGACTGCCACTATACTTTTGGCCGAAAACCTCTTTATTTTTGTCAAAGTTTCCGGGTCAACGGGATTTAGAACTGACCCAGAAACACATTTGAAAAAAATATTATGTTGTGAAAATGCCAAACCAAGCATATGTTAACGGCATATGCAAAACTAGGGAGTTTCCTCAGGAATTTAAAAATATTAACTCCGGTTGAACGTCGCGGTACATGCTTGTTTGATGTTATCGAAGCGTTTCTAGTAAAACTAATAATAACAATGAAAATATTTTGACACGTTTTAGAGCCTAGCTAAAAAATAAACGATAATATTTTCTGGAACTGTTGCATAACTATTTTGTAACAACGTTTTCATGTTTATATCTTTTGGCAATCTGTTCTTGTCCCTAATTTTTAAGTGGAATCGGTTATAATAGCAGTCTCCATTCTCCATGTTATTCTGATTTTTTTTTAAAGAAAGCAATATATGTATATGTTACTGTATGTTATGTGTATGTTAATGTCGGTAAAACCTAGGATTTACTAAAAGCAAGTGGTAGTAAAAACCAACCATAACCACCTAACCAATGCATTAACACCCCTCAAATTACCAGGCTAACCAATGCATTAACACCCTCCAAACAACCAGGCTAACCAATGCATTAACACCCTCCAAAAAACCAGGCTAACCTAATTAGTTAACGCTTTTGGTAAATCCTAGGTCTAGCGCACTTATCCTAGGTTTTACCGCATTTCGGACATTTACAGTAGCATATACAGGGTGTCCCAGAAATAAGTACAAGTATTTTAAGGGGTGGTAGATCTCGATAAAAGAAACATATTTTCTCTTTATCGTTTTTCAAATAAGTCCAAAATAACGGAGTTATTTTACTTGGAAAATTTCCAAAAGAAATTATTTTTTGCTAAAATTTTACGAACCACTGGAACTTTTCTGGATTTTCTTTTTTGTAAATTTAATCTAATACCTATATTGCAATATTATCAAGAAATTATGTTTTTTAACTAAAAAATAAAAAAAAATTCGATTTTTTTTTTCGCGAAAAAACCTCATAGGCGTGTTTCGGGGGTTGAACTATACTACCAATTCAAATACTTCCACTTATTTCTGGGACACCCTGTATATCTATCAGGGTAGCGCACATCATTCGCCTCGGTTGATTATACGAAAACGAAAAGATGTAGAAACAAAATATTTTATGGGTATATGTGGAGAGGCAATGTGCATAATTTAAAATTATTTTGAAATGTACAGGGTGTGTCAGAACTAAGATCCATACCAAAGTTATATCTTTTTATGGAACACCCGGTATTTTATTTCGTTTTTGGATTTTTTTGAAGAGTTTAATGTGTTTAAAAGCTTTGGTTTTTGAGATATTTAAAGATATTTAATTACGAAAAAATAAATAAGCTATAGGGGTGAGCCACTTTTGAGATGCCCCCTGTATATAAAGTATGTCAAACAAGAGCATACATCTGTCATTTTAATTCGCAGATAAATTGCTTAATATTCTGTCATTCTTGTAGAAATTTTCCCTGGCTAGTTGGACGAAATTTAGACATTAATTCTGGACGGATTATGGCTACATACATATTTATTTCGATGTATATTATCCGAATGTTATTAGATTTATTTTACGTTTCGATATTTGAATCATTTTCCGATTAATAAATATTTAGTTCGAAGCTCCAACATTTATTTATAGGAGACTTATATTAAACATGTTAGAAAATAGAACGGCGATCACCTTGAGTCCGATCGATAGGAATTAAATATAAACTGTTAGAATCGACGCTGGATTTTCTATGGGGGGAAATTAAGTTGCACCCAGGTGCTTCAAAATAAAAAAGATAAAGAGAAATAGAGAAATAGAGAAAGAGAAAGAGAAAGAGAAAGAGAAAGAGAAAGAGAAAGAGAAAGAGAAAGAGAAAGAGAAAGAGAAAGAGAAAGAGAAAGAGAAAGAGAAAGAGAAAGAGAAAGAGAAAGAGAAAGAGAAAGAGAGAGAGAAAGAGAAAGAGAAAGAGAAAGAGAAAGAGAAAGAGAAAGAGAAAGAGAAAGAGAAAGAGAAAGAGAAAGAGAAAGAGAAAGAGAAAGAGAAAGAGAAAGAGAAAGAGAAAGAGAAAGAGAAAGAGAAAGAGAAAGAGAAAGAGAAAGAGAAAGAGAAAGAGAAAGAGGGATGTTCCATTACAAAAAAAAACTACTTTGATGCGTAACTTTTTTGGGAACAGCCTGGAGAATCCTCTATATTTTTCAAAAATGCTCTAAAGTAACCTACATATACTACCAAAATTTCATTTCGATATAAAGTACCGTTCTCCATGAAGCCTCCGCCTCATCTGAGAGGCGCCCACCCTGTACTCTGTAGCAAATTTACTTCAAAAATTAGTTTTTATGATTCCTTAAAAAGCCGAATCTTAAAAAATACGCTGCGATAATATCTGGATTAGTCACTCCTCTCGTCGTTATTTCTCATAAAAAATCGGCAGCGGAGCCTCTGAACCGCATCTCCACAGCAACCTGCGGACCGGTCACTGGTCCAGCCTACAGGCCTCCGCAGCATCTGACTGACCGTCGCGTCGAGCCGGCAGCCGGCCGGCTAAAAATAGCCAGGTCTGCGGGACCTCGATCCCATGTAAACACGGCATCGCCACAGCTAATTTTAGACAGCCATATTAAATCGGGTGTATAGTAGTTGCTATAAAAGAAGCCATCGCGTCACCGATTGCATGATTGCATTGTGACCAACCTTTGCGTCCGCTTGAAGTATCAATATGTTGATCCATGAACATGAGCTAAAGGCTCATTTACATTTGTCACTTTGGATGTACAACTTGGATGAATCATCCAAAGTGTACACTAAAATTGAACGATGAAATGCTGAAAGGTCTTCCTAGTTTTATTGAAGGAAGCGTTCAACGAACCGTTGACTCATCCAGATTGAACGGCAAGTAAAAAATGTAAACAGCCGACGCCGACCCGTGCGGTTAGGTGTATATGTGATTTATTGATTTAGAAAAAGCGTTCGACCGTGTGCAGCTAAGAGACGTTGTACACCTTCTTTACAACAGACAAATCCCACACAACCTCGTTAAAACCATACAAAACATATGAAGCGAACGAAATTCAAGCCAAAATTAACGGGGTCCTGACCGAACCAATAAATGTAGGCCCTGAGCCCTCTTCTTTTCAACATCATTATGGACGAAATAATAGAAAATGTACGTTTACTGAAGGGATGCAGTATGGGCGACCAGGAAATTACTATTCTGTGCTATGCCGATGACCTAGTAGAAGAACTACAGTCAGATGAGATTATGGGAATGATCTCGGATCTTACACCACCAGTCCAACTCTTGACGCGCACCTACAACGTCCTGTTTCCGAACAGGGACGAATGGGATAAGCCGGGAAACGGCTTATTACATGCGGAAATGTGTTGGTACACGGACGGATCCAAAAACGAAAAAGGATCTGGCGCAGGAATTTACTGCAGCAGTCCAAAGACTGAGATCTACCACAGTCTTGGAAAACACACCACGATTTTCCAAGCTGAGCTATATGCTATTGAAACCTGTGTGCAACTGCTGGTAGAACAGCAATACACCGGGAAAACAATATGCATATTTTCGGATAGTCATGCTGCGCTGAAAGCACTTGAGGCAACGAAAAGCACGTCTATGACGATTCTTCATTGTAAGAAACTACTCAATATACTGGGAGATAGGAACAAAGTGTCGCTAATATGGATACCGGGACATGTCGGCCTAGAGGGAAATGAACGTGCTGATTCCCTCGCCAAAATTGGTGCAGGCTCGCCATTCGTGGGCCCAGAACCGACACTTAGCGTTCCCAAAAATCGGTTGAGGTGGAAACTAAAGCGAGAATTTACAAGGCAATAATGACATACACTGCAGAAACTCGACCTGATACAGCGAAAACTAAACAAATACTAGAGACAACCGAAATGAGAGTACTACGCAGAATAGCTGGAAAGACGCTTCTGGACAGGAAGAGAAATGAAAGCATAAGAATAGCATGCAAGGTGGAAAATGTAAATGAGTGGGTACTCAGCAGAAAGGAAGAATGAAACGAGCATATCAGCAGAATGGACAAAGAGAATTGAGATAGTGAAGAGTTTCACGCGACAAATCACCGCTAGGTCGCAGAAACTTAGGACGTCCACGAAAGCGATGGAGCGACAACTTGTCAGTCTGACCGGTAGAGACGACGAAACCAAACAGGCGATTCGCCTAGTATGAAGAAGGAAGAGGAAAGATATTCATCGTCAAACTTTAATAAACAATAATTTTAACAGTAATAATAAACAGAACAGTTTTTGATTAATAATTCGAACAATTCCAATTTATTTCATGAGTTTCGGGGAAATTTTTGCAAATTTAAGCTTCTGTCTCGAATTTCCTACAAACATATGAGACGAGATATTTTTAGGTGCCTGTTAATGCTGCTTTTACTCAAGGCTAAACACTGTCGGCCTTAAAACCAGTAGATATGAGAGTACCACATCACAGAATCAATCAAATGCTTTTAAAACCAAAACGACTGAGAAGCATTATGCTGGAAGGAATAGGCGCTTCGCTCTTGGATAAGTTATGGATGCACCAGTGCAAGAAATACAGATGATGACTAGGCGATGACACTAGCGGCTTTCTCTTCGCTAATTCCTATTGTACTGCCGAATATTGAAGAGATGTTCACCTACAAAAAATTGATGACGGAAATGGCTTCTTCTATAGAAGCGACTACTCTAGACACGCCATCGCCTATCGCCACTGCTAATTTTAGATCGCCTTATTAAATCGGGCGTACGGCAGCGACTAGCGCGAAAAATTCGCTGTCTTACGTCATAGTTGCGGTAAATTTAGGAAAGGGGCATGTCGAGCCTTTTTTCGTGGCGTGCGCCTAGATCGCCCACTAGATGGAGGTAGCTGCATGTTATAGGTTATAGTTAATTCCGAAGCTATTGGAACATAAAGTACAAATTTTAAGTTAACGTCTTTCTTTGCTTGCAGTCTGCCTGTTTTTAACTTCTAAAATAGGATTTTAATCAGTATCAAATTGCGCAACTTGACTACATTTGACCGCCCCCGTAGGTATTTCTTTTAGTTACAAAGATCTCAGTGATGAGATTCAAATTTAAGGCCACCCTGTAGGTACACGATATACAACACACTGAAACTTAACTAGTTTATTAGAGCTTTCATGAGATACAGCCTTTAATAAAAATAAGAAATAATATATCTTTGTGTTTCACACTATTCGCTATATTATTTAAATATCTATTTATAAGCGCCGCCTGGCCTTGCCCGATATTATTTAGTTTATCTCTAAGCCGTTGGTGGCGCCACTTCCCTGTTGTTGAGTTTTGAATCACGTCGATGGCTTTTCCAGATTTTCCCGATTTTCCGTGATTTCCCGGCAGGCGGCGGTAGTTGCATCTTTTCAATAATTTTTATTGAAACATTTCATTTATTATGAGTTTTATATAAATATTTATAAAATAGGTACTTTACGAATTTTAAAATTAATTTTTTGATTTTTATTAAATTTGAAAAACAAAAAAAAATAATAACAATCTTAAACAAATAGTACAAAAAGACATAATATGTATACTTACTAAAATATATAAAAAAACAGATGTAAACAGAAAAATAATAGACCATATACAGGGTGAGTCTTAAATAAGTGCAAATATTTTTAGGGATGGTGGATATCGATAAAAGAATCATATTTTCTCCTAGAATCGTTTTTCAAATAAGTCCAAAATAACCGAATTATTTTACTTTAAAAATTAAAAAGAAATAAGATTTTTTGGTTAAATTTTGAAAATTGCTTGATTTTTTCGGGTTTTCTTCTTAAAAAATTATTAAAAATACAAGAACTGTCCTGAAATCAAAACTATATTAGGTGTTTAGTTTAGATGGTCTGTACTTACTTTACTATAAACATCGGAGTCTTAGATCATACAGGGTGTTCAAAATTCTACGCCAAACTTTCTAAAATATAAAATAATTTTTCTTCGTTTTTTTTTAATTGGAACACCTTGCAGATTATTTTTTTATTAGGTGGATAATTAAAAACTTTTAATAAGAGTAACTTTAACTCTACATATTTGTTTCGGCTTGTTAGGCCTTTTTCAAGAGTTTTTTAAGAACTAATCGTCTAACTACACTGTAACTATATATATATTTGCTATGGGGGTGGGTTCAGAGTCAGTGTTTAGAAATCCTTGTTGGTCGTTAACATTATTTTCGTTTTTAACAGATTTTAGTATTTCTAACTGTTCAATGTAATTTAAGCGTCTACCTTTGTTTCTCTGTGTAGTAACTTAATTGAGTTTTCATTAATTTTGTGATTATTTACTATACAATGAGTTGCAAGACCAGAACTATGCTGGAGATTATTAATAGACTTTACATGTTCTTTAATCCTTATATCTAAATTTCTACCTGTTTGGCCTATGTACACGGCATCACAATCATTGCAATCCACCCTATATACACCCGACTTTTACATGTTGGATCAGAAATTTTAGTAAAATCTCCATTATTTAAAATATCAGCTATTTTCTTATCATATTCTGTTTTTGTAAGAATTGTTATAGTGTTGCCCTTATCGGCTTTTGTAATTATTAAATTGTCATCATTTATTTTCTTGGTTATAGACTGTATGATATTTTTCTCTTTACTGTTAGTTTTTAAATATTTGTTACAATTATTGAAATTTTCTAGTATGCGATATTTATTACATGCTGAGGCATGAGGTAAAGTCCCAACTGCGATTTCAGTGTTAACTGCTAGCAATTCTATATCTTTTTTGTTAAAAACAGCTGGGGAATATTTTAATCCTTTTTCCAATGTTGAAATTTCATCATTTGAAAAAGTAATATTTGATAAATTAATAAGTGTAGGGTGAAATGCAAAAAGACTGTTATTTTGTGTACTTACCACCTTGTTAACATTGTCACAATTGTTGGATTTAATAAGTTTATTAAGTTTCTTTAATTGTGTGTTATAATGTAAACTAACTAAGTCACTAATTTCTTCTCTTATGAGTCTGTCTCTGTATTGAAAAACAAAATGACCTTCTTTTTCTAACAACTCCGTGTAGCATGTTATGTAGCTTCTTATGTAGGTTGATGTTGTCTCTTCTTTTGTACCAGAATTTAATTTCATTTTGTAGCCATATAGTGTACGCTTTTTTCACTGATTCCTGTGCTTCACGAGATTTGTGGTTGCACACAATTTTCATGTGTTGTGGTGTCACCTTATTTTTCAGGCACTGTTTAATAAACAAAAGGTAGACGCTTAAATTACATTGAACAGTTAGAAATACTAAAATCTGTTAAAAACGAAAATAATGTTAACGACCAACAAGGATTTCTAAACACTGACTCTGAACCCACCCCCATAGCAAATATATATATAGTTACAGTGTAGTTAGACGATTAGTTCTTAAAAAACTCTTGAAAAAGGCCTAACAAGCCGAAACATATATGTAGAGTTAAAGTTACTCTTATTAAAAGTTTTTTGAAACATCTAAAAGCGTGCTTTATTAAAATACTAATATTTCAACGATGTTTCACAAGGAACCAACCACAGCTTCAGTACAATTAATTAAAAACTGAACATTTTTTGTTTTTAGAGTATTTTAAAATTTTTAATGGTTTCGGTTAGTTTGTACCAACAGGTATGGTAGGCTATTAAGATCGGCAAAAAAAAGTTTTTTTAATTTCACTCAAAATGAGTTATTTGGGTCATAAATGACCTAAATACAAAATATTTTCATGGTGTCTGTCTGTCCGTCTGTAACACGATAACTCAAAAACCGCTAAACCGATTTTAACCAAATTTGGCACAAAAATACTGTGGCACCCGAGAATCTGGCCATTAATTTTTTGGGGGTGGGGGGTTGGTAAGGAGGTATGGGTGGAGATTAAAAATTTTAAAAAATCGTAACGCCAAAATTACAGTAGCTAACGAAACGCGGTTTTCAATTTAAGATTAAAAATAATATTTGCAACAAGATTTGTAATAACATCAAAATCAGTCAAAGTCGCAGTTTTTGAGATAAAAAAATATGAAATATTGTTTAAAAAAATTGGGAAAATTCCTTTACTGTGAAACTAAAAGAACTGCCTACCAACTTTTTATTAACATATTTTAGTATGGGCGGCTATACGTGCCAATTTTTTTTAAAAAGGTCTGGAAAAATATATTTTTTGTTTATTTATTAAATCTCTGAAACTACAGAAATATATTTTTTCATATCTCAGTTATATTATTTTATTTCTGTAATTGTAAATCTTGTAATTAAAACAAGCCAATTCTTGTTTATAGAAAGTCTCAAAAAAAATTCTCTTTAAAGTATAAACAATCTCGAAAATGTCACTTTCGCGATGCAATCGACTATGCTGTTCTGACGTCACAGGGGAAAGATTGGCAACAAAACCACTACAGCAGCACCAATACATATGATACTCCATGATGTAAAGGCTAAAAATACATTTATTGTTACTAGTAGTGTAGAGGTTTGTGTGTACGTGTTTATTATGGGAACAGAGGGGACATTTATGTATTTCGGGACGATTAGCAATGATTTATTGGCGATTTAAATTAAATTTTAAAGGAAGAAGGTTATAAAGAATGAAAAATAGAAAGAGTCCTAATAATTTTAAGTGGATTTAGTTACTAGAATATTATTAGTGGTAATTTACGAATTTTGCAAAATCCCAAAAAAGAAGATCTCTCGAAAAACATAAATAGTGAAATGATTATGTACCCTCTATGGATAGAACCCTACCTATGGTCCCATTATAAACTGTATAAACTATATTATTAAAATAAATAGCTCTGACAAATAAAGTTTTCCATTGAATATTTGAAACTAAACTTTGAAGTTTTCAATTGTCGCTTTTCTTGATATACTCCCCTTTTTTTATTTTTCAAGAGCACTAATACACTCTTTATACGTTATTTTTTATTACTGTAAGGATGATTTAAAGAAGAAATATTTCGTTCATATTATTGATGTCACTAAATAAACCATTGTATAAAATTTTATACTTTTAGATGTTATAATAATGCATTTTCGTAGAGCCAAACTTTCATTCCCTATTCTACTCCCTAAGGGTATGAATTTCATAAATTCGCTTTGTCCAAATAATTAACTCATGTCTTTTAAATGATGCTTTGTGCAAATTTTTATGTGTATAATCCAGAGGTCACGAAGGTTTATATACATTTTTACTAATTTTACCCATTTGGTTGATGAATTTCAAAAATCTCTTCTAATTCATTCTGTAGTAGATAGTCATGTCAGATGGAATTTTCATACAACAAATTGTTCGACATAATTTTACACTCGAGGAAGTATTTCCTAAAATCGCTTTACGTAGCTAATTCACTAATCACTAATGTCATTTAAACGAACATTTGTGCTAATATTTATGTATCTAAAGCTGGCGATATGAACTGACCCCATAGTGACCCCTAAAATATCTAAAAACTTGATATATAATCTAACTGACACACCACTGACAATGACAAATAATTTATTTCTGGAGGTATTGTGTGTAGGTGTTTTTCAGGTATGTTTTAATATTTATTCGTTTTACATAAAGAAATAGCGATTTAACGATATAAAAATACTTCATAACAAATCTAGACATGTATACTTTCATTTAAAAAAAGAATCAAGATTGGTGAAGCGGTTTCGGCGGGATGGATGTAACAAAAAACCCTTTGAGCTTTTATAATATGTATGGATAGTTTATGAATTATCGCTTGTCAAATTTCTTTAATTTAGACATTGCCTCACTAGAATATAGAATGTAGAATGTTTAGGAGGGGAGTTAATCACCGCGACCTTACAGATCTATTGTGTATTCCCCTTTCTTGAGTTACAACAAGTTATAACTTATCATACGGTCTCAGGGCTTTAACAAAAGCCAGTATCTGAGACGGCTCCACAGAGGCCAGCTCTTTATCCTCGACATCAGTCGTACCAAAGTTCATGGCACGAATGGTCGTCGTCTCGGCGCACTCAGTGATAAGGGGTTCTGGTGTTTCACCATTTTCCCCACAGAATCTGCATTCGCCGTTGTTTCTCAGCTTCAGCCTACTGAGATGTTCATTGAGGAGACAGTGTCCTGTTAGAAACCCCGTGACAATCCGAAGATTGTTTTTACTTAACTCAAGGAAAACTTTCGATTTCTCTCGGTCGTAAGTTCTGAGGAACTTTTTC
Organism: Sitophilus oryzae; assembly: GCF_002938485.1. Lineage (NCBI taxonomy): Eukaryota > Metazoa > Arthropoda > Insecta > Coleoptera > Curculionidae > Sitophilus > Sitophilus oryzae. The sequence goes on from NW_022147067.1 coordinate 959,207, forward strand.
GAGTGTCTTAGACCGTTGGAGGACACCCATTCCAAGTTATGGATGGAGTCTTCCAGATTCTTCAGTTCCGCTTTCAGTTGGTTCCCGTTTGGAAAACAGAACGGTTCTGGTTATGTTAGTGCGGGAGTGTTCGCTCCTTTCCTAGCTAGATCATTTGATTTTTCATTGCCTTCTATCCCTTTGTGAGCAGGCACCCAGAGAAGGAGGACTTTATTTTCTTTGACTAATTTGTTGAGCTTCTCTAGACATTCTTTGACCAACTTCGAATTGATGGTTACTGAGTTGATCGCGTTAAGTGCTGCTTGACTATCGGATAGGATGGCAATTTCCTGTTTTCGATAGTTCCTATCTAAGATAAATTGTACGCATCTTTCGATAGCGTAAATTTCTGCCTGAAGTGTACTGGGGTAGGTGCCCATTGGTTCGGACTATTTAGTTTTCGGCCCAAATACTCCTATCCCTGTCCCTGCTTTGGTTTTGGAAGCATCAGTATACCACGTTATGGTTAGGTTTGGTCTTTTATATGCTGAGTAAGCGTTTCTTTCTTCCAATCTTCTCTAAGAAATGATAATACTTTAGTCTATGACTGTGATTCTAATCAATTAATTTTTTCTGTCGCTTCTTATACGACTTCACAATTATCCGCTCGTTATTCAAAATTTCCACGGTGAATTATTTTCTAAATAAACTAACTCGAGGTAATAATTGAAGTGGAAACGGGACGAGCTAATCAGGTAAGGCACCAGCTGCATCGCATTTGTAACGAATCCGAAAATTTCTGTTCGTCTAAAAATATCTACGAATTTGCCATTAAAGATTAATTTTCAGTCGATTGAAATATAACTCTAACAACTTCCCGATAGAGAGTTTGTTTCTATATTATAAATATGTCCATCTAAAAAGCTCAAAATGTTAATTAGAGCTGATTCACTGCGACCTTTTCTGATCTATTGTGCTCCACTTCTGACACTTAGGTTACATTCTCTAGTTCTACACTTTTTCAAGAAGCCTAGGAACTTGGAGACTGATCCTCCATATAGGCTTGGTGCATTTCAGTTGATTTCAACAAATTCCGACCGCAGCGCACTCTACTGCAGAAATCAGAAAATATCAACAACGCCGCGCCGCCCTCATGTCGATCGCATTAAAATAATATTGAAATCGGGGTTTTGTCATAATATTTAAGTATATTTTTTTTGCTAGTGCAGTTATTGGAACTATAAAACACCCAGGTACGAGGTTTGCGTGATGTAACGCTGTTTCGGGTAGTAAAAATTAATTAAGTAAAACAGAACTCAAACTGGGCGTCGCGTCGTGTTCTGATAATTTCAGATGTTAATAAAATTGTCGAAAAAATGTTAACGCGTGAAGGAGGGCTTAATTACGTGGTTGTTGGATGCAATAGCATTCAATAATAATATAATGATATTCAATTTTTTTGATCGTACGTGCACGGACGTGCACGCAGCAAAAACAAACAAAGGGTATATGGTATCTACGCAGGCGGCTACATTGCATCGGAGTTTGCGCGTCAGTGCACGTACTTCAATTTCCGTTGGTCGGATGAAAACAAACTGGTTTGTTTTTTTAATACGTGCATATTCGAGCGTTCGTTTTTTTCCTCTCTGATCCCAATATATTGCCGAAAAATTTGAATGTTTTTGAATACCAGGTTTAATTTTATTTGGGATATATTAATGTTCAGTTCAGTTCAGTTCAGTTCAGTTCAGTTCAGTTCAGTTCAGTTCAGTTCAGTTCAGTTCAGTTCAGTTCAGTTCAGTTCAGTTCAGTTCAGTTCAGTTCAGTTCAGTTCAGTTCAGTTCAGTTCAGTTCAGTTCAGTTCAGTTCAGTTCAGTTCAGTTCAGTTCAGTTCAGTTCAGTTCAGTTCAGTTCAGTTCAGTTCAGTTCAGTTCAGTTCAGTTCAGTTCAGTTCAGTTCAGTTCAGTTCAGTTCAGTTCAGTTCAGTTTATTAGTAATAGCATACAAGAAAAATATTTTTACAAGTCAAAAAATATATATATAAAATGATAAAAATTGATAAAAATTTAGTTTCTACAGTTTTTTTTTGTTGTTTTTACATTGCATCATTAATACACAAATTTGATAAAATAAAATTTATACAATTAAACAATAGAAAAATCATTAAAACCTTAAAATTAAAACAAATATGTATGTCAAATATATGTTATAAATGAACAGATACAACACACAGACTAACACAGACAAAACAAATGAAATCACAGACTAAAGCTGGAACTGAATTACTCCTCAAAAGAAAAAAATTCATTCATTATAAGGTAGTTTTTGATTTCTGTTTTGTACTGATTAAAATCAAAAGCCTTAATTTTAGCTGGTACCAGGTTATAAAACTTTATGCTCAAATATCTTGAACCATTCTTGGATCTCTCAAGCCGGCAAAAGTCCGGTACAAGATTGCTATTATTTCTTGTTGGGTAGCTGTGAAAATATTCATGTGGCCTGTATAGATCAAGATTTTGTTTGATAAACAACAAACACTGCATAATGTACACACAGGGCAAAGTTAAAATCTTAAATTTTTTAAATAAATTACAACAATCCTCCCTGTAACCCAACCCTGCAATAATACGCACGCACTTCCTCTGCTGCGCAAAAACCTTATTGACATGACATGAATGACCCCAGCAAACAATAGCATAAATCAGATGGGAATGAAAGTTGCCATGATATACTGTGAGAAGAGTTTCTCACATGTTGATAGAGACATCCTAAAATATTCACCAAATTTGACAGGTTGCTGTCTTAATTCATGAAATGTTTTACATATTCATTTTCATCTCTCTGGCATATAAATCATTTACCCAACATTTTCTTCTTTTCATGAGTAGTTATTTTAATATTATATCCTCACACAGCATCAAAGTAGTGGCGCTTGTTTTGACAAAACCAACAGAAGGGACACCATAAACGCGCATCTAATGTAACCACTATAATAAAATAGTCATGCGTGTAAATTCCGTCAGAGCTCGCACGTATAAAAAAACGCACGGACCCGCGTTCAATGTAATCAAGGGCTATTCAAATTTCCCGAAAATTCAACTCTTCCGAATCAACATTTTACATATACACAGCTTTTCACACCGACTTAATCAAAAGCAAAAATGGATTCAAGCAGTTCGACTAAACAAGTGAGTAAACATTACAAGGTGCCCATTACATTAACGCAAAACGTCTCTAAAATATGAGTCACCTGCCATTGTGCCATCAATAAAAACAAGAGGAGTTCGAGCTCCGTGCATTATACCTGCCCATACCATAATGCTTCCCCTTGAAACGGGACACGGGATTGAGCTGCATTCAAGCGTGCTCGTCTTCCAGATGCTCTCCAGACCAAAGTTCATCGCGAGTCTGACACTAGGCCTATTCTTGTTTCATCACTAAACATGACGAAATTCCAATTACGTCCATTTGCTCTCATCTCCTCAGCCCATTGTAGTTGCGTAATTTTGTGCTGTAAATTAAGCTTCGGAACACGTAGAGGCCTCCTTAAATGTAATCCTCTGTCATGGAGTCTTCTTGCTATGGTCTTTCTTGAAACATTTACTCCTTCAAAGCGAGCTAACTCATTTTTAATAGCAGTACTAGAAAGCATGGGATTGCGTCGTGCAATTAGGGATATTTGACGGTCTTGCACAGCAGTAGAAATTCTCTTTCTAACTCTTCCAGGCCGATCTGGAAATTCGTTTGTCTCCCCGATTTCTTTTAAATATTCGCGAAACATCGTTTTGGCTAACAACTCCTACAATTTCAGCTATTGCAACTTGCCGGTAGCCCTGTTGAGACACTGTTCCTATTCTGACTCTATTAAACTGTGAAATAATGTTTCTAGGCATTTTAAGGCCAAGACAATGGTCACATTTCTTCTGAAACCCAAGAGACCACAAATCGAAATGTGCAAGAATTTGTAATAATATTGGGTTTGAAGGATAAACATTGTTTACCATATCCATTTTAACAAAAAAATGTTTATTACAGATTATCAAAGCTATGTATAAAGAAGATTCTTTAAATTCCTTTCCGCATATTTTTAAACGATATATGCAATAATTTTGGCGATGTGTTTATTTTGAAATTTCTTGCATTGTTTTTGTTAAAACTCGTCTTTAGAGTAAGTAGTTCCCGACTTAAAAACAGTTTTAATGTTATTATGTTTAGCTATGCGGCTGATCTTTTCTAACGTTCTGAGAGAGGAAACCGTTAATCCGTTTTAATATTATCTATTTCAGTATTAAGAGGCAGGTTTCAGAATGGTTCTTAAAATGGCATTTAGTGTCCAAAGAAATATCCATAAAATCTATTCTCCATAAAAAAATATTATTTAAGTCAAACAATATAAACAGCAACATTTTCTGTCGTCTTAAAATAAAATTCCGTAGATCTTCCTTTTCAATGCCAGAGAAACAACACTGTAATACATGACAATATCGACGCGTTGAGTGAGATGTCTGGCAAACATTCCAGGAAACACCTAGTCCATCGAAACTTGTACAAATTTTGGCGGTTGAAAGACGAAAATACGACGATATGGCGTCATTAAATTTAATAATCTTAGACTAAATACTAATATGTTTTTATGTATTTACCTTTAATTTAATATATTTTTTACTTTTACCATTACATGATTTATATTGGTCTAGAACCAGTACTGGAAATAAGCAAATATATGATCCGTAAGCAAGAAGAACGGACAACAGATGGACCACAAAAATTAGAGAATGGTACTCACGAGGAAGAGACATAGACGAGACAAAATCTGGAGATGGGACCATAATATTAGGAAATTAGCAGGGATAACAAAGAGAGTATGTGATGGAAGCTACAACATAAATTGGAAATGGTTGAATAAACTGGAAATGATGATAATGATGATCCGTAGTGTAGTAAAACTCTGAATCAAGGAACAGCAGACTGTCCATTCTTCTTCTTCTTCTTCAAACTGTGTATACTCAACCTGTCCTTCGCATCTGTTGTATATACGGGTATGAATTATGCGGAGGAATACTTTAAAGACATACGACATCAGGCTGATTAACCGGTGGTCATCACATTGAGAAGCGTTTGGTTATTTTGGGTAATGGGATAAAAGTGGATTTTAGCCAATCAGTGGGTATCTTGCCGGCTTTGTATATCGAATAAACAGTTCTGTAAGAATCTTAAGACCCCTGTCATCTGCATCGGCGATTAGCTTTAGGGTTTCCGCGTGGATCAGGTCTGGTCCTACAGCTTTGCTTTTCTTCTGAAGATCTATGGCGCGTTTGACTTCTTCCTTTGTAATATCAGGACTAGAATCATTGAGATTACTAGCTATGGGTGGTTGATCGGACCGTGTATCTGCGTAGAGTAACTCAACATACTTCATCCACCGAGCGAGCTTTTCCTCGACGCCTACCCCAAGATTCTATTGTTAGCATCTCTCAGAATACCTCGACACTGTTTACCTGTAAAATTCCTGTGTTTGTAAATTCTATGATATTTTTGTGGATGTTAAACAAATCATGTTTCTTTTGCAAGGTCTCCATTTCACTCCACTTGTCTGCTAGCCAACGCTCCTTTGCTCTTCGACATTCAGTTCGCACAGCCCTGTTCAGCTCCTTGTAACGTCGAGTGTCTCTTGAGAGTGTCCATTGGAGAAATATAAAGGGGCACAAACATAGCAAGGCCTACGACCAAAGAAGTAACTCTAAAACCACAAAAGAACTGCTAATACTCAGCAAAAATAAGGTCCATATTACAATAGTCCTCTTGAGAGAACATCATATTCTAACTTGATATCCATATGTTTGGACTAACATGGTGGCATCTTATCTCTCTGAAAGGACAATTTTAATTGAAAACGATACTACTAAAAGGCAGATTAACGTAACCAGTGGAGTGCCACAGGGGTCAGTACTTGACCCAACACTATGGAATATCCAATACAACGACCTACTGGAAACGGTTATGCCCGAAGGAGTAACACTAATCGGCTTTGCCGATGACGTAGCGATGGTGGTAACGGCCAAAAACAAAAAGACACTCATGAGTGTTGCTAATGCAGGACTACAAAAAGTAGCCAACTGGATCGAGCGCAAAGGTTTAAAACTAGCACCGAACAAAACTGAAGCGGTTTTATTAACCACCAAGAGGAAACTCTCTCATATATCATTTGAGCTTCTCGGTACAACAATTTCACCAAAGAATGCAATAAGATATCTTGGAGTTTGGCTTGATTCAAAGCTTACATTCGGCGAGCATATAAATCAAGTTATACGAAAGGCGGAACGAACTTTGACCGCACTGCGTAGGCTGATGCCTAATATAGGAGAGCCACTTGCTTCCAAACGTAGAATCCTAGCGTGTGTAGCACACTCTCAACTGTTATATGCCGCCCCAATGTGGCACTTCGCAATATCAAAGGGATATATAAGGCAAAAACTTAAAGCTATACACCGTAAACTGAACCTCAAGATCTGCAGTGCATATAGAACCGTCTCCGCTGAAGCATTAAATGTCATATCCGGGGTGCCGCCTATTCACCTACTGGTAGAGGAGAGAAGAGAGAGATACAAAGGGACATCAAAACTGGAGGCAACAAGCATACTGATGATTGAATGGCAAAAGGAGTGGGATCTAGATAGATATGGTAGATAGACACATGATCTCATACCAGACATTAATATCTGGTTAGACAGAAGCTTTGGAGAGACGGACTATTTCCTAACTCAGGCATTGACAGGGCACGGATGCTTTAACAACTATTTGCATAAAAGGGAGAGATCCATCTCAAATTTGTGTATGTATTCCAAGGAAGTTGACAGTGTCGAACACACACTATTACTCTGCAATGAATGGAAGCAGTTTAGAGAGTCATTGCAACGGGACAGTGGTTGACAAGTCTTTAATGCCAAAAATATGATGCAAGGGCTGCTAAGTAGTGAAACATCATGGAAAATTACATATAGATGCATTCGAGAAATAATAGAAACCAAAGGAAATAGAATGCGGGGCCTAACAGCATAGACAGCCTTCCATCTGAAGTAATGCGCAAGCGGTTTCCAGCTGGATAGAGCGATGGAATGCGAGGAGGGTTTTTTTAGTCGGTAGGAATCCGACACTACCCAACGGTGTCTTGTGCAAGATTTTTCCCCTCCTCCTCAAAAAAAAAAAAATACGTTTGGAAATAATACAATGGAATTTTCAGTTGATCACCAGTTCAAATCACATCGACTTCAGCAACCGAACATAAATTGGTAGCTGAGCTGGTACCCAAAATAAACATTAAAAAACTTCTAGTAATACATTTCCTGCTAATCCATTATTACATGAAATATTACAGGATGCAAAAATCTCAAAATCAATTTTTTAAAGTCCGCCTTAGATACTTAACCTTGCTTACGTCTATTCAATCGTAAAACACATCTGGAGTATAGTTAGAAGTTTTTTTTTAAACGTCTAGTCGCTCAGAGAGTAAATATTTAAAGTTGCTCAGTCTGAGGAGATTAAAAATACAATTTAAATTTGATAATAGTCTGTTTCTAAATATACTTGTTAATTTTCTTTATTTTTAACTATTTTTTAATCATCATTTTCAGCTTATTCAGCCATTTCCAATTATGATGTAGCCTCCCTCACATATTTAGATGATCTTTTTGTAGTTGGGCCCATTGTTGTCTTGGCTCTTTTAAAAAGTGTCTCTAATTCCAATATAATCTATTTTAGACAAAAAGTTTTCAGATAAAAGTTGTAAATAATCACATCCTTAATGAGTTTTTGTCCTCTGTTTTTTTTTAAAGCTTGTCATTTTTGACATATGACACAAACATGTTTTTTTGAATGGAAACCATAGTTGGCCATGACTTCATAAAAAGCGCCATTTTTTAAGCTTTTCAGTGATATAAGCTATAATATGTTTTTCCGAAAAATTACTGCGTTATATTATTCTTATAATTTTAAACAATTTCACTTAGTTAGATATGGAAACAAGTTCAATCGTCGCTGCCCTCAGAAATGTGAAACTGTCACATCCAAAGTTTGTAAATTGAATGAAGAAAAGGGTGTAGGATTATTGGTTCAACTTTTCTTGGCCATACATTTTCGAGGATACGTTGACTGAACGTTACTTACGTTTTTTAGAGAACGATTTTCAAAATATGTTAGAAAAGTTAAATTTAGATACTTGCGCATCAATAGAGTAGTTCCAACATGATTTCCTTGACCCCATGACATGATGGGGTCCAACGTGACTCCTCTCCCCATAATGAAAGAAATGTTAAAAATTATTTACATCATTTTTATGGAAACTCAGGGATAGGAAGAGTTGGACCAATTTCATGGGCCTCCTCGATCACCTGACCTATCCATTTTAGACTTTTTATGTGGTATCAGTGGCGTAACAACAGACTCACGGGCCTGTGTACCAAAATTTTACCGGGCCCCCTATTCCACCTACATATTTCAATACTTATATACTAATCTGAATAATATGCACTCATATTTTGGGTTAGAAATAACATTATCAAATTAATTTTTTTTAGTATTATTTATTACTGCCACACAGAATATGTAACCCAAAACATATAAAATATCAAATAAATAAAAAATAAATAAAAACAAAACAAAAAACAACAACAAAACTAACTAAATTAAAATAAACAATGTAAATAGGAACATGAACATGTTAAAATTCTTTTTTCCTTGCTTTAGCATGGGCGAAAGTTGACACAATATTACCAATGTCTATTCTTCGGGCAACTTCATTTTCTATTGAAATAATTGCCAAAGCTAATAACCATTTTTCGCCCATAGTATTTCTTAAATATAATATAATAAAGTAATAAAATGGTGCCCGGTGGCGTAGAGGTACAGGCTCTCGTCTACCAATCTCAAGGTAGTGGGTTCGATTCCCACACCCGGCATTGCATCAGCCGACTATTTTTATTAAAATAAAAATAGTTTGGGTACCAAGGTCGACTCAGCCTTAAATGAGTACTTGGTATTCACAATCCTGAGGTAATAATAGGCGGTTGAAGCGTAGTGCTAGCCACATTACCTTCCTTGTATACCGAACGGCTCTAGCATGGCAAGCTGTATGTACTTTGCTACTCCCAAGGCGTTAAACGCTATATACGGGAGCTATTATTATTATTAATATAATAAAATTATAAATATAATTTTTGACAAGCTTTAATTTGGAAAAAGATCTTTCAAAAATGCAATTGATTTCATATAAATTATTACGGAAACATTGCCTGAAGGAGTGTAATTGAGAAGAAATCGTATAGGCAATATCATCGGGGTATTTAAGGTATAGAACCTGACCCATTTCATATATATCCTCATCAGAAACAGAAGGATTCTGCTTGATTCGCGATAGCATGTGATAGATATGGAAATGCGGCCCGGGCCCCCTGAGGGCTCGGGCCCGTGTGCTTCGCACACACGGTACATCGGTGGTTACGCCACTGTGTGGTCTGGTTAACAACAAGGTTTACAATTTACAAAAGAACTTATGAATTAAGAGAGGCATTTGAAGAAGCGGTACGAGAGAAGTTTAATAAAGTCGACTGGTCGTTCTGTGAGAATACTCGTGGCTAGGAATTCAGTTTTAAAAAGATGCATTTATGTACTGAAAACAATGGCGGATTTTTGGAACATTTTCTAAAACAACTGAAAGTGAATGTAGTGATATTATTTTTTTTAAGTTGTAGTTTCTGTAATGTAAATTGTACAGAACCGTTTAATAATATATTCTATCGTTTTATAAGTTATAAATCATAACAGAATAAGAATACCATACCAACTAAATGAAATTAGTCAAGAATGATAAGAACCAAACCAAAAAACAACATTATAGCTTATATCGCTGAAAAGCTTAAAAATGGCATTTTTTATGAAATCATCCCCACTCTGGTTTTCATTAAAAAAAACATATGTTTGTGTCATATGTTTCAGAACACAGACTCATTAGGGATGTCTACAACTTTAGGGATCTACAACTTTTATCCGAAAACTATTTGTCAAAAATCGACTATAATGGAATTAGGGACAATTTTTAATATAGCTAATTTTTTTTTTCGAAATATCTAGTAAGCCACGAACTTTTTTAAAAATCTGAAAGGCGCATATTTACGACCCCACAAAATTACAATTCTTACCCCATTTAACCGACTCGCTATCTTCAGTAGTTTCCGAGCTACCCATAGAGAACATGGTAGGAAACCCTGTATAGTACGAATGAAAATGAATCCGAAATATGGTACACTTTACTAATGTGTATACTTCCGTAAGAAACGTTTATTTTAAAACTAACATTGTCTAAATAAATACTGGCACGTTCACGATGTAATTGTGCATCAAATGCAGATGGCGTGTTAGTCAGACGGCATCCGATATGCATACGGCACCAGGGATAACCTATCTTAACCTGCCAGCATCCCATTGACGTCATCGAATAAATGGCATTCGCGTGTGTTTATTTATTTAGAAGAAAACTGTAGAAAAAACGAATAATTTCTTAGGTTTTCCCGATAGCTTACAGTCTTAATATTGCTTATTGAATAATCAAACTGTGATATTAGAATCGGATAGGTTGTTTGCATAATAGTAATTATTTCTTTCTAATTTCCTGAGTAAAAATAAATTGTATAAAAAGTGCAACTCAGGAGCGTTACAATATTAAATCAACACTGATAAAAAAAGATAGACTTGAACTAAAGTCGTCATCGTTCTTGAAAAAAAATATTTAGTGGCAAGAGAATTTATTTTAGTGTAAAAGAAAATATTTTGCTTGAAGAAAAACTCTCTTAACTCAAGAAAACTGGTTCTCTTGAAAAATTCGAAAATTTCTCTTGAATCTATTTTCATTCAACCAAGTGCAAGTTACTTTGTTTTAAGATAATAAGAAAAATACGCTAAGAAGTACTTCATTCAAGAAACATGGCCATTTTTCCAGTAGCTAAATACTCGTTTGATGAAAAACAATAACGACACGCAAAGACGATGACGAAGGATGGTATATACAATCAGTCGGCAGTCCGATCAGTCGTATGTCGCATTTCATAGGTCGCACATCATAGTACGTACGGGTTTTGTTGCTTGGAATTTTCCACTTGGAATTTTGCATAATTTGCTTTTTAAGCGCATATCGTATAACAAATTAATGATCGTTATTAACATGCATTTGTCATTTTTTATGGACAAATTTTAGGATATATGGATTCTTTAAAGGAATTTCTGAAAAAATGGAAATTAGAGCATTTATTTGCTATATTTGAAGGTAAGAGACATTTACCTAATGTACCTGTTTAGATAATGCATGCGTCACTATAGATAGAATAAGAATAATAAATAAGCAAATAATTACAAAAATTTTAGATTTTCAAGTCGTCGTATTAAAAAATTTAAAATGTGACCAAAGCTTAAAATTTTAATAATTTATTTGCTTTACTTTGATTAATCGTGATGTAACATTTTTTATAATTTGTAGAGTGATGAACCACCCCAAAAAATACCAAGGATTGAAGAAGCAGAAATAACTACTATCGAGGAAAATAATATCACTTTACTTACTACAGACCAGGAAAACTTAAATTTATCAGAAAATAATATACCTCGTAATATGCCTGTATATGATGTATAGACTTCTCTTAGATCAAAATAAATTTTAGCTGAGTCAATAGTATTCGCTATTGGTTTAAGAAAAGTGTCTCTTTAATCAAGGAATGTCCCTTTTCAATCAAGAATTTTTGCATGAATCAAAGAGACTATTGTTCTTGTAGCAAGAACTTCTTTGCATATTCATTTTGGGTCAAGAGTGAAATACTTTGGACAGATAGATTCTTCTGTTCTCTAAAGTAATTTTTTAAAGCTTATGAAAAGATAGTTAATGCTTTGGGCAAAGAAACGTCGTTCTTGACCCTATTGAAAAGCGCCAATCTTTTGGGTCAAAGTCATATTCATTTCGACTGAGAGATCCTTTTTTTCAGTGAAGTAAATCACTGAAGGAAACTGTCGCAAACATAAACTTCCATTTATCTTCTTCTTTTGTTGTACAGGGTGGGTCAAATTGGACGCTTATAAAAGGAAACACCCTTTTCTATAGGAGATAGACGAAAACTAATATCGCTGTCTGGAGCTCAATTTTCATCAAAAACATGATGGTGAAAACCGCACATCGATATCTGTTACCGTTTCGGAGTTACGGGTTTTTCAAAAATGTACATTTTTAACAAATCGCTGTAACTTATTTTGCTATGGAAAATTTTGTATTTCTGTGAAAACATTTTCAAAGCGCCTTTTTACGTAGAATTTAATGGTTTAAGTATAATTTTTTTTAAATTAATAATTTAAGAGTTATTAACAGAAAAATTGATTTTTTATTTGGGACACCCTATATATTTTTAATTAACTGAAAATAACTTAAAATTACCTTTCCAAAAATATAGCACACTTGATATTTTGTTATAGTCCCCTTTGAAATACAAAATTTTTAAAAGTTTGCCACTTTTAACTAGTATATAGGCTTTGCACCCCTTATTGATGACCTGCCCCTAATGGAACTGAAAAACATATTTTTCCAGCTGAAGTTATCAGCAATCTTTTTCAGCCAATTTCGAGAATAATTAACCAATATAGAATAGCTAACCAAGATCACAGCCATTGGCCGTCGAGGCCGCCGGACTTAGTACCTATGATCTAATCCTATGGATATCTTTGCGGAAGAATATAAAATATCTATTAGCAGGTAATAAATTTAAATATACAGGGTCGGTCATAAAGTTGTGGTACATCAAAGTTTCATTTTTTAAATGGAACCCCCTGTATATTATGGCATATTTCGGTTCTTCCTTCAATTCTAAGCAAAAATCGAAATACACACAATGTACCTCATACCAACCGTTTCCAAGTTATTGACTTTTGAAAATATCACTTAAACAATTTGATTTAACTAATTTCGATATGTTCAGTTTTATTTAACGACGCCATTTTGCCGAAACTGTGATACTTAATAATATTTGACATTAGTTCTCAAGTTAGCACTTATAGATGTATAAAATGAGAGTATAACAAGTCTGGAAATTACAAAATTTTCGTTTAACATTTCAATTCTTCAATTTATGTACATTGTGTATTACGATGATTGTTTAAAATTGAAGAAAAAATTGAAATATGCAATAATATACAGGGGTCTCATTTAAAAAAAATTGAGTTTGATGTGACACAACTTTATGACCGACCCTGTATACTTAAATTTACTGGTAGTTAATAGGAATTTAAAAATCCATTACAACAGTATCACAGTTTCGGCAGAATGGCATCATTAAATCAAACCAAACACATCGAAATTAATTAAATCGAATTGTTTAAGTGATATTTTCAAAAGTCAATAACTCGGAAACGGTGGCTTTGAGGTACATTGTGTGTATTTCAATTTTTGCTTAGAATTGAAGGAAAAATTGAAATATGTAATAATATTCGGAGAGTTCTATTTAAAAAATGAAGTTTTGATGTGCCACGACTTTGTGAACGACCCTGTATACTTACTAGCCGATTAAATTTATTACTAGCCGATAGATATTTAAAAATCCTATAACTTTTGTATTTAACTTTTTGCGGTACCTCCTATATTTTACCTAATAATCGACCATTTCCATACATAAAAGCGACCCTGTAGAAGCAGAATGAAATTAAAATACGCCTAGTGATTTTCAACATTTACTGGATTTCTGACTTTCCCTCTAAAATTTATAATTAAATAAAAATCTATAAATATTTAAAGAAAAAAAATATTCATCACATTATAATTATATTAGTAAGTTGCATTAAAAAATAACATTTTTAGCACGAAGTAATTTTTTAAATATATTTTTGTATCAAATAACCTCCAAAGAGAATCGTAAATTTCATCTTCAAAAAAATGCGACGCAATATTTTTTGAACTAAAAATACGGCATTACTAAACAGATTTTTAAATTGAAGCGATCGAACATGCCTCAAGTCTGATGATGATGACTAATTTTTTCGGCTGTCTGGAATAAATCCATTAATAATGAGGCGGTTTAGATTGTTCAAGAGATGTTCGTGTATTGCTAAAAAGTGTACAAATCAATAATATTAATATAAACCAATATAGATTTTGAGAGGGCTTTCGACTCGATATTTCCCAAGAACAGTTAACCTAAAGAACTGCTCATTCAGTCAAAAGTGTCTGCCATGTGCATGCGAAAACTCCTCGCTTTGTGACGTCATTGTAGTCCTTGTTATAGTTATTAGTCTTATATCAGTCCTTATCCGGCACCCAATAATACACACACGTGCATTATTGGTTGCCGGATGCAAAACGTTCATTATTTAGTTTATTTATTTAAACACCTTATATGTATAGTCTGTCCAACGAGAAGACCCTTGACAGTGATAGATGTGTCTGTCATTTTAATTTCAAAGTAGTTTATTTTATTTTACAAAGAAATAAGTTGGTACAACTGGAACGCATAGCAGGAAATATTTAAAATTTGATTGACAAGATGACAAGTGATTACTTCAAAATATTGTGAAAAAAACTGTATAAAACTGAAAAAATGTAATCGAGTTATTTTATTTAATAAAAACGGTATGTGTTAATACAAAACAAACAAGAACAAGGCACTACATACCAAAAAAATATAAAAAATAACTATTATTTACTTTCAAGCTTTATGAAACTACCCGCATTTATGATTATATTTATCAATATAACTTATGTACAAATACAAATTTGTAATATTCCACAGGTATAAATAAAACAACATAGGTAAATACAACAACTATTTTATTAATAATAACACCTACCAAATTTTATACCTTAAAGGTGGATTAATTACCTTTAATCTTAATTTTTTTAAACCAGTACCTTTTGACATTATTTTTCTGCACCAGTACTAAAATCCATTATTTACCTATCGTGTGATGTCGATATTTTACAGCTACTCCAGTTTTTAGTATGTGTTTAGTTTGATCCTTATATACGAAATGCACTTATCTACGACGAAATGGTATACAAACTTTATCGATGGCAACTTCATTGGTGTATAAGACTTTCTGCCTGGGCAGCGTGTATTAACCATAAACTGTGCTCTGGGCCTACAGTTAATTTTCACTCGATTTTTCCTCCACTTGACTTCAAAAGACACAAAACACACGTAATAATACGAATCAAAATGCATCATCTTTCAAAATGCAGGGTATTTAACAAAAGTTGACACAAAATTATAACCAATAATTTGGCAAGACTTTGACAAGCGTCAAAAATGACAAAAATCTAAAGGCGAGTTCATACGCATCGGCGTCCGTTTGTCGTTCATCGTTCCGTCAAACCAATAAAATTGAAATACGATCTGTCATTTTTTAAATAAACCAATAAAACTGGTTAAAAACAACAAGACACGACGTATGACGGATTTATATTTAAACCCATCCATAGATAACTTAAAAATTATTAGAAACTTTTTTTAGTAAAATAAATAGATTGGTATGGGACGTCATCTGCTTTTCTTCTGTCATCGTCTGTCGAAATCTTACCTGAGAAAAAAAACAGAGTATATGCAGTATAGAAAGTTAACTGTATAAATCGTATTAAATACTCGGATAATGCATTTTTAAGAACAGCAGTTCCCAGCATCACACATTTTGCAGGCATTCTTTTTAGAGTACTTCCATATTTTGCTTTAAAATCATTAATAAACAATATCGTAGGCACTTAGTAAGCACTTTGTCACAATCCACAACACAAAATGAACGTATTTATACACTCTATAGCTCTAAAAATTTTAAAAACACCTTTTCACATTTAAAATTGACAAAATAATTAACTCAAAATTTCTCAGCTGTTATTTTTATAAGTTTACTATAGGCGAATAATAATACACACTATCATGACAAGGACTACAATGACGTCACAACTGTCAGCTGAAGCGCGGGAAGAGGCGAACGTACGTCTTATCAGGATCAGCAATCCTTTGGATATATCCTAAGGCAATAATAGAAGCTCTAGTGAAACAAGATATTAACAGGCCTTATATAGAAAATCTCGCCAATATTGTAGTGTAATACGTCGCAGTGTAATACAAAGAAGCCAAAGCAAGAATAATGATATATAAAACAACCCCAGAGCACAGAATATCTAGCTACGCAACAGAAAAATACTCGAAATGAAAGAGCTTAAATTGCACAAATAAAATACTAGATGGCGCGACAATATCATAATCAGAATAGAATTGGAAATTTTCAATTTCCGGTTTTAGATCGACGGTTGTCGACGGCACGTCGACGGCCTTAAAGCTCGGCTAAATATGCACAGTTGCCAGATTCAAACAGACTTTAATTGGCATCCCATTCTTTTTCTGGTGTATAATAATTTCTTTCTATTCTTCGTTTCTTGTCAGATACACTTACATTAATTATTCGTTTGGCTTTTAAAATAGTTTTAAGTTTAAGTATATTATTAGTAAACATATGCTCACAAAATATGTAATACACTACTTTATTATGTTAACTAAGAAAATAACTTTAATTACCTTTATAATTAATAATATACAGGGCGATTGATAGTGATATTTATTAATGCTGAAACGTTAGTAATGAAATATACGTTTAATAATAATGGAAATAATTTATTAAAATGCAGTATAAAAAATGTTAATTGACTAAAAAAATACTATAATAACAAATTTCTTCTGTTGCCACGTTATTTATATAGACCTAGGTAGATTTTTAAAGTGACGCAGGTACAATTAATAATATATTAGTTCGGCATAAAAGTTGCTGTCACGACATCGTACAATAAATTAAAATTCGTAAAATAAATTAAAATTATTAATTAAACAAATCTTTATAAAGAAACGCAAGTATCCCAAATTTTGGCCCAATCGAACTCCAGAAAGTGATATCATATAATATTGTACTATATTATGGTACCACTCGATATGCTTCATAATATTGCAATGTCACCGAAGATCCGTAGTATACCAAATTTAAGCACAATCGAACGCCAGGAAATGGTATCGTAATATGGTACTATAGGTAGGTACCACTTTATATGCATCATAGTACCATCATATTACAATGTCATCGAAGATACGTAGTATACCAAGCTTAAGCCCAATCGAACGCCAGGAAATGGTATCGTAATATGGTACTACATTATGGTACCTCTTGATATGCTTCATGGTACCATAATATTGCAATGTCATCAAAAATATGCAAGTAAAATCAAATATGAGCCCAATCGAACGTCAGGAACTGGTATCATAATATGGTGCTATAGAAGGTACCACTTTATATGCATCATAGTACCATCATATTACAATGTCACCGAAGATACTTCCTATACCAAGTATATATAAGTCCAATCGAACGCCAGGAAATGCAATTACAATCAAACGTCACAAAGTGATTATAATTCAACTCGTAAGATTTAACTCCAACTAACATGGCAAGTTAAATAGCTAAACGTTTGAAAAAAGAGCTCTAATCTATTTTAATATGTTTAAATGATGTAGCAAATTTGAAGGTAGGCTTTATAAGGAAGTATTACGATATGAATTACACAATGGCAACGTTGCATAAAATTTTTTTAAATTTCGTTTGTAGAAAACTGTTTTCTTTTAAATTTATCGCCCTCTATTATGTAGTAGCGAAACTACCGCATCAAAATATCTGATTTGGAGACAGGCTTTAAAAGCCTGTCTCCTTTTGATACCTACGATTTTATACGTGTAACGAGGCTTCTGTTGCGTAGCTAGATATTCTTTGCCCAGAGTTTCCAACTGACAAAGGAGTACAACAGGGAGACGCGATATTCCCAAAGCTGTTTACAGCCAACACTAGAATAAATCTTCCGTCAACTAGAATGGACCAACAAAGAATTAAAAATAAATGGAGAATATCTTAACCGTCTAAGATTTGCTGATGACATGGTCCTAATTGCCAATGGTTCTGAAGAACTACAAACACAAATTAACGAACTAAATCCAATCAGCAATAAGAGCTCTCAAAATGAAACTAAAAAAAACTAAAGTAATGTACAACGAACTAGTAGACAGAAGAGACATTTTAAAAAATAAAACAAAACTAAAAAGAATAGAGTGGATACGACAAAAAAACCAGGTAATAGATGTCATCCAAACAATCAAATCCCTCAAGTGGCAATGAGCAGGACACCTGGCAGGAAGGACGAACATCATATGGACCACAAAAATTATAGCATGGTACCTACGGGGAGATAAAAGACCTACTGTATTTGCACACACACTACGTCAGTGTAAAACGGTAACAACATGAAACGCGTCGATTAACTGCAGTGGCGGCAGCGATAGAACACTAGAATCGAGGGTTGTCTCACTTGGGTAACAAATGTACATGTACTGCCAAAATATCATCTTTCTACCAAGCGACTGCCAATCACAGCCAAGAAGACTGCCTATGACTGCCATGTAATTATTATAGGTGACTGCCAGCGACTGCCAAGAAAATGCACATGTAATTCCAGTAGTGAGACACCCCTCGACTAGAATTAAAAAAGAAGAAAAATAGAAAAAAGTGGGCTAAACATTGGTTATTTAAAATATACCGGAATCTCTAATTTTCTTTAAATCGTTGCACAAATTGCTACGAAAAGAGTAGAGTCAATTTTATTTTTTTACACTTTGTAGAGAAGCTTCCACATCCACCTCCTTCATTTTTTCAAGTAGAATTTTATGAGCTTTATTTTTTTTGTCGCGATATTTGCAATATTATCAATCTTAATTTTCCATAACAAGGGGCCGTCCTCTGTCGTAAACACTGCGACCTGTGAGGCCTATTGTGTTTGTCCCCCTTCTATATCTGCACCCATTCTCCTGTACACTAGCTTATGCAGGTCCTTGATAGGATGGCAGCATAGTTTCTCCGGTTCTAGCCCAGTTTTCCCAAATAAAAAGTGTCGCTTGCGATCCAGAGCCTCGCAATGACATATTATGTGCTCCGCTGTTTCAGGATCTTTATCGCAGAGTCTCCAGCAAAGACTTCCTTGATACAGGTTGAGCTTGTTCAGGTAACACTTGACAGCCATGTGTCCTGTCAAGAGGCCTGTTGTAATCCGAACTTTATTCCTGCTAAGCATAAGCAGTTCATTTGCTGTTTTAGAGCTAGGTGCTTGGATAAAAGCCTTGCTGTGCCTGTGCCCCTGTCTGTTTCTCCAATGGACATTGTGCTTTGCTCTGATCCATAGTTTTAGTGCACTACGGGCCATACATTTGGGTATTCCCCGTACTGGCTCTGGACCAAGATAGGATGCCGATGATCCCTGCCTAGCTAGCTCATCGGCTTTTTCGTTGCCTTGGATGCCGCTGTGGCCCGACACCCAGAATAATTTAATTCTGTTCTTTCGTGCCAGAGCTCCCAGTTCACCCAGGCATTCCCAGACGAGTCGCGACGATACCTTTGGGTTAATAAGCGCCCCAAGTGCCGCCTGACTGTCTGAGCATATATTGATGAGCTTACCTGAATAAGCTCTTCTATT
The DNA here is from genome assembly GCF_002938485.1 of Sitophilus oryzae. Lineage (NCBI taxonomy): Eukaryota > Metazoa > Arthropoda > Insecta > Coleoptera > Curculionidae > Sitophilus > Sitophilus oryzae. The sequence goes on from NW_022147067.1 coordinate 978,759, forward strand.
GTTTTCTCTCGCACATTGTAGAATGGCGAAGATTTCTGTCTGGAATACGGTTGAGTGTTTACCCAAGGAAAAGGATAAGCCTGCCCTTGGTCTTTCCCCAAATACTTCAGCTCCTGTTCCTTCAGCGGTCTTTGACCCGTCTGTATACCAGGTTAGTCCATCCTGAAGGAATGTTATATCTGTCCACATTCCTCGATCCGTTTTGTTCACCTCGAATGGTTTGTGGTAGTGATAAAGAGGGGTCATTTGGTCCGATCTCAATTGGAGTAGAGATCCTCCGATAGAATCTCCCATCTTTAAGTGTCCTGTTTCTGTCCTATTTCCCAGAGACGAGACACTTTCTTGTCGATAGAGTCCCATTCTTGCCTCCGCCTGGATCACTATGTGAAGAGGCGGAAGGTCCAGAAGCGCCCCCTTTGATGCAGTGGGCGTTGATTTCATTGCCCCTGTTATGCTCAGACAAGTATTTGCACCTTACTAGGCAAGGGCCTATAGACAACGTCTAAAACTGTATTAAAAACTCTTTATTTAAATACCGTAAATCCATGTCGGTTAAATTTTTTTTTGAAAAAGTTACAAACTTAATAGAATCAACAAAGCAAATGATACAACAACAAATAATAAATGCAACATGTACACGTGCACCAATGTGAAAGACCGCCGGCGCCGATTAAAAAGTAATGGCGCACACATTATCGGTTTACACGAAGATTGATGAACCGATGATTAAGATTTCAAGCAAATGCAGAAATTTTCACTGACGGTGATGATATCCGTGTTGTGCCACAGACTATCAGTTGTAATTGTCGTTTTTAATCGCGACGATTAAAAATGACAAAAAAGAACGAAGTCTGTGGGGTCCTGAGGAAGATCAAACCTGAGATAGGACCATGATATCAGAAAATTAGCAGGGATAACTTGGGACCGCATAGCCAACAATAGACAACAATGGGCCCAGCTACAAAAAAAAAACATCTAAACATGTAAGGGAGGCTACACCATAACTGGAAACGGTTGAATAAGCTGAGAATGATGATGATGATGATGATATTATGTACAGGGTATCCTGACTTCAATCCTTATCATTGGAATCTCGGAAAATAGAAGATATATAGGAAGTCGGTTAAATGTAGTATAAATATGTCTAGAAAGTATCTCTAAATATGTCCAGAATTTCGTGAGGAAACCAAAAATTAAATGAATGTTATAGAGGCCGCTGTATTTAAAATAAAGAGTTGTATTGGTGATAACACGCCTTTGTTTAACTATAATCGAATTTATTTCGTTTGACTTAAACACCCTGTCTATTTTGTTAAGTTTAGTTTATTTTTTTATGTAATGTTTTAAAAATATTACTATTGTTTTTGTCTGGTGTTGTCGGTTTATTTTAAAATCAAGAACCTTGAGAAGAAAATGTAATAAATTTAAAACAGTTGTGATAAAGCAGGACCGTAAATTTTGAAGAAAAATATGTCAGAGTCATGGAAACTTACAAAAATCATGTTGACAGTTTCTTGTAATAAACACCTCTTATACAATCATAAAATTTAATAATAGCAATTTGCAAAATAAAATTTTCCAAAATTGAGACTATTCAATCAAAGTCGAGAATTTTTAAACTCTTATATTTTCATAATCCAGAAATTTAATTTTATTCGTATTTAGTGAAGATAGTACATAATAATAATAATATACATTTGCAGTGACAATGACATACCAAAAACAATAAAAAATAAAAAGCGCATATATTTTCAAGGCTGATAGACCTCGATAAAAGAAACATATTTGAAAAATTTTCAAAGAATTGGGAAGATATATGCAACCTAATGGGTGAATTCGCGACAAGGTTGATTTGATTTCCCATTAAATCTCAAATGCTGTACGGTGGAGCCTCTACTCGTTCTGCTGTCAACGCATAAAACACTCATTTTCTCTTATTCAGCTAACGAAAACATATCAAAGACGGTATTGAACTGAAAGCGACAGTGTTGCCATATTAATATGTTTAATATCTGTCATACGTTCGACGAAAATATCTTTGGATGAAAAATCCGCGTTTATGTATTGAAAATTTATTCGTGTTAAATATAGCATAAACAACAAAAATTAGAATGGCCTGAAAATGACGACTATTGACATTTTCCATAATATTTTACATATGAAATAACAGTGATCTTCATTTCCAGACCAACTCTGACGCCGTTCTTTGTTTAATCATATAATACGATATTAAATTGTTTATCGATAAAAAATCCGTATTACCTATTAACGTACTGTGCCCAAAATCCGTAAATCTACGGATTAATCCGTAGTTCTGGCAACACTGTCTTCGGCAACCACCCACTCTGTCGCTGAAAGCAGAACTACGGTTACTGTTGCCAACTTAGCTGTTTTCCCGCTAGGTCTAGCGGTTTATTTTTTAGTTTAGCGGGAAAAAATATTATTTAGGCTAGCAGGTTTTTTAGCGGTTTTATTTATTTTTTTAATTTTTGAATAAAATATATGTAAAATTGACAAAAGGTTTTTTATTTCAATTCTAAAAAACGATTTTTTTAAATTTGAACCAATAGTCGCGTAAAAATCATATATATTATCTTATAGTACCTATGCCTAGAATCTTCGAAGTCACGTTAAATTCATCAAAAAGCGAAATTTCAGGTTCAATATCGCCCTTAGCGGTTTCTAGCGGTTTTTAATATACAAATCTAGCGGGTATCCATCTTCCAGATTTGGCAACCCTGACTACGGTACGAATTTATACATTCCGTACATGTATACGACACCTAGCACAATCCCATTGGTCAGATTTGAATTTTAAACTAATTAAACTCCGAATGCCATATGCGAGTATGGAATGTAAGACAGTGCCATATGTACTTAAAACCCCACCAAAAAGAGTGAAACCAAGGCAATCCGTATATTGATTGCTATTAAATATTTACAGCTTTTTTAAAAAATAAAAACAGTTATAAAAAAAATTATGGTCCGGCGTGAGATTTGAACCACGGACCTTTCGTTCACGAAGCGATGGCCTCAGTCACGGAGCCACAGCTACCGTGACTGAGAGACGTCGTCAAACTTGGAATTAATACATTTTTATAAAAACCACACAGTTAAAAATTTCAATGCATTTTTTGAGTTTAGTTTGGTGGACGAAGACATTATGTTTATAAGTATTTACTGGATATTAAATCGGAAGCAATTGGCATTGACGATGTGATGATAAAAATGATTTTGCTTTGTTGTCCGCATATATTGCCTATAATAACAAATATTTTCAATAGCTGTCTTTTATCTAACACATTTCCAGATGAATGGAAAATAAGTAAAGTTCTACCAATGCCAAAGAAATCACATCCCTTAGAGCTTAGCGATTTGCGTCCGATAAGCATTTTACCAAAGCTTTCTAAGTGCTTGGAAAAGATAATGAATGCTCAAATTAAAGTATATCTAGATAGAAATGTTTTACTTTCGAAGAGGCAATCTGGTTTCAGACAGGGATATAGTTGCACAACTTCTTTACTTGATGTTGTGGATGATGTTCTTAGAATGACAGATATTGGAAAAGCAACAGTCTTAGTTTTACTGGATTATACAAAAGCATTTGACACAATTTCTCATAAACTACTTTTGGCAATATTATCCTATACAGGTTTTTCCGCGGACGCGGTTGCAATGATTCATAGCTATTTGTCTAATAGATATCAAATTGTTCATACGGAAAAGAGTCAATCTACTAAAAATAAAATTCTGAGAGGTGTGCCTCAAGGAACCATATTGGGCCCATTACTTTTTAATATTTATGCAGCACAAGTTTCTTCGGAAGTAGTTACATCTAAAACATACTTTTACGCGGACGACACACAGTTAAGTTATTCATTCTATCCTAATGACATAGATAATGCTAATAAAGTTTTAAATAATGATATAGATAAATTGGTTAAAGCTTCCAGTAAACATGACTTAATTATTAATCCTAATAAATCTTCAGTGTTAATTTTTGGTTATAAACGCCAAGAAGTACAAAGTAAATTAAAGATAATGGTTGACAATAAAGAATTAAGTGCTGTGTCGTGTGCTAAGAATCTGGGAGTTGAACTGGATGTGGATCTTAGATTTAAAAAACATACTGCAAAGCTACTTCAGAGAGCATATTGTAACCTTAAGATGCTTTACCCCCATCGTAAAATACTTGATATACCAACTAAAATAATATATATATAATTACCGATACATTAGTTCTTAGTCATTTTAATTATTGTGATGTATTGTATGGGCCTTGTTTAGACGTTAGAGATACCGCCAGAATAGAAAAAGTTCAGAAATCTTGTTTGCGTTATATATATGGTATTCGGAAATATGATAGAATATCTCATAAACTTAAGGAGACAAAATGGATGAACATTGCAACTAGGCGTAGACTGCACTCTCTGACTCTGTTCCATTCAATTATAATAAATAAAAGTCCACCTTACCTTTATGAAAAAATACAGTTTCGTACTGCTATTCACAATTTGAATTTGAGGCAGAGGGGTCTCATTTCACCCACTCCGCACCGATCTGCATTGTTTGAACGATCTTTTACATTTAATATTTATAGTATGTACAACAATCTAGATGTTAAGTGTAAGAACTGCTCTTTGGGTGAATTTAAGATAAAAGCAAGAAAAATACTTTCTGAATATTGATTAGGTTGCATGTTGCGTGTAGGTGCTGTTTTCTGTCTGATTTTTGTGGCAAATTTTAGATTGCCTTTGGTTGTTTTGTTTTTATTATATTTAAATTATTATTTTATATTAGTTTGTTTGTAAACTCATCTGTATAAATCTTGTTGCATTGTATATATGCAAACTTCAATAAATATATATTATTAGCTATAGCCAGGCGTTAATTTCTGCTGCAAGCACAATTACCAGGCAACATTCCGTAAGTGCGCATGGCACTGTCTTATATTCCATACTCGCGTATGGTACTCGGAGTTTAATTGGTTTAAAATTCAAATCTGACCAATCGGATTGTGCTAGGTGCCGTATACATGTAAGGAATGTATAAATGCGACCCGTACGGAACGCGTCGTACTCACCGCATTATTCGCTCTTTTGTTTCTTTTTATTACTACTACACCAGTATTTGCCAATCGAGTTTCTCATCAGTCGCTTCTAGAGTCCTCTGTCTGCTGTGATAAGTGTTTTTTCTTTAATTTCTCGACAATGAATGAAACTAACAAGAAATAATTATGAGCCCTTTGCTAAAGAAAGAAGAAGAAATCACGCGAAAGAATCGAAAGTTATGGGTTCACAATATTTCCAAAAATGTTACCTTTAGGACGGGAATTCCACACATTATTTCCATATTTAATTGAGGACAAACTAAAAAGTTTCAATATTTCAAAATGAGCCATGAAAAATTTGCGAACTTTCTTAGCATATTGAATTTCTAATCTACTCTTCGGCTACTCGCGTAGAGTGGAAGGAATTGCGTGTGACGTCAGCAGCACTAGCCGCATTGACCGAAAATCATACTGGCCCAACAATGCTAGCCGCATTTTCGTCGATGCGATTCATGCGGCTCTGGCTAGTGTGCGCACCTTCATTGAAAGTAACACAAACAATATCTTTCTTCGGTCGATGCGGCGCGTGCGGCGCGTGCGGCTCTGGTCAATGTGCGCGTGGCTTTAAGGTTGTCGCCCACTAGACCGCTGCGCGGCGCGGCGCTGGGAAGAGAATTTTTTCCGGCTGCGAAGGGACTGCGCCCACTATAGCGCGCTTTTGAAACGCGGCAACGCTATTTAGTTATAGTCGAAGTGTTTTTTACTTACTGTAGTTTAGTTTTTAAAGCAATGAGTTCAAGTACGGACGAAAGCGTATTTTTTGTGCTCTTCTAACAGAGGAAGAGGAAGAGGGGGTGAGGAAAAGTTTGGACTCATACGATTAACAAAAAAAGAAAGAAGTTTGGAGAATTTTACCATCTTTTTCCAGATTTAATAAAAGACAAAATCATTTTTTTCAGTATTACAAAATATAAAGGAAACATTTTACGCACTCCTCAATTGAGGGTTTTAGAAGAAAAAACACCGGGTATATCTACTCATCATATTTTTTCAGAAGAGACAAATTACTAATACTTTTGATAATTCTTATTTATTCTGATGTGTATATTAGTTATGTGGTGAAAAACCCCTGATCTTTTTTTATATATTTAGGTAATTAGAATTTAAAAATTGGAGATTGTCACTTTTGTTAAAAAGTGGAGATTGCCGGTTTTGCCTCTACACCCCTCAATTATATTAAATCTTTGATAGAAAGGCATTTCGTCCATCTGTCTCTAGTGAGGGAAGACTTAAAAAAATATCATATTCCTTTATGAAAATCGATTTGCCGAATTTACCTTTAAAAATACAATTCTACCATTGATACGTATCACTAGTTCCTAGTCAAAAAGCCAACTGAAAAGACTCGAATGCAAAATTATCTCCCTTGTGAGTACACACACTGCAACGCGCCAAAACGCGGGAGACGGAAAAAAGTTGCTAGAGAAGTCTTCCGACTTCTTGACGGAAATCCCGCGACGCGCTCCTGCGCTGCGCGCTCTTATGTGCGTTGGTCCATTTAAATACATGGCAAGCAGACAAAAGAAATTTCCACAAGGCGCCGCGCCGCGTCGCGCCGCGGTCTAGTGGGCGACAACCTTTATGCGCCGCGCTGTCAACGACTATCAGCGCGTAGCGGCACAGAGATAAAATCTTGGACATGTAACAGTAACGCCAACTACATCTCGGACAGGTTTTGTGCCATGAAATCGCCCATAAGGTTGCCTATCTTCTTATTTCTTCAATCATCGATATTATTCTTGTCAATGGTCGCTCTGAGCCGATCTAAAATTAGAGAGAACAGAGCTTAATTTAAAGTCGATCGACACAACCTACGCACGAATCGGCTCAACGACGCGACGGATGTATCGGTGGTTTATTTTTGTTAATCGGGACCGGTCTGCATATTACATACTCTGCATGCGGCATATTCATTAATCTCTGATCAATTTTGTCGATGAGATGAATGTATCTCATATGTATTTAATATTCAATCAAGGACAGGTTGGTACTGCGTTAGAATCTAAACGGAAACCATCTTTCACTGGCTTTTTATTTCTAAACAAATTTAAACCTAGCCAACAAAATATGCCTAATGTTTCCGGAGATATAAATCCTCGTCGTCAACAATATAAAAAATTCTCTCAGAAATTGTATATACATATTGTATGTAATTAACATTTATAATAGTTAATTATATCTTTATTTTTAATAATCAAATTGGCATCCCAGCATTTTTTTCTATTTGCATCTGATTGGTATATCGTTGGTTTCTTGGTTTTGTCTAAATTAACAAAATTTGTTTTAACACTTTTGCGCTCATTAAACATATACATCATTCTTAATCGCAAATTCTATTTATTTATATTCTCTCATCACATAAACAAATCAAAATCAATCAATCAATCGAAAATTATGTTTGGCATCACTTGAACCTAATATTTCAAAGAAACTATGAACATTGTATTAAATATTGTAAACATATAAACATCTACTTTGATGATTTCTTATGCGATTTTTGAATTATAAATAAAACTTGAAATAAACAATTTTAGAGAAAATTTTCAACAATACGGCGTCCTTTTGTTTGTTTGATTTGGCTCCGGCACCTTGATCTAAAGATTTCTTAACATTCGGCGTCGATAAAATCAATAATAAAAAATACTACGTGCAATAAAATGCTAAAAATATCAAAAAAAGGATATAAATAGGTTTTACAATCTTTCTATAGTAAATATTGAATTGGGAATAGATAAATGGAAAAAATACATTTTTGAATGGATTTTATTCCAACCGCCGAATTTTATATTATTTTTTATTTACTTAGTACTATTATATTATATGCCATTATTTACTTAATACTGATACTCTCAAGTAAATGAGTATCCGTAATCAAAAGTAATGATAACTGAAAAAAATGCAAATTGATCGTGATCAGTTCATTTCGCTCTTAAAAATTAACCAAAGCATGTATTGACATGAATCAAAAAACAAAATACTCAGGGGTCATGGTTCTGAGCGTAAAATTATATTTTAAAAAAATTTACGAACGAAATTATTGCACAGGGTGTTAGGATAAAAAAACAACCCCTCGATTAACCCTGTATAATATGCCAATTACTAAAATTTACAAAAAAACCGAGTTTATGAAAAAATTTTTTGTTGCGATTTTTTTGCATCTGCTTATAAGATAATAAACAATGATCTGTCAAAAATGGGTATTCATTTCTAATGTATGAATACATGGATAATATAATACTCGTTCCTTAATTTTTTTTTTCAAATCTGCAAAAAGTCGGATCAAAGATCAAACTCAAGACAAATATAACGTTAAACAAAACTGTCAAAAAGTGATGTCTCGTAATGCGAATTCCATCTCTATATCATAAATATATATGAAGTTCTTAAGTATATATGTATCTTTATTTAACCAAATACTTTCCAAATTTTTATTTTACTATTAGAAATATAATTTATTGGAAAAGCTGATAGAATCATATTGAATTAAGATGATAACTCTATTAATATTCTTCTAGTATTAAATTGGCACTGAAAGCTAGGGAAAAAAAGAAACAAGATATTTTAACACAAATATATCTTGTCTTTTGTCTTTTTCGCTTTTTCATGTGTGTACAGTATTTTTAGATTTGATTAATACAACGAAAATATCTTAGTTACGTTGATAGACGAGATACAACCCACTTACAATTCACGTAAAGTAATCTGATTCAGAAAATATTTTGTTACATTTATGAATAGCATTATTGTATTATACTGCTCTTATTTTAAATGTGCTATTACTTTTTATATAAGCTATTTATGTAGATTTAAAAATTCAGGATTTACTACTATTTATAATACCTATCAAAATATTTCATTCAAAAAATGTCTATACACTATACCTATGTGGCGGATTCATCTATCCAAAAAATCCTATATGGTTACTTCGCCACTGCAAGAAAATCTACAAAATAAAATAGTTAGTTTTTGTAAACACTGCTGCGTTAATCCAAACGAAAACTACTTGTCAGCAGTTAGGTTTACAGATATAAAAATTTGCCTAACGAACAAAAAAATGCTTTTTTGTTCGTTAGGCAAAACGTTTCGGAAAGTTTATCCCTTTCCGTCGTCGGAAGCAAAAAAAATTCAAAGAATAAAGAAAAAAACTATTTAAAATATTTAAATTCAACTATTCGAGAAGACTTTAGTGTTTTAAAAGAGATACGTCTACAAAAACCGTTGAGGTACTGTTAAAATTACATTATATATATCCAAGTTAAACTTCAAAATTAACAATTAATACCTGATAACAATTACTTAATAAGGTAAAACCAAAAAGCCCCAAACTTTCTGTATGATTATTTTTAATTTTTACGTATGTTATGTTTATTTATGTTATGTTCTTTAAACTGAAAGAAGCGATTGCCATACATTACTAACATCTACAGATGCATGAGCAATACATTTATTTTTATTAGATTGTATTAAAAAAAACCCTTTTATTCTTCTTTTAGAGGTTATCGCTTCTTTCATTATAATTTTGGCGTTATTAAAATTTATTCTGTGCCCTGTGTCCCATGAATGCTCACAAATATTTGATTTGTGAAAATCTCCCTTTCATTTTCAGTCTAGTTGCTGTCTAGAGCTGTCTAAAGGTTTATATTTAATCTTAGAAAGACTATAAACTGATTATAGTCTCAAAATAATAGTTTTGATAAATCTTATATGTATATATTTCAAAAATTATTTGTATTTTATATAAAGAGCTAAATCTCACATGTATAATCATCTAATATTTTCGACATTTTTGTAATAACCGGTACTAAATTATAATATAACATTCTCGAGTCCAATTAATTACCTTTAGCACTATATATTATAGACTGATGCACACTACTTTCCGGGAATTCGCAACTTAAATTAGGTGAGAAACGAACGAAGCTTTATTTTTATTTTGCCATAAATTAAGCTTAGGTACACAACACTTTAGTATAACAATTCTCCAAATAGCAACCGACTCAGATGAGTCTATTTTGGCAAATAAAACGGGTTTAAAAATTTTCATAATGTTTTGTGTTACATAAAAATATTATAACACTTAAGCACAAGAATAAATAATAACAGACAAGAATAAAAATACAAGAATAAATAAAAGATTCATTTATTCTTGTAACTTAAGCTTCATTCAGAACCTCGCGGAACTTTAGTGGAATAAATTATTGGTTTCAATTGGCGTAGAAATTTATTCCTTTAATTTCAATGTAAGCATTCAGAACGTCAAAATTAGTGGTAGACATTTTATATTAGTAGAAAACGTTATCAAACTTTTAACTTTTTCACTAATTAATTATACTTATTGCGAAAATTTGCGAAAAATGTAATTTTAGCCTTTGATTATCGTTCGTCAAGAGAAATTGTGGTTAGAAATCAAAACTTGATTGTTTTATAAGCTAAATTAGCCCTTATTTGGAGGGTGTTAATTCATTTGTGTTTGGGTCAAAAACTCTAACGTGATTGGTCGGGCTTAATAGTTGCCTGCTAGGGCTAGACACAAGTAGTGGTCGGCGTAACATCATGGATGATTTTTCTCCATGCGCCTCTGTTTTTTGTCATCTCGATGACATCATGCATTGGCTTGCTACAGCTAGTCGTGATGTCTATCCATCGAGTTGGAGAGCGGCCACGTGGTCTACGTCCCTCCACGTTCCCTTGAATTATGAGTCTTTCCATATTGTCCGGACTTTTCCTCATTATATGTCCAAAATATTTTAGTTGTTTTAGTCGGATTTTACAGGAAAGCCTGTTAGTAATATTAAGTTCATTTATAATGGAAACGTTTGTACGGCGTTCAGTCCATGGGATACGGAGCATACGTCTATAAAGCGGCCCATACATTATCAAACAAATTGCGCAACGAAGCGATGCGCAACGTTGCGTTGCACAACTGATTCAGCGGTCCATACACTATCAAACAAGTTGCGCAACAAAGCGATGCGCAATATTCCGTTGCACAACTGCCTCACCCATGCATTTAGTAAAATTTTAATCAAACTTTTTATTAAAAGTTGTGCATTGTTTAAGAAACAATCATGTCCTCAATTGCCATTGCGTCAATTATTATCGTATATACCCTAGATGATGTCAATGATACCAAAAAACGAAAAAGAAAACAAAGAATTTGGATGAAAGAACTAAAATATTGCACAACGAGCGAACATACACTACACAACGCGTTGCGCAAACAGTCCTGTTGCACAAAAGAATTCAAATATTCTTGAAACTCATCAAACAATTGCGCAACGCATCAAACACTATCATACATTGGCAACTCGTTGCGCAACAGCCTGCGTTGCGCAATTTGTTTGATAATGTATGGACCGCTTAACAATACATCTCGGTAGCATCGATCTTCTTTTACGTTCCCCCTGCCTGAAAGTCCACGATTCGCAGCCATACGTCAATATTGGGAGTACCAAACAGTTGACTAGCCCGACTAGCCGGTTTTTGATGGCTCTTGAAATCTGGCAGTCTTTCCAGATCTTGGTTAGTCTCCCAACAGCTACCTTTGCCATGTTACACCTACGCTTTACCTCTTCTTCCGATGTGCCTGTATTTGTCAATAGTGATCTCAGGTATACGTATGACTTAACGACTTCAAAGCGGTCGATATGACTTATACTTGGATGGTCGTTATGTTGCCTATCAACTATCGTGATTTTGTTTTTTTGTGTATTTAGTTCCAGACCGAGCCGATTGCTGTCATTTTCTACCCTATTTACTAAATTGATTAACTCTTCTTGACTGCTAGCGAGTAGTGCTGTATCATCTGCAAAGCGTAGATTATTTATTCTTTGGCCATTTATTGAAATGCCTCCTTCCCATGTTTCTAGCGACCTTCTCATTATGTATTCTCCGTATATGTTAAATAGTTGAGGACACAATATACACCCCTGTCTGGCTCCTTGTTCGAGGGAAATTCCTTTGAAGCTGAGTCCAGTATTATTACTCGAAGGCCGACGGGGACCGGGTCGAAAACAGCATTCTTGGCTTCGCAACATAAGAAACTGGAGTGGCATACCTGACGCCGCAACCATATTTCGACGAGCCGAAGAGGGCACCCTAGTCATCTTATAGCCATAAAACAGACGAATGATCGCCCACATGCGGCATAGCACATGGCACCCAAAGAAGAAGAAGAATTCATCTAAAATTAAAAAGATAAAACTCTACGGCAAAACTCACTTATGTCCACTAAAACTTGAATAAATTTCCTAAAAATTTTAATTTATCGTAGATCTCAGTGACTTTTTTAAATAAAAATTTATAAGAATATTTTGAAGGAATGCTAAGCATCACTCGCATCAATGAAAGCTTAGTCGCTGGACAAAACGAACTTCACAGACGGCCGTCTTTAAGTGACCCCCCTAGATTAACGTATTTTTCTGAGATTTCTACACTTAAGTTCAATGAAAATCAACACAACAAAAATAAAGCGTACCTAATTTTAGTGCAAAATACTAAGCTCCAGTTTTATTACGCCATATTAATTGAAACTATATTTTAAGCGCTGTCAGAATAACACTAAAAATTAATTTTATATTTTTGTTTTCCAATTCCATTTCGTATTAATGGGAAAACCGAAATGAAATATAGACTGATCTTTAGCACAATCACTTAAGTTTTTTTTTCAACAAAAAATATAAATTATCAAAATTATTAATGCTCACTTGCACCGTTTGTATAAACTTTGTTTAAAGGCTAAACAGTGATTAACTATACATATTTTATTATAGTTAATCACTGTTTAGCCTTTAAACAAAGTTTATATAAACGGTGCAAGTGGGCATAAAAGAGTAGTTGCACTTTCCCAAATATTTTCTGCCAGTTTTTACAATCTGTCGAATATCGGCAGATTGCAGAGCGTTTCAGTTGAGTTCCGTCCTATGGTTCCGTCCGTCGGCCTGCGATGTTCGAGCGTTGCGTCCCAGCACAGAGATGGATTGACAAAAAATGAGTGCCTTACTGTGTGCTGCTATTGGTTGTAGTAATAATTAAAAAAATTGTGCTTTGAGTTTTTTTTGAGACTAATTTTTTTGTGTTCAGGTTAATTTTCTCATGACTGATTACTACATCATAACTTGATATTATTTTTATTTAAACCTCAATTTTTATCGATTTTACTTTTGACAACCATTCCTTGCTTGCTGTTCAACGAAGTGCACCATCATTGAACAAAAATTTGCTAGTACCGAAAGTACCGAAAAAAAAACTGGAAATCCCGGTTCCTTAAAGGCATGGTACTGAAATTGCCGGTTCCGAAAAACAGATCCGGTTCCGCAAACACTATGACGTACCATATCCGTGAATCGCCCTGTATAGGTAGGATTCATTCTTAATTAAGTGCAATTCTTTTTAGAGGTAGTATATTTTAGCCCCAGAAATATGAGTATTTTTCTGTGCAATTTTTTTTGGAAAAAAAATCTGGAAATTTTTTTAGTTTTTTATTAAAAAATATCATTTCTTGATAATATGGTAACTAGGGTCCAGAACCGGAAATTCCCGGTTCTTTTGAGATATCAAAGAACCGGGACTCGAAATTATTAATTCCCGGTTCTTTAGAGGTACTTGCTTCTTTTCTCTTTTGAAATTTCTGTAATGTTTATTAGCAATTGTTGTTTAAATATGTTATTTTATTATTTAGTACAATGTGTTGTTCAATGTATTAGTTATCCAATGAAAATAGCCTAACCAATATATTACTACAAAACAAACACATTAATGTTAAAATTAAACTAGTTTTAAATTAAAAAAAAGTTGTAGAAACTCTTTGAAATAAATAATAATATAAAAATATGTCATTATATTTTTTTCCGCATTTCTTCCCATCAGAAGATTTTCAGATACAGAAGAATTGTAACTTACACGAAATGTGAAAATATTCAACCAAATGTTTACTCGATGATCATTTTTTTTTGCCACGACTATACAGCTACGTCAGAACAAGGTCATATAAAGTGGCAGAAAAAGAACAAAGGATTTGACAAGGAGTAAAGCTACTAGTTTCCTTATACTATGCTAAAACTACTGGCTTACATACTAGATTCGAGCCGCAGCGGTGTCCCGTGCAATAAGCGGACGTGGAAGCTATCATTAGAATAGGTTTTTTGTTGGAATGGTTGTCGGTTATCCGTTTGTTGTGTGATACGTTTGTGCCTCATGCCTCGTGCAACATGGAAGACAATAATACGAACATGGATATGCAAATACCGTCAACTTCGAGTGTCGAAAATAACGCTGAAAATGTTGGGGACTTAATGAAGAGTGTGTGGTTATAAATTAAATAAATAATAATATAATAGAACAAGCTTCAATTAATTACTAAAGGTAACCGCCTATGAAAATCTAACAACTAAAATGAAAAAAAAAGAATCGAATTACATTACAAATAGGTAAGTTTCTAAAGATTTCTTCCCTAACTTAAAATTTCACCTCACGCCCCTGTCATCGACTTGCCTTTTTTATTTTTTTGTCAAATTTTATCCAAAGTGATTGGACTACGTCCCGAAAGACGCACTTTTACTCTAATTTCGCAAATTTCAGAGTCGTTGCCGTATTATTATAAACTAGAAACGAAAATAATTGATTTTGGCAACGATAGAGTTATTTTAGAGACGACATGGAAAGAATCCTCTCTCTGTAACATATAAAATCCGTAATAAATAACAGTATTATGTTATTATTGTTCTCTAACTTTCGCATGTAGAGGATATTCGCGGTTTGTTATTTCTTGTCTAAAGTTATTGGCACTTAATAAATAACGAAATACACAGGATAAAGCTTAGTATGATTTATTTTTCCTTTAAAAAAATGTTATTGAAAATTGGTTAAAATAAACACACATATTTTTTTCCGGTCTAGAAGTAGTTTCTTCGTTTACACATAACGTTTTACCTAGTTTTGCGTGACGGGTATACCCTCAGTTTGCGTGACGGGTAAAACTGTCAACAGCTCTCAAGATGATTGTTGTTTTAAGCTTGATTTTCATGCATCAGTTATCCGACGATACGATGATACGATATTAATTTTGTTGGTACAATTTAAAGACTTTGATTGGTTAGAAAATAACGCAGTTTTTAAATTTATTGTAGTTTCATGCTTCCGTTTATCGGATATACGTTGGTGTCATTTTATATTTTCGTCTCCATAACGATTTTGCTATTTCGCTTATATTTTATTAAGGTTAGATCACGGGGGTGTCACTTGTATGGGAAAACAGGCAACAGTCAAATTTAAACGTGCCAGGACCAACGACAAAGAAAGCAACATCTGCCAGGCATTGGCTTTCTTTGTCACTCACATTGCTTAAATCATGATACCGCGGCCATTTTGCCAACAAAGAAGCTGGCCGGCTGTCCTGGCAAGTGATTTAAAACAATTTTGCTTTTTTACAATATTAAATTACCATTTGGATGTATTTAATGCGATTATTCAGTTAACTGGTAAGTCAGAATTACACACAAATACTTTATTCGTAAATACAACTAAGATGTAAACGTAGTTTTGTATTTTTAGATTTCAACTTTTGCAAAGACCCGCCGATAGAACTTGCCTGGCAGCGTACCTGTTTAACTAAACGTATTATTTCCTGATAATAATATCAAAACACGTAAGTACCTCTATAATTTATGATGACAAATGATTTTGATTATGTTTTATGTTATTTAAATACTTTCTAACCTCAAATAATAGTAAGATCCTTGTTTATATCGCACAGCCCGTTCAAAACTGTATTGTCTTCAAAAAATGTTTACAAAACAAACAATTATTACAAAAACAATGTCCTTTTAATCTGATTTATACCTCAGAAGGATGCCAGTAAAATTTTATTAAATCAACATTATATTATTTGGCCATTAATATCCAAAAAGGAGCATATTGCCTTAACTTAAATTTTCTTTTACTTCTCTTGACAATGTTCTCTATATTCTCTATTTTGAGTTAGTAAACTTTTGAACGGGATGTGCGATATATAAAATACATAATATATCCAAGGGTATGATCTGATAAAAGTATTTTTTGATGCATTTTTTGGTTGTTTACGCACATTGGCTTGGTTTATGTTTTATTCAGCTTATATTTATTTGGTATAACAGTTTTTTTTGCCTTTGGAATGGCATGCATCGAGGCTAGATAGTGTTTCATTAGATCATTAAAGGAATTTAAATTAGCATATATTTTTTGTGATATTAGTGTGTTATCATGATACAGGTAGTTGTATCATAGTGCCTTATGCATGTTATTTACCTATTATATACTTATGTATTATCAGTAAATAGATGATAATATACTACTAAAATGTCTTTTTAATAGTATGTTTATCTTTCCAATTCACTAGTTATTTGCAAAATGTATTTTGAACTAATTTAAGTCATTAATTGATCATCTTTCTTTTTCAGGTTCCGGGATATTTTTTTCATTGTTAAAAAAATATATATATTTCAATATTATTGTAATATAAATCGCAGCTCTAAAAAGTAAATGATATTGTTTACTAATGTGTAATTTATTTACTATGAATTTTCTCTGAAAATAATAAGCCTTTAATAATATCATTGATTTGCTGTGTAAAGTTAATAGACATATTTTTTAATACATTAAATTATATTAAAGTAATAAAAAATATGTTTATTAACTTTAAGCCCCTTAACTTAACTTCTTTTAAGCCCCGCCCCTCCAATTCCCCTCAATTTAGCTAGTACTGCCAGGCGACACCAGGTGGCGTCTGTTTCCATTTTTTAACATGAAGTTAGCATTTCTTTAATGTACCTATTCTCTGGGTTAGATTAATTTGTCAAAAAAGGTGTCAAAACGTCCGTTATCGTATGAACGGATCCGTTGACGGGTTGAAGTAAAATATTTACGGATGAAAAGTGGCGCGAAAACGCTATGACCAATCAGAGCACCGTCGGACCATCGTATCAACGTATAACGGACGCATGAAAATCAAGCTTAACTCTACTGAAAAATAAAAACAATGTACTACACTTGCAGAACAACACTGTTAATTATCCATTGTTATTTTCGAAAAGAAAGTTGAAAATACTGTTCGCGCTGACACATTATTGGCAATTTTCCCTAGTTTTGATTTCTAGCCGGGAGTTGTAAGATATACACTGCGGATAAATCAACAACTTACGCGTCGCAATAAACCAAATGTTTATCCGTGGTTAATAAATCTTATTTGGAAGAAGACCATAGCCACGGTTTGTGTACGATATTGCGATATATATCATAATATGGAAACTTTGATTTACTTATGGATACATTTAGACTTGATATTTCATTACATTATAACCATAGATATGCATAAAATGTAGACTTGTATGACCGATAGACCAGACTGGAATCTCTGTCGTGCTGTTGTGCCATGGCAAGAGCATAGTAGAAGGAAAAGAGTAGTTGCACTCTCCCAAATATTTTCTGCCATTTTTTACAATCTGTCGAATATCGGCAGATTGCAGAGCGTTTCAATTGAGTTCCGTCCGTCGACCTGCGAGGTTCGAGCGTTGCGTCCCAGCACAGAGACGGATGGACTAAAAATGAGTGCCTTACTGTGTGCTGCTATTGGTTCTAGTAATAAATCAAATAAAATTGTGTTTTGAGTTTTTTTTTGAGAGTCATTTGTGATGATGTTTGTGTTCAGCTTAATGTTCTCATGACTGATTACTACTTGATTATCTGATATTTTTATTTAAACCTCAATTTTTTAGCGATTTTAGTTTTGACAAATATCCCTTGCTTGCTGTTTAACGAACTGCACCATCATTGAACAAAAATTGGCTAGTACCGAAAGTACCAAAAAGAAAACTGGAAATCCCGGTTCCTTAGAGGCATGGTACCGAAATTACCGGTTCCGAAAAACAGCTCCGGTTCCGGAAACGCTATAACGTATCATAACCGTGAATCGTCTTATACAGGGTGAATCTTAAATAAGTGCAAATTTATGTTTCTGCGCATTTTTTTTTTGAAAAAAAAATCATTAATTTTTTTTTAGTTTTTAGTTAAAAAACATAACTTCTTCATAATATGGTAACTAGGGTTCAGAACCGGAAATTTCCGATTCTTTTAGGATATCGAAGAACCGGGACTCGAAATTATTAATTCCCGGTTCTTTCGGTACCTTCGGGGCTCGGTAACAATAACTAAAAAATTATTCTTTTATTACGTGAGAAAGTAGTGATGCTATTTCTCATTGTCCTTGCTTCTTTTCTCTTTAGAAATTTCTGTAATGTTTATTAACAATTATTGAAGTTTAAATATGTTGTTTTATTATTTAGTACAATGTGTTGTTCAATGTATTAGTTATCCAATGAAAATCACCTAACCAATATATTACTACAAAACAAACATATTAATGTTAAAATTAAACTTGTTTTAAATTAAAAAAAATTGTAGAAAATCTTTTAAATAGATAATAATATAAAAATATGTCATTATATATTTTTTCCGCATTTCTTCTCATCAGAAGATTTTCAGATACAGAAGAATTGTTACTTACACGAAATGTGAAAATATTCTGTTTTCAAGCAAATTTTTACTCGATGATCAATTTTTTTCATTTTATTGTGAACTCATATTTTCATAAATACATCTCTGTGAAACTATGGCGAGTGCCACGACTATACTTTGCCTAGTTATAGCCACGACTATACAGCTACGTCAGTGGTCACGGGACGGGAGAACAAGGATTACAGTTGAGGGTTGGAACCTTTGGTGTTACACAGCAAAATAAAATTACACTAAATCACCACAATACACCAAAACACTTTTACTTTTACACTGGACGCGCGTTTCGCTAACCATGTTAGCATCATCAGCAGATGATTATAAACTAAAATACAATCTACAAGTTGAGCGTTTATATACTCGCCCAGTAGGTACCGAGTGGGCGTGGCAAAATCTAGCCAACCGAGTCAGAGCCAACTGAGCGTAACAGTTAATTTCCGCCACTAGAGTAGTAGGAACAAAGAACTTGAAGAGAGTAGGAACAAAGAACTTGAAGACTCTGTTCATACTATCTTTACATTTATTAATTCTGATGCTTTCATATGCATCTAATTGCCTGTAATTTGAGACTTGTTTAATTAATTTTAAATTATTAAGATCTATACAATGCAAGATTTATCCGGTCTACCATATCTTATCTGAGCTAAATGTTCTTTAAATCTAGTTAATATTGATCTTCTAGTTTGCCCAACATATTTCTGATTAGAATCTTTACAAGAAATTTCATAAATACCCGACCTTTCCAGTGGAGGTGTTTTATCCTTTGGATTACCTAATAATTGTTGTAATTTATTATTAGCACTATACACAAGTTTATAATTGACATTCTTAAAAATTCCTTTTAGACCACGGGATAACTCTCTATCAAACGGTATTGAAAAATATTTAGACGTATCTTTCTCCACTTGAAAAGTCGAATTTTCAGAAATCATTAACCTATATCTACGTTTTCTAATTAATTTATCAACTAGTGAAGGAGAATATCCATTACACTCAGCTACATTCCTAATGTAATCTCTTTCTATTTCATATCTTTCGTTGGAAAGTGGGAAACTAAGTAATCTATAAACTAAGAAATTTAAACTAGCCATTTTATGTTCAACACTATGATATGATTCATTAGGAATATATCTGCGTGTGGTGGTATTTTTCCTATAGATGGGAAATATTTTTCCTATAGATAGGAAGAACAAGGACATATAAAGTGGCAGAAAAAGAACAAAGGATTTGACAAGGAATGCTACTAGTTTTCTTATACTATGCTAAAACTACTGGCTTACACACTAGATCCGGGCCGCAGCGGAGTCGCGTGCAATAAGCGGACGTGGAAGCTATCATAAGAATAGGTTCTTTGTTGGAATGGTTGTCGGTTATCCGTTTGTAGCTTTACTCTACTGTTTCCTTCTATCACAAACGGATAACCGACAACCATTCCAACAAAGATTATAGGTATTTTTCTGGAACGGTCGCTATTGTACATGACTCATGTGAATTCTCATAGTTCCTATAGATAGTTGCCATCACTACAGAAAACAAAAAGTCACGATTTTTTTCAGAAAATTAGGCTTTTTTTGGGTGAAATGCATAAAATCAAAAACATTTTCATTTCGCGCGTGCGTTTGCGCTTTGTTTCGCCTTGACACCGACCCGTTCGTCGTCTCTTGCCAAGAAAGTTTTCCCAGTGTCGGAAAATTCGTCGCCTTTCGCACGCTAGACCGGCGGAAAATGCGAAAAATGTCGCATTTTCTCGAAACCGTTTCCGCCCACACCGACAGACATATGTGCGTGTGTCATATAAAACGATGCGGTTAATATTCCGATCATATAAACTATTAAAAAACCACGTGGTATGTCATAATATAGAAAGTAGAGAAAAAATACTTTAATTTCATTGATATAAACTGAAGTTTTCAAATTTTCATGTAACCGCAAAACAATATATTTATTATATAATTTTTACGTTTTATTTTTAATTTAATAACTAATATTTTAGTAATTAATTGATTTATTTGTTTTATAGCTTATTTTACTTATTACCTATTGGCATAAACTAGTCCATTATGAAGATTATTATAAGCGTTATTATGTGTTATTTATTTATTTATTGATGTATATCTTACAACGCCATAAGTGGCAATAACAAGTAAGAGGGTGCTATTAATACACAAACTAATAATCACAGAATTTAATAAAAACTAACGTAGAAATAACTTTGAAAGTGGTGTAATGAGCTTATCAATCAAACTTACTTCTCTGACTGCAGTCAAGGATAATAAAGGACCTTTATTGTCACGTTTTCGCTCAAAATAGTTTATTAGGGAAGCTTAGTTCTTAAAAGAACTGTTGTAATTTGTAGTAGTTCTTAAAAGAACTGTTGTAATAATAAAAACTGTTGTAACAGTCAAATATTTCCTCGCTACGACCTCTTTGTGCTAGCTCATAAATTATCGCAAATAACTATTATTTTTGCATCATGTTTACTATAATTTAATTGTTAAATATTATTTTATTTAAATTTTAGGATTATGCAACCCGATATGATACCGCGATATTATACAGCCACAGAACATTGCCACTGGATGCCGCCCAGCATTAGAATTTATATCGACCTCTCTTTATCTTTGATATCACCTTTCCGTCACTTGTCACTGTCAGATCAAATCAGATGTTTTTGGATTTATTTATTCTTTGTTTTGGTTATTGAAATTTTATAATTATCAGATAAAATTTCGTAGTTAAATCGTTTATTTTTGATGTGGATCGCAGTGTGCAATTCGTTCATTTTAATTGTGGAATTTCTGAGTTAAGTTCGTTCATTGACCGGATATGAAATATGGCAGTGGAAAATATTCTAGAACATCGTTTTTTATTTATGCCTTTTGTGAGTTGGACTAGTCGAGATATATAGTTATCTATCTATATCCTGGAGGGAGATTTCCGGTTGAAATCTGATTTTGTGAAGGAAATCGAATCCTTGCATCACTTCTTGTGTATCCACCGACCGGGTATCGTGGAAGAACTGGCTGCCGTTTCGTGAAGCATTCCCTGTTGGTAGTTAACAGGTCTTCCTAGAGAAGGATTAAGGCTTCCGAAGCACATTTGGTCAGAGACGTGGTTGGATTTTGTTGATTTGTATGGACCGCCGACCAATTTCCGCAATGGGATTAAAATAGCCAAATTTTCCGACCGATATTCCGATTCCACGTGCCCAAGAAGTCCCCGAGTAGAGTTCAAAGGTATGCTATAATTCTTCTGCCTATTCTAAGTCAATGCTCAACTGATTTTTATTCGTATTGTTGACTGGTTTTCGACTTTTCCACGCCCACGTGGTGTAGAAAGATTGGCTGAGTGTTATCTTTCTTGAATCTTATTTGGTTGTTCGTAATTGTAGAGCAAGAAGACCGATCCAGACCATAGCACAGAACAGTCCAGAATTCCGTCCGGTAATGTTGTCCGTGTAGAGGTACCCGTTGGACATCATAAACCCTCGTTGAGGTAAAGTTCAGATTTGATTAGTCCTTCTTTATTACCTTTACTAACTCCTACGCGTTGTGCTAGTCCTTGTTCTATAATTGAGGCTCTTTTCTAAAACAACCAATATTATTTAGGGTTTTTTTATGTTCTCCGATTGAAACCTCAACAACTTGCCTTTCCTCTGCACGTCGGCTGTCAATTGTGGGCTCCAGTGACATTCATCGAGCTACTGTGCACCGCCGTAGCAACCCTGTAGCTATACACCGTAGCTCAGCAGGAGGAAGTTCGAATAGTTTTCAAGTATATACATACATCGAGTAAGACTGTACAATTTTAGTTTAGGTTTAGATTAGTTATTTGTATTCCGCCCTTAGAGTATACTTAGTTTAAGTTAAGGGGGATGACGTCTTAGATTTAGTATAGCTTAGACCATTTTCATTTATTCTTATCGATTTAAACTTTACTTCATTTCACAATCATTTCATCATTCTCTTTATACATTTAACCTTTTTGATATTTCAATAAATTGCTTAAATATTTTTAGTAGTATTATTTGCAGTCTGGTCTCATAGTTAAGTCACTTAAGTTCAAGTAATTATAGTAATATTTGGAGTTCATGGTAGTTACACTCAACAGTATTTGTACAAAAATTCTTAAATTGTTGTTTGTCTTGTATGTATTTAATGTAACACACTTTGCCTCCGTGTATTGTTTTTTTTTCTAACTTTTAGTATTTTTATGAATTCTTATCTGTTTGTTATTTACTCTGACCTGCTACAATTATACATTGTATAAATACGTAGTCAATAAAGATTTATTTATTTATTTATTTATTAACAGTTCGAGGTTAGTGTTGAAGTCTACTTAACAGTAACATCTTTTATGCCGAGTTCATAGAGTATAATCTCGTGGCGCCCTTTTATTAAGATCTTTGAACCCCGACCACCCGGCTGTTAAAATTAAAAGCTAGTGGCCTCTATAGTATGCAACTCATCCAGATTAAGTAAACTTGTGTTTTGTTGAACTTCAAATTAGAAAAGGACGCGGCACTGTTTGTGCTTAAAAGTACAATTTAAAAAAAAAAAGACTATGAAAATATACAAAAAACGAGAATTACTCACAAAGATTCAACAAAACGATATTGTACACAATAATGACTGACATTAGGATAATAATTGTCAAATAATAAACGACAACCTTGCTGAAAACCGCGAAATGTGACCAACATAGCGATAATAAAATTTGGTTTAAACAAATTTTTGCAGTTTAAATCTAAATAAAATATATCTTACAATCATTTGCTCTATAAAGTAAAATGAAGAGCTGCTCGGTATCTTAAATTATACAACAAAATTAAACATTTTTTCATTTAGTCAGGTTTGGTTCGGACTTTAATGTCAATGTCGATATGATTGATGAAAAGGTTTTGCGATTACAGTATTTTCCTATATATTTTGTTCTAGTGGCCCGATTTTTATGATTTTTTAAGAAATTATTAACTTATTAGACTGTCTCAAGAGGATCGAAGTCTTTGAATAAGAAGACTAAGGAAGGAGCATAATGCTATCCATGTATTCATGCATGGTGGGCGGAAAAGGCACCATAAAAGCTCTCTAGGGTGGGGATCCTTGACAGTTCTGTTTGACGATTCATTTGACACATTTGAATTTGATTTGAAATTTTGTGGATTTGTCAGTCTTTATGGAGCTTATTTTATGTTATTTATTATTTATTCTACTACTGATAGTTGTATAAAGGTAGTAAATCTAGATGGAAATTGTGGCAGAACTTAAATTAACAGTGACACTATCGCGATTTATCGAAAAAGACTCTAAAATAGTTGGTTGTGTAGCGTGCGGTAGATCTCGGCAAAAATTGAGTGAAATAATGGAACAACTTTTCGCTAGTAAGTGACTATATAATATACATACGTGTAGTAAATCCTATCATTTATGAAATTCACTTAAATTAACTAAATTATATATTTTTCTTGCATTTTAGCTTTTATTTATTACTTGTCAAAGATTAGATGTCAAAGAATTTAGATACGTTAATTTGACTTATCTGCTTCAGTAGCGTATCGGATGTTTGTGTTAATAAATACTTATTATAACTTATCTATTTTTATTAGAATTATATATTTTATAACAATTTTAATAACTACCAACATTTATTCACAACGTAAAATAAAACAACAAATTATTGAGTCTACCCCACGTCTACCCTACATCATAGTTTTACATTTTTTAAATAAAATTAAAACGACACTGATAAACCGGTATTTAAGTCGGCCATATTTGAGGCCCATCGCGGTGTACCTAAGATTTTTGATATGCTCCTTCCTTAGTCTTCTTATTCAAAGATCGAAGTGAAAAACATAACCTAGAGAAAAATATAATCAAATTATTCTTCTATTAGAACCTTATTTAACCTTCAACACAGATTTATAAAAAAATATTAGTTAAAAAGATTTAACGCAATGTTATTTTCGTTTTGTTAGTCAAATTTGTTAAATTGTATTTTTCGGAATTAACATTTTAGATGTGTCCAGAGTACACATTTACCAACAGCTGGCCACCATTCTAAGAAATTGAAAAATAAAATTACTATATAGCTAATGTTCTTCGTACTATTAAATAAAAGCAGTAAATCGTGTTGTTCTAATTTCTTATGCATTTACACATTTTGCATTGACCTAAGTATAGAATCTCTCCAAATAATCGTATATGGGTATTAGCAAGAAAATCTACAAAATAAAATAGTTATTTTTTTAAACACTTCTGCGTTAATCCCAAACGGAAACTACTTGTCGGAAGTAAGGTTTACAGATATACAAATTTGCCTAACAAACAAAAAAATGCTTAACGTTTCGGAAAGTTTATCTCTTTCCGTCGCGTCGTCAGAAGAAAAAAAAACGTAATAATTAAACATAATCATACAGAAAGTTTGGGGCTCTTTGGTTTTACCTTATTAAGTAATTTTTATCAGGTAGTAATTGTTAATTTTGAAGTTTAACTTGATATAATGTCATTTTAACAGAACGTCAACGGTTTTCTTGTAGACGTATCTGTTTTAAAAAAGTAAAGTGTTCTCGAATAGTTGAATTTAAATATTTTAAATAGTTTTTTTTCTTTATTCTTTGTATTTTTTTTGCTTCCGACGACGGAAAGAGATAACTTTCCGAAACGTTAAGCATACTTTTTTCTTTGTTAGGCAAATTTGTATTACTATAAACATACGTCCGTTTAGGTTTAACGAAGAAGTGTTTACAAAAAATAATTACTTTATTTTATAGATTTTCTTGCAGTGCAGTGGTGAAATACCCATAAAGGATTCTTTATTCATTGTTTCCCCGGTTTCCTCTTACCGCCTACAAGCTCACCATAAGGACGAGATTTTGTTGGGCGGTTTTCTTGCATCCTGCATACGTGACTAGCCCATCTTAAGCGGGATTTAGTAATCTTGACTTCACCGCTCTTGCAGCTAGCAGCATTTGATTCTTAACGAGAGATATTCTGGTAGAAAGATAGCGGAAATATAATATTTTTATTTTTATCTTAAAAACGGTAAAGCTATAAAAAAACAATTTATATAAAAGTATTATTACCATCAAAGTACACTATTCATTTTTTCATTCTTTTTAAGTGTATGGGGTTGAAATACGGCTGAAGAAGTAACTTTCGAATACATTTCCATTTATTTAATATGAAATTTATTCCATTTGGCTGATACACTCCGTTTAAACTGAATAAAATAGAATGAATTCTAATATATTTCCGAAGCGGAAGTCTAATTTAAAGATTCTACTTTAAATTGGTTTTCAGTGAAAACTGGTGGGTTATTTTTAACAAAGCTCAAAGTATTTGTTGCTATGTAGTCTATGAAGTAGGTATACGTGTAAAGAATATTGAGTAACACGTGAAATATGACGTCTAAAAAACGCATAAAACTTTTATTTGGTAATTTATTACGTGAAGGTCAACAATTTTTTAGGCGATATAGAAACTAAAAAAGTATTTTTAACTTCTTAATTTTTTCTATGTAAACAGGTTTGTTCGGAAATAGGGTATACCGGGTGCGTCTCAAAAGTGGCTCACCCCTATAACTTTTTTTATTTTTTTAGATAAAAAAACAAAATTTGGTATGTTATTATACGACATAAAGTAGGATTGATTGACGTATTCATTTGTTTTTGGTGACTTCCTGTTTCCCCGGTATTTCTAGTCAAATTGTCGTTATGAACCGCATGTTACAATTTCAAATAAACCATATGCGAAAATGTGAAAAGTTGACATATGATATGTCATTCTATTCAGAGTGTCATTTTCTATCGAATAAAGTAAAAAAAAATACCGAGGGTGCCATTTAATAATCAAAAGTTGTAGTCATTTCCGGTGAAGCAGGAAGTGATCGAAAACAATTGAATACGTCAATCAATCCTAATTTATGTCGTATACTAACATACCAAATTTTGTTTTTTTAGGTAGATCTTTAAGGGGATCAATGAAATCTTCGACAGGTTCTTGTTGTTGATGTATTGCTGATGGATGCTGACGTAATAAGGTAAGTGGCAATAGAGTTTATAGTAACTGAATTTAGAAAGAGCCCTTACCATAAAAGTGCGATGCCT
Organism: Sitophilus oryzae; assembly: GCF_002938485.1. Taxonomy (NCBI): domain Eukaryota; kingdom Metazoa; phylum Arthropoda; class Insecta; order Coleoptera; family Curculionidae; genus Sitophilus; species Sitophilus oryzae. The sequence continues at coordinate 1,005,518 of NW_022147067.1, forward strand.
TAATTTCTATTTTTAGATGGTTATATTTTGTTTTTATATGTAAACGATAAACTATATTTACGCTCTGAAAAGTCGGTGTTCTCATTATCCAAGTTCTGCCTACCGCTCAATAAATTATTTTAATTATAATAATTATATAAAGGCCACACTACCATGTTAACGGACAAATCTGGAAAGTTTTGTCACAACCTTGTCAGTCCATGCAATCCCCAGCATATGCCCATAACACCATCTTTCGAATGCCTCAAGCTTCTCCATTTCGGCCTTTTTAAGTGTCCAAGCCTCTGAACCATAGAGTAGCCAATATGTAACCCCTCAGCATTCTTAATCTAAGCTTTAAGTTGATGTCATGATGTCTCCACTGCAGAGACATTTTTTGAGTTTTACAAAGGATGTTCAGGCTACTTCTATTCGAGCTTTTATTTCTGCTGATTGATCCAAGTTTTCGGTCAACCAACTGCCTAGATATTTATATTTTTGTAATCTCTCCACAGGTGTATATCATCTATTAGAACATTGGCTTGGACATCTTCTCTCTTAGTGATTATCATAAATTTAGTTTTCTTAGGGTTCGTTTTCAGGCCATAGACTCTACACGTGTTGTTTAGTCTTTGTAGAAGTGTTTGCAGTAAAGTGTCTCACAGTAAATACAGAAAAAACAAAATACCTTCCAATTGGAGCTAATACAGAAAATCTTATTTTAGACAATAATATGGAAATTAGGGCATGTGAAGATTACAGGTACCTGGGATCGATATTTACAGGAGATGGAACGGACGATAGAGAAATAAACAACAGAGTAATACAGGCACGAAGAGTTATCAGATGCATAAATGGCATTCTATGGAGCACTAAAATTACAAAAAAACAGGAAATATAATATATACGAGACACTAGTTAAAAGCATATTACTCTATGGATGTGAAACATGGCGACTCACTGAAAGGAATAAAAGGAAATTAGAGACAACAGATGGGAATAGAGGGAACAATAGTAAATGATATAGAACAAAATCAATTAATATGGTACGGCCACGTTCAGAGAATGCACAATGAAAGAATTCCAAAACTAGTCATTCATTGGATACCACCTGGTAAACGAAAGAGAGGACGTCCCAAGAAAACATGGATGGAAGGAATAAGAAGGTCGATGAGCGAGAAAAATCTTACCGAAGATCAATGGGAAAATCGCACAGCGTGGAAGTTAGGCATCGGACAACGTCGTAGGACGTTCTGACCCGAATTTATATATATATATATATATATATATATATATATAGAAGTGTTTGCAGACCCTCCACGTTGTCTGCTATAAGGACAGTATCGTCCGCGAACCGCATATTATTTAAGACCTGCCCATTAATAGTGATGCCCTCCTTTCTACTAGTCAACCTATATTTATTATATATTTAGGGTTGTCAACTTTCAAAATAAAAAATAGAGGACGAGCGGGTAAAAAAGAGGCACAGGTGAAAAATTTTTTTGAAACGTCGCCCAAATGTCTAGAGTTTACCAAAAAGTTATGTCAATGGTTTGCGATTGATGGTCTTTCTTACTTTCTTAACAATATTTATACTCAAAACTTGTTAAAATAAAACAATCCATTTTCAACAAAACTTTCTTTCCAAAATATCGGCCAACAATAAGTACACAAGAGTGGGAGTAGCGAAAGACAGATTAACAATTTTTTAAAGCATTGTGGCGATACACGAACATTTTTTAGATTTTGATTTGGTATGCGAGAGAAAAGAGGACAGAAGATTAAAAAGACGGTTGTCCTCTAGAATAGAGGACGGTTGGTAACCCTAAACAAGTTATCTATAAACAATAAAAAGCTCCAACATACACGGTCTAAGGTCTAAACCAAACAAAATTTAATAACAGCTCTTCAAAGTTGTTGTAAAAGCAAATAGAACGTCTGGTACTTACTGATAGTTTTGGTTCTTGTTACCACCCTGGAACTGTTGGATTCCATCCCCATTATTAAATGAGGTTTAAAAGAAAATATACTTTTCGACGATTCTACATTGTTACTAGTGGCCACAGATATCATCGAAACAGTTTTTTGTCACTGCACAATCCAGAAACACCGGTCACTATTATCGTTCAATGTCTCCTTCAACAACTATATCGGAAAATGCATCAAAAGTTTTACCGATCGATATTTTTTTAACAGAAATAAGAATAAACGTATCCGTTATTGTTCCAGATCATCAATATTTCCAAAATTTATAAAAATTCGAACGTGAAAACAGCTCCAAAACGGCATCCCGCGCTTTCTAAGACCAACTTTGTGTGAAAGTCTGGATATTTTTGGATGGGCACCGTCCGACTCGACTAGCTATCGTCTCAAACGATACTGCCCAATTGAATGTTGAACGTTTGGCTTTTTGGACGCGATACAAATCGGTCTTTTCGCCGATTTTTTTTTTTCTCGTTGTATCGCTCCTCGCCGAACACACTGGCGGAAATAGATTTTGGGAAATTTTCGAAAAAGACGCAGACGCTTTTTGGGTCCTCGGGAGAGATCGAAGAACTCTCGGCTGAAGGTCGCTGGTCTTTCGGAAGAGAGTTAATCTTGCAGATGTTTATTGTTTGCTGTTATAGGTGTTATTAAGAACATGTTTGAGTGTGAAATCACTTCTATCGTTGATGTTATATTCGACATTTTTGTGGTTTGAGTTCTTCTAGGAATTTTGTTTTGCCTCATTTTGATTAATTTGTATACTTGCTATTCTCAAAAATAATTTGTTAATTACAGTATGTTTAACAATCCAAAATCATTCAGTGTTATCTTATATATTAATTAATATATTTGCTTTTCGTTACTATTCTTATGATTGCGATATATTGTCTTATAAAAGTCATTAAATATGACTGTAAAGAATCAAGCTACTTAAATAAAATATCGAAATCGAATAGAAGGTTTGAAAGAAAATTGATGTTAAACTTGATGACTAAACGCGCTGTGTGTATTTGTTTATAATCTCTATTCTTTTAGCCGCTAAAATACTAATATATTCACTGACTAATAAATTAAAAAATTCATAAATTTGTACCAAAAAAAAATGTAAAGCAATAATTATTTATTTTTGACTCTCATTATACACATCTCAATAGCAAACAAGATATCATTTGAAAAATATAAAACTCTAATAATCTAAACCAAACAAAATTTAACTAAAAGTGGTAAAGCAAAATAAGTCTGATACTTACTGATAGTTTTGGTTCTTGTTACCACTCTGGAACTGTTGGATTCCATCCCCATTATTAAATGAGGTTTAAAAGAAAATATACTTTTCGACGATTCTACATTGTTACTAGTGGCCACAGATATCATCGAAACAGTTTTTTGTCACTGCACAATCCAGAAACACCAGTCACTATTATCGTTCAATGTCTCCTTCAACAACTATATCGTAAAATTCATCAAAAGTTTTACCGATCGATATTTTTTTAACAGAAATAAGAACTAACGTATCCGTTATTGTTCCAGATCATCAATATTTCCAAAATTTATAAAAATTCGAACGTGAAAACAGCTCCAAAACGGCATCCCGCGCTTTTTAAGACCGGCTTTGAATGAAAGTCTGGATATTTTTGGATGGGCACCGTCCGACTCCACTGGCTATCGCCTCAAACGATACTGCCCAACTGAATGTTGAACGTTTGGCTTTTTGGACGCGATACAAATCGGTCTTTTCGCCGATTTTTTTTTCTCGTTGTATCGCTCCTCGCCGAACACACTGGCGGAAATAGATTTTGGGAAATTTTCGAAAAAGACGCAGACGCTTTCTGGGTCCTCGGGACAGATCGAAGAACTTTCGGCTGAAGGTCGCTGGTCTTTCGGAAGAGTGTTAATCTTGCAGAGTTTATTGTTTGTTGTTATAGGTGCTATTAAGAACATGTTTGAGTGTGAAATCACTTCTGTTTTTGATGTTATATTCGACATTCTTGTGGTTTGAGTTCTTCTAGGAATTTTGTTTGCCTCGTTTAGATTAATTTGTTATACTTCCTATTCTCAAACATAATTTGTTAATTACAGTATGTTTAACAATCCAAAAACATTCAGTCTTATCTAATATATTAATTAATATATATTTGCTTTTCGTTAATATTCTTATGATTGTGATATAATTGTCTTATAAAAGTCATCAAATATGACTGTAAAGAATCAAGCTACTTAAATAAAATATCGAAATCGAATAGAAGGTTTGAAAGAAAATTGATGTTAAACTTGATAACTGAACGCGCTGTGTATTTGTTTATAATCTCTATTCTTCTAGCGGCTAAAATATTAATATATTCACTGACTAATAAATTAAAAGATTCACAAATTTGTAGCAAAAAAAAGTAAAGCAATAATTATTTATTTTTGACTCTCATTATACACATCTCAATAGCAAACAAGATATCATTTGAAAAATATAAAACTCTAATAATCTAAACCAAACGAAATTTAACTAAAAGTTGTAAAGCAAAATAAGTCTGATACTTACTGATAGTCTTGGTTCTTGTTACCACCCTGGAACTGTTGGATTCCATCCCCATTATTAAATGAGGTTTAAAAGAAAATATACTTTTCGACGATTCTACATTGTTACTAGTGGCCACAGATATCATCGAAACAGTTTTTTGTCACTGCACAATCCAGAAACACCAGTCACTATTATCGTTCAGTGTCTCCTTCAACAACTATATCGGAAAATTCATCAAAAGTTTTACCGATCGATATTTTTTTAACAGAAATAAGAATAAACGTATCCGCTATTGTTCCAGATCATCAATATTTTCAAAATTTATAAAAATTCGAACGTGAAAATAGCTCCAAAACGGCATCCCGCGCTTTTTAAGACCGGCTTTGTGTGAAAGTCTGGATATTTTTGGATGGGCACCGTCCGACTCGACTGGCTATCGCCTCAAACGATACTGCCCAACTGAGTGTTGAACGTTTGGCTTTTTGGACGCGATACAAATCGGTCTTTTCGCCGATTTTTTTTTCTCGTTGTATCGCTCCTCGCCGAACACACTGGCGGAAATAGATTTTGGGAAATTTTCGAAAAAGACGCAGACGCTTTTTGGGTCCTCGGGAAAGATCGAAGAACTCTCGGCTGAAAGTCGCTGGTCTTTCGGAAGAGTGTTAATCTTGCAGAGTTTATTGTTTGCTATTATAGGTGTTATTAAGAACACGTTTGAGTGTGAAATCACTTCTATTTTTGTTGTTGGACATTTTTGTGGTTTGAGTTCTTCTAGGAATTTCATTTTGATTAATTTGTTGTACTTACCATTTTCAAAAATAGTTTGTTAATAATTAATATATTTGCTTTTTATTTCTATACTTATGATTGTGATATATTGTGACTTATGATCTTGATATATAAACTTTTCTTGGGTCCAGTTATTTGAAAAGTCGGAGTAATAAGGTTTACCCTCAAAAATTCAATACTAAATATGCTAAGAGCTGGCAAAGATTAGTCTTGGGTCGAGATTTTTGTATGTAAGAAGAGTACAATGCGTTTATAATGTATTGAACAAAGAGAGAACAGTAAACACGTTGCCAAACCTATGAAATAAAACGAGAAACTGTGCACATTGCTAAGAGACATGGAAGGGGATATAGCAGATTTGTCGCAGTCGACCCAATCAATATCGGTATCTCTGTCAGTACTTAAAGTTCTAGGCTAAGGTGCGTTCGGCTTCACTATTTAATTACGTCTCGTGATACTTTATTTGTTTATTTATTAACGAGTCGTTATAATTTTTCCTATAGGTTTAAAATGTTTAATTTCAAGTTAGAAACACTTGCATTTTTGATAAAAATAAGTGGAATTGAGTTGGTGTTCGATAGTGGTCGCGCTATTAGAAATCTGAATTCAGAAATCGATATCTCGAAATCTATTAAAAATAACTGATTGTAGTTTTTTCAAATACTTTCTTAACATTTCTGCCATATTTTCTTCGACAGTATGTGAAAATCTTTATAAATAAAAAAGTTACACGATTGCTGAAAATTGCTATGCACTAAAAGTAAATGGATGGGTTGTTTAAAATTTTTGAATGGAAAAGAACAACCTTATCGATTTTTTCTTATTTAAACATATTGTAAAAGATTCGTTCTTGAAAATAAAATAAAAAGTTTCAATATCTAAAGTATCTAAGGAAAGGCGTACCGGCAACACCGCCAAAACGACTTAATAAGATCCCTATGCGATTTACTTCCACACATGTAAATACCGATCCAAAAGTAACAGTTGCCAGCACGGCATAACTTCACCTTTAGACAATTGATATTTTGATAAGATGGTATTTTTACTATACTGGTAATAATAATTTAAAAAAATATATAATTTATTAAGTAATCAGAAAAAAATTGTTTGCAATATATACAAAAAAGTCATTGTTACGTTTGGTAAAATTGTTTCTTTTTCTGTTAATTTTCAGGAAGAGATTAACAGTTCTGAAGACAATCGAAAATAAATTTTCGAAATTTTTCACAGAAAAAGAAAGTGTCCGGTATTGTGAGGGATCAAAGAACTCTGCCAAAGGTCACACAGGCACTTAATCTTCTCAGGCGTTTATTATTTTTTTATTAGATTCCATTAAAAACCTTGTACAGATGCATAAAGATTTACGTCAGTTTTATTGTATGTATTCTTATTTCGATATTGTACTCCATGTTTGGATATATTATCTACTAGAAAATATGACTTTACTACTTTACGTCATTTCATCCAAATTTTTGATAATTTAGTTAATTATTATCAACAAAAGGCTTTTGTTGAGGATTAGCTGAATAGGCTACAACGTTTGAAAAAGTCCAATACTACAAATACTTGAGCAGAATTTTATACCAATCAAACCAAATCAATGGGCAGATTCAGGGATAGTCAATGACACACAACAACCATCAGCCGCTGATCAAAATTATCAGCGGTTAGATAGCTGCTGTGTTCTCTGAACGCGCCCCATGATTCCCAACGACAGGTTATTCAGTACTAGCTGTTACTTGGGCAGAATAGTAAATATGTGGTACTAAGGTAGAACCCGATATGTCAAAGATGAAATATTGTTAACATAGAGGGTTCTGCCTAAGTACCACAGAAATGAAATTGCCGAACAATTACAAGAAATATAATCAAGTATTGAGATAGCCAGAAACTATTTTTCTAAAACTCAAGAAATGTCTTTGCAATAGAGCCATAAACTTACTTTTAAGAACAAGAATACTCCGATGCTACATGTTTTCAACCTTATTGTATGGTGCCGAAGTGTCTTCTGCCGAAGGTTGGCGATCCAAATGGCAATTGTGGCTCTGGAAACTGCCCGGAAGATTTCCGCAGACGAGCGTTCAAACTATCTCCTCAAATCTTTTAACCATGAGTTCTGGCGTCTTCCTACTGATCTTTTCCCTTGCACTTTGCCCTCTATTATGAGGCGTAATATTTCGTATCTACTACCTCTCATCACATGACCCAGATATTGCATTTTTTTTCCTTGATGGTGTTCAGTATCTCTTTTTGCTTCTGCATGCGCTGGAGTACTTCATCGTTGGTGATCCTTTGTACCCATGAGATTCGCAGCATCCGTCTGTATACATATATTTCGAAGGCTTCTATTCTCTTTTCGGTCTGTAAATCCAGTGTCCAGCTCTCACATCCATAGAGTAACACAGAGAAGACGTAGCATCTGGCCATTCCAGTTCTGAGTTCCGCACTGAGGTCTCGTCTTGTAAAAAATTATTTCATTCTCACGAAGATTTTCCTCGCTTGCTCAATTCTTGAAAATATTTCTCTTTTCGGGTCGCACTGACTATTGATGTTAGCTCCTAAATACTTTATTGAGGTCACTTGTTCGATTGTTTGTCCCTTGACACGCAGGTGTGCATTTATTGGAGTCTTAGAAAAGACCAATAGTTTGGTCTTGGAGACATTGAGATGCAGTCCAAACATCTCACTATAGTGGACTACGGAATCTATAATGCTTTGCAGTTCTTGTATATTGCTGGCTATTATAACCGTATCATCGGCATATCTGATATTGTTTATTGGGATTCTATTGAACTTGATTCCGCCCTGGATTCGATTCAGTGCTTCTCTAAATATAGTCTCCGAGTACAGGTTAAACAGGAGCGGAGACAAGACCCAGTCGACTCTTAAACAACCAAAATCAACAAACTGGTGGCTTTGGAAAGTTAGTGTTATCGTTGCATGTTACAAACTTTTTGGATCGACAGAGTTACAAATATCGAGATGCTAAGCCGTATGAACAAAAAAGAAGAAATAAAAAAATCCTAAAGACAGGAAAAACAAGAATATTTGACATATGATATAAGAGGTCCTGAATATCAGTTACTGCCGAATATTATGGAGGGAAAATCCAAGGAGGACGTAGTCAAGGGAGAAGAACATCCTGACTAAAGGATAAAGCGTCAGGAGGATAATTATCATCAAAAGAATCATTTAGAGCAGCTGGAAATAGGATAAAAGAATAACTATGATGATAGTCAACCTCCGTTAGGAGACTGTACTCAAAGATGAAGAGTATAACAAAACCACAATTTTTAGTTAATATTTGGTGAAAAAACTGGTCGGTGTATTTAGATGTTCGTAAGCTTTCGAAGAAACAAGGTAATTCCAAACTACTCAGAACCATTCTAAACATTTTACAAATCTACTTATTCCGAAAACGAAACCGTGCCTGTTTATTCAACTATTCGCTAGCACACTAACACATAATAAAACAGTTCTAGTAAACCGCCAGATTATCTGGACGGAGATACCGCGAATAAGAGAATTCCCGATTCACGTCTTTACTCTTAAGGCTCCCATACACTTTAATTATTTCGAACGGTCTTAACCGAACGGGCAAGACTGTTCAGTTAAAAACGTTAGTGTCACGGGCATGTACTAAGCTGTAGCATAGTAGAAGGAAAAGAGTAGTTGGCACTCTCCCAAATATTTTCTACCAGTTTTTACAATCTATCGAATATCGGCAGATAGCAGAGCCTTTCAGTTGAGTTTAGAGATGGGCGGTTATTAGTAAAAAACCGGTTATAGGTTAACCGGAATTATCTTTAAAAAATAATAACTTGACAAAATTAACCGACACAAATTAACCGGTTATTCAAATAACCTAACCTAGCAAAACTAAATATTTAGTTTTCCTATAGGGTTAAAAAAACAAAAAAAAAACAAAAAAAAACAAAAAAATACCTCTACACTCCATAGGTCTACTTCAAATTTAGATAATAAACTTAGTTAAATCGCATGATTAAATAGAGATTGTAGCAATGTAAGTATGTATATATACAAAATGAATTTAAATAAAAATGCTAATCTCACTTTTTTGAGTAGAGATGGATATGATATTAAAACTAGTAATTACTTAACGTTCAAATAAACCACACAACTCACAAGTTCTACAATCTACAATCAAGTTATTTTAATCAAATACCAAAGAAAAATAAGGAGACCGAATGAATAGATAATGAAAGATTATCTTCATTCATACTTGAACTTCAATTTTGTATTCTTTAGTCTAAGCTTCAAGAGAGACTTCAAACTGCAAATAAAATATATTTACGGTGAAACGTGGGTGAAACTGGGCGAAACCATGGAAAACTTTTGAAGAACCGTTAAAAATCCGTTCAAGTGGGTTAAAATTTAAATATAGAATTTAGAGAATCTATTTGAAGTTAGGTTCGTATCACTTGGCTAGCTGGTGGCTAGTAGTAGTCTATGCCATTAGTACTTTGTTTTACGGCCTGACCTGTCAGGGCCATTCGGCCGTTGTTTTGATTATTATCATCAGGGTTCGCCTGATGCCTGATTTAATTTTGACATTTGATGTTTGATGTCATATATTTTCGTTTTTGGGAGCGGGAGCGGGATCTCCCGTTATCGTCGTAATATCTGGAAGATCCGTGCCGTTCGCTTCTTCGAAATTTACCATTCAAACAGCTAATATTTAATTGTTACTTGTTTTAAACAAGTACGATTTTTTAAAAAATAACCGGCTATAGGTTATTGAATGTAATGCAAGGTTATTAGGTTAACTGGTGAAAAAAAAAACTACCTTTAAATAACCGGTTATTTTAGAGGAAAATACCGGTTATTCAAAAAACCGGTTACTTTTGCCCATCTCTAGTTGAGTTCCGTCCGTCGACCTGCGAGGTTCGAGCGTTGCGTCCCAGCACAGAGACGGATTGACAAAAAATGAGTGCCTTACTGTGTGCTGCTATTGGTTGTAGTAATAACACAGATTATAAACTTATGGTAAAAGGCATTGTTTTTCGTGGTTCCAATTTTCGGAGTCGCACACTAGTTAGGTTACTAGTTTGCGCACATAGCACGCCCACTTATGGCCTTTAAAATTGTGCACAGCACCTGACCGTCTCAGTTATTACACTGTTTAAACGCGAGTTTATTTTTGCGCACAGGAAATTTTACTCGTTTGCTCATCGTGTGACATAAACTTTCCTTTTATTGAAAATTTAAGTCAAAATATTGCGAACGGCTACTCTTATATCGGAGGCGGTGGGAACAAGCTTTTGCTTCTGCACTTGACTAAAAAAATGATACCCACCTACACCTTACACTGCATATCAAAGGGCGCCACTTATTTCAAAAAGATGCTAATACTTACAAAGGATAGTACAAACTGAAATAAGAAAATTTGTACAAGTGTATTAATTGAATAGAAACTAAAATTAGTATAGCTATTAAATATTTTGAGAAACTGGATCAACCAATGAAACAAATCAAATACCCAAAAAAAATAAGATTTATTACTTGTTAGAAATATTCGGTACCTATTCGGCACAGCAGTTATGTACATTAATATACAAGAATTATATTTAAGAAACTCTGTCTTAAAACTTGTTTACAATCAAATTATATCTTTTCAAATATTATTCAAACAATTATAATATAAAAGGAATACTTTTAGAGACGGTCTTGGTTATATTCGAATAATAAATATTTAAATTTGACTTGACCTATTATGAAGATTCATGAACCTTTTTGTTTATATATAGTTAAGGGCAAAAAGATTAAAATCTGTACCCAAGATTGCCCTTACAGGTCAAAGATCGTAATGATATTAAAGGTTAACATAAATAGATGTTAAATCTGAATAATCAATCAATATAACATGATTATTTTAATAATCAAATACAAGTAAAATTTAAGAAATGCTGAAGGCAAATACTTAAGTGTTAAAAAATATATAAAATGTAACAGAATGTTACATCAGCATCCAACTTCTTCTCAGAGGGGTGCAGGGCTGAAATCTAACCGAAGAGGCTGCTACTGATTACTTCGGTGACTGAACACGTAAGAAAAACTTGTGGAAAAACTTAGCACAAACTTCTAGAAAAATATGCAGAACAACTTGCAGAAAAACGTCTAGAAAAATGTCTAGAAATACTTGAAGAAAAATCCAAAGAAAAACGTTGAGAAAAATACGTAGAAAGATCTGTAGAAAAACCTAAAAAGAAATGCACGGTATTAGTTAACCTTACATTTTAAAAAACTCGAAAAATTTACGAAGGTATTAATATACCTCATTGTGAAGGCACACAATCAATAATTATTTAACATTTCTTCTCAAATAAGGGCTGGACACTTCTCATCAAAAAACTGGAATCTAAAAGAAAGGCATGTGAAGTTTTTTTCTAACGAAAGGAATGTCAAAGAAAATCTTACCAAGACTATAGATCCATTAATATCTCAACAATCAAAATCTATATGGAACCTTCATCCATCTATAGGATAACAAAATCACAATATTTTCCCATATTGTGAAAAATACCAGCCAAATAAATTTAATTCTCAAAATGGCACCGTGACCTCGGTAACGGCCAAATCCAAGGTGGCGATTTTGACGTTTCCCGTCTTGTCGATACACCAGGGTACGATCCTTTGAATAAGAAGACTAAGGAAGGAGCATATCAAAAATCTTAGGTACACCGCGATGGGCCTCAAATATGGCCGACTTAAATTCCGGTTTATCAGTGTCGTTCTAATTTTATTTAAAAAATCTAAAACTATGATGTAGGGTAGACGTGGGGTAGACTCAATAATTTGTTGTTTTATTTTACGTTGTGAATAAATGTTGGTAGTTATTAAAATTGTTATAAAAATATATAATTCTAATAAAATAGATAAGTTATAATAAGTATTTATTAACACAAACATCCGATACGCTACTGAAGCAGGTAAGTCAAATTAACGTATCTAAATTCTTTGACATCTAATCTTTGACAAGTAATAAATAAAAGCTAAAATGCAAGAAAAATATATAATTTAGTTAATTTAAGTGAATTTCATAAATGATCGGTTTACTACACGTATGTATATTATATAGTCACTTACTAGCGAAAAGTTGTTCCATTATTTCACTCAATTTTTGCCGAGATCTACCGCACGCTACACAACCAACTATTTTAGAGTCTGTTTCGATAAATCGCGATAGTATCACTGTTAATTTAAGTTCTGCCACAATTTCCATCTAGATTTACTACCTTTATACAACTATCAGTAGTAGAATAAATAATAAATAACATAAAATAAGCTCCATAAAGACTGACAAATCCACAAAATTTCAAATCAAATTCAAATGTGTCAAATGAATCGTCAAACAGAACTGTCAAGGATCCCCACCCTAGAGAGCTTTTATGGAGCCTTTTCCGCCCACCATGCATGAATACATGGATAGCATTATGCTCCTTCCTTAGTCTTCTTATTCAAAGGTACGATCCAATATTTTCGATAGAGAGCGTTCCGAAATTTAAGTGTTGTAGAAATGTAAAAAGAATATCGATACAATAATAAAATACCGTCTATAATAAAACAAAGTAGCATTTGGAAAATAACAATGCTACAATCGTCATAAAAAACAATTTTCGTACCACGAATTAGGGACAAGATTTTTATCTGTGGTAATTTGTGGAGACAAGATTTTTATCTGTGGATTTTAATCTGTGGTAATAATTTAAAAAATTGTGCTTTGAGTTTTTTTTTAAGAGTCATTTGTGATCATTGTTTGTGTTCAGATTAATTTTCTCATGACTGATCATTACTTAATGATTTGATATTATTTTCATTTAAACCTCAATTTTTTATTGATTTTACTTTTCACAACAACCCTTTGCTTGCTGTTACGAACTGCACCATCATTGAACAAAAATTTGCTAGTACCAAAAGTACCGTAAAAAAAACTGGAAATTCCGGTTCCTTAGAGACATGGTACCGAAATTACCGGTTCCGAAAAACAGCTCCGGAAACGCTATGACGTACCATAACCGTGAATCGCCCTATACAGGGTGAGTCTTAAAGAAGTGCAAATATTTTTAGGGATACTATATTTTGGCCCCAGAAATATGAGGATTTTTCTGCGCAATTTTTTTTTGAAAAAAATTATGGATTTTTTTTAGTTTTTAGTTAAAAAGCATAATTTCTTGATAATATGGTAACTAGGGTTCAGAACCGGAAATTCTCGGTTCTTTTTAGAGATCAAAGAACCGGGACTCGAAATTATTAATTCCCGGTTCTTTCGGTACCTTCGGAACTCGGTAACAATAACTAAAAAATTATTCTTTTATTACGTGAGAAAGTAGTGATGCTATTTCTCATTGTTGTTGCTTCTTTTCTCTTTTAAAATTTCTGTAATGTTCATGAGCAATAATTATTAAAGTTTAAATATGTTATTTTATTATTTAGCACAATGTATTGTTCAATGTATTAGTTATCCAAAGAAAATCACCTAACCAATATATTACTACAAAACAAACACATTAATGTTAAAATTAAACTTGTTTTAAATTAAAAAAAAGTTGTAGAAAATCTTTGAAATAGATAATAATAAAAAAATATGTCATTATATATTTTTTCCGCATTTCTTCCCATCAGAAGATTTTCAGATACAGAAGAATTGTTACTTACACGAAATGGGAAAATATTCTGCTTTCAAGCAAATTTTTACTCGATCATTTTTTTTATTGTGAACTCATATTTTCCTAAATACATCTCTGTGAAACTATGGCGAGTGCCACGACTATACTTTGCCTAGTTATAGACCACGAATATACAGCTACGTCACACGGTGGGGTATTAGCATGAAAAAGGTGATCGAAATTCGAAAAAGGAAATGTAAGATTGCCCAAAAAAAGATAAATGATAAGTTAAATCATGTCTGCCATGAATGGCGTTGTTATGGGTGTGTTTAGTTGCATTCATTCGTTTCAACGAAACGTCAAAGTTGTTACTTCTCACAGATAAGAGGTAAATGGCTAAATTTTATGTTCAAAATTATAAATTGTTGTTGTTCTTGTGCTCCTTTTACGGTTATATTATTGTTTTGATTGAAAATGGCTTAGCAAGCTGCAGGTATGTATTCTACAAAAACCTATTATTTATTTTGATATTCTCTATACTAACGATTTTTTTTGCAACTAAAAGTTAGGCGTACCGAAAATTTGATTAAATTTGTGACATTTTTATTATACTTAGAGATTTAGTTGCGCATTTCGAAGAATTCAGCATTATTGTCTATATACGTTTAACTTAGTAAACATTGGACTTTCATACAGTAAAATAAAATACTGCGACTTTTTGCGATTTTGCTGGTAAAATTAGAAAAACTTTCTTGGTTTCCTCTAATTTACCAATCAGTGATATACTAATGCGAGGTGTAAACCGCGATGGCATTGTTGTGTATAAAGTGATCGCATTAGTGCCATTAGCAGTATAGTACAATTTGGCATTCGTAGCGAATTTACTGGTATGGGCATTGCTCGCGGATCAGTCGTAGCATTAGTAGTATTAGTTGCGATATTACTACTGGCATTAGTGGCATTGACCGTGGAAACACTGGAAGAGTGATTTTTCTTTCTTTTTTTTAGAATCGACGAATTATCCTTTATTTTGTTCATATTATTTCCTCTTTAATTGAAAATAGCAATAATTTATATAAGGTCTACATAAAAAAAAATCGATCAACTATCTGTGTCAAATACCTCACTGTGCGTCAGTGGTCACGGGACGCGAGAACAAGGTCATATGAAGTGGCAGAAACAGAACAAAGATTTGACAAGGGGTAAAGCTACTATTTCCTTATCCCATGGCTGTAGCCTCCGAGAAAACGATTCATGATCCTCTGTACCTTCCCCTTCATTCGGGTCTTTCAGTTTCGGAAAACTTCGTAAAAATGGATGCCCATTTTCGACGCATGATTACCAATTGGTAAATAATGGCCAACTGGTGTGGAACGTACTTATGTGCTTTTCACCGGCCGGCACGTGTTTAACTACGCGGTTAAAACCGAGCAAAATAACCGGAGTGTTTGGGATGCTTTAACTTACCTCAACAGTTCCCGAACTAATAAAACTAGTAAAGATAAACTCTAAGCGATTGTTTACACCGTTCGATGAATAGCAATTACAAACTCAATTACGGATCGCCTTAGAGTTTATTTGTTTTGGTGCTTAAATTAACCACTTTACGGCCAGACAAGATTTAATCTAAGTGCAAAAATAGAAATTCTTCTGGAATTAGTTGTTAATCAAAGATCCAATAGTCATTCCCTTAAATGCAGCAAATTTAACTGCTTGTCACACAAAATATCTTGTCAATAGCTGGTAGTGGAGTTCCCAGAGACTTTTACCTCGGAATTCAATTACTGTGAATGTATTGATGTGAAACCTTCTGTATTGTGTTTTATAGATAAAATATTAAAATGTTTACTCATTTTTTTTTTTGTTACTTATAATTTTTTATTTTAGTCATTTTAGTAAATTCTTAATTATTCCCTTCTTAATTTTTTGATTTTTTTAATTCTTTTTCTAAGTAAATTTATTGATATCAATAAATCTAATGCATAAGCTATACCTATTCTGCTTATTTCTAATGATTGGAATTTTGATTGAAATCGAATTATACAGAGTGGCGCGTCATATACGACGCGGTTTTTGCAAGGAGAACAAGACTTTGTATTGAAGTGAAATTTTGTGAGCTTATGTGTCATTATTTAAAGCATTTTCTAAAAGGATGTAGAGTTCTACAGGGTGTCCCCAAAAAAAGTTAGACATCAAAGTTATGTTTTTTGTAATAGAACGCCCTATATATTAATGGATTTTTGGATTCTAGTAAAAAAATAAAGGTTTGTTTATTTTTTTAGTATATGACTAAAATGTATAGTTTGTGAAATACATTCACCGGCACGAAAAATAGGCACCTTAAAACTTTGATGTATTTTAAAGGTTAATATACAGGGTTGTTCACCACATACGACACGGAGTATTGTGGCTAAACGATGATATTTTTACAAATTGTAAGTTTGGGGTTCGTTGAAGGACTATTAGAGCTACAATTTAAAAATATTTTTACAAGATACAGAGTGTCCCAAATAAATAAAAAATTTCAAAGTTGTATTTTTTTAAATGGAACACCCTGTATATTATTACATTTTTAGTTTCTACGATTAAAATAAAGGTAAATTTGATTAAGGTTTATTATACTTAAACCTTACCGTTTTTGAAATATTTTCAATTTTGTGAAATTGCAGTAAAAATTTTAAAGCTTCATTTCTCCAAGGGTATCAATGTTTATAATACTAAATATTTAATGAAGTTTATTTATTGATCAGTTATTGTGTTACAATAATAAAAATAATACTACCTTATACAGAGTGTCTAAAAATTTATTTTAAATAATTATTAGCTTCAAACGGCAATAACTTCTTTAATTTAAATGGAATGCCCTGTATATTTTAGGAGAATCAGATGCACAATTAAATTGTCTATCAAATTGTATTACACCCAACACACAAGCAGGAATAAGAGCTGCCATTCTTCGGCCGCTGATTCCTCGGAGGTGGATCGTTTTTAGTGGGTATTTCGAATCCCACACTGTCTAGGGGTTATTTCTATGACTGTCTCTCCCGAGATGACCATGGAAATGATCACTATTCGTCTATAAAAGATTTTTAAACCACCCCCTCACCAAAAAAAAAAGATCTTTCTCCGTTGACGGGCTTGAGTATAAAATATACAAATTTACGGATGAAAAGTGGCGCGAAAACGTATCAACGGATAACGGATGTATGAAAATCAAGCTTAAAAAAGTTTGACGTCTGAATTATACGTAGGATGGAGACAGTGACAGTTAAACTGTTTTTTCTTTCTATTAATTTTTGAATATTAATGTCTGTCGAAAGCGTTCCATCTCTTGGCGGATAGACGTTAGTCAATCCTTAGAGTCTGAAAAAACAATGAATTTCCAGGTTTAGGTGTTTATTTTGGCCATAATCCTAGAAGAATAAACTAGTATAAAGTTTTTATTCCGATTTACTACATTTTCCTGTTCTTATAGTCAACTTGACCTCCGCCGAACATTAAAACCATTGTTGATATCCAAACACAGATAATTCATCATCGCATGATGATATTTTGCGGAATTTTACAACCGCACAGTTATAAAAAATTTCGCGTAATTTCAAATTTACTAGATTCCCAATGTCTATTTTCATCCGTTTCATCTATTTTATATCAAGCTGATTCATAGAGAGATCTGGCTTGGTTTGTCTTATTGTCGTGAACCACTTGTATGCTAGAGGAAAATGGTATTTATTTTCAGAGCGTGTCCAGACTAAATAAATTTTATTCAACGCATAAATATGTCTGTATGTAAACGGCAAGCGACTTTTTGTTTTTTTCAAAACGAAAATTGGAGCATATTTTATTTGAAATGTGTGTATTAGAGGACAAAGGACTACTGCCAATATCAATAAATAAAATTATTATGCGTATGTATCACAGTATTTTTTTAAATCAAAAATAATAGAGGCCTTTAAAGAGAATGCTTTTATTCTCGATTGATATTTATCTATTTGTTATATTATGTGTCCAAATATCTTGAGCACACTGTCAAGATTCTCTATTTCCAAAAAAGTGGGCAAAGTGGATTAAGACTTTGGGCTAAAACATGTCCATTCAGGTCCGGCGGAAAGGCCGGGCGACCCGGGCGACCGCCCGGGGCGCCGAATGTGAGGGGCGCGCCAGCAACTAAAATACTTAAAAAAAAATTGTTCGTGGTATTTTACTTATAACTGAAAAGCTATCAACTTTTTGTAAATAACCCTTCTTTCTATAATTCTTGTTTTTATAAATTTTCTCTAAACAATAAGCTGTTTTGGGTCAAGAGCCAGCAAAATTGAGAGTTTTAGACTGACCGCTCAAAATTGCACTTTGTCTACTACCCACACCCTTTATTTGTTAATGGCTGATCTGCCCTAAAATTATATGAAACAAATATTAAATTCGCACGGAGAAAGATCGAACGATAACGGACGTTTTGACACTTTTTTTGACAAATTTAATCTATCCTTAATAAAAATTTAATAGTACAAGAGCTAGCAACGTCGGGAAAATGAGAATTTTAAGGAAGTTTGTTCTTTAATATATCTTTTGCTATGCTCACCTGACCAAAACACAGATTAGGTATCCTATAAGTATACAGATAAAAATCTTGTCCCTAATTCGTGGCACGAAAATTGTTTTTTATGGAGAGCGGCGCAAACGTTTCGGTTTTTCGCATTAAACTTTAGCGACCAAAACCGATCAAAACTCTCTTACAAAATGGCAATTAAATATTTAACTTATTTAATTCAACAATAAGAACACTAATGAAGTTCATTACAATAATGATCTAACAATAAAATACATTGACTGTCATTATTAAAAGAGAATGAAGTCTCTATTATTCTAGTATAATATTAACACAATATACAGGGTGTCCTAGAAATTTTATGAACTTCATTACAAACTTTGAAATTGTTTTGTTTACTAGGTATTTTAAAACTAAAGGGCTAAAGTGCTTATTTCCAGTGCTTTATTGTTCAACGTCTGCCAATGGGTTTAGAGCAACAAGCAACAAATTCTCTTAGAAGGGCTAAGTCGTCATCTGCTGTAAACCTTAAGACTCTTTATAGGTTCTTTAGTATTGGAAAAGGTGGAATCCATATTTTGGGCCATATTTATTTAATTAAAACTAATCCCAGCTACATAAATATCAAATTACCTAATAAAACTAAAGCAATAATTCAAAACAATTCAAACATAACCTAAAATAAAAGATCTCGCCGGCCGGCTCCGGTTGTCAAATACCCGCACGTGCCCATTTAAGCAATTTTTAAACGTTATCAGAGGTTATTTAGAAAGAGCGCTTGGTGTAATTGATCCGCAAATTAGGTCAGGCGGTAACGTTATTAGCGGGCGTTGCGTTAAAAATTGACTTGCGCATATCGTAACCATGATAAGGTACGCGTAAATACTGCATGACGCTATTCGGTTTTCCGATATCTCTCTAATAACTGTGCCGGTCAGGCGCTGTGCACAATTTTAGAGGTCATAAGTGGGCGTGCTATGTACGCAAATTAGTAACCTAACTAGTGACCGATTCCGAAAATTGGAACCACGAAAAACAATAAAGAAAAAACAAAGATTGTAATCTGTATAATCTGTGACCAAAGAGTGGGCCGTCTGGCTGCGGTTCACTACTGCGCATTATATCTGTACAGGGTATCCCATTTTCGTGTGTTTTATGGGATTTCTCGTTTATGAGTAAAGACACAATGATGCGATTTTCACATTACTTTGCTAATTTTTTATGAAACTACACATAGGCACAAATATAGGTTTATCCTAGCCTCCTTAATTCCTGAAATACAGGGAAAATATGTGATGCGAAGTAGTGAACACAGATATGATGCGCAGTAGGGAACGCAACGTCTACTGGCTGCCAGACGTTGCGGAGAGCACTCTGTTCAGGAGAGCATAGCAAAGGATATAGTCAATCAGACAAATCTTAGTGATGATACTAATGCAAAGTTTTATTGAAGCGAGTTATCGTATAAAGTTTGTCTGGGTGGTTATTCGTTGCATCTGTGTCATTCACAAAGATTTATCCTTAATAAATCTGAGTGTTTCAGTTATTACTCATAGATGTACTACCTTTTGAATCAATCTACGATGAATGAAAAAAAAAACGATTTGTAAAACGTCGTATTAATTGGATTATTCGATGTCTGATGCTCGTATGAACGAAACACGTGTCACTGTTTAACTTAATATAAACGTCGAGACCGAGACTTTGAGTGTTTTTTCTGCTTCTTTTCTAGATATTTTAGTTCTCTAAAAACTTCTAATGCACACTTAGCCTGGGACATCCTGTATATACGTAAGCTTTTATTACTTAATTTAGCGATTATTCGCAAACTGAAGATACACACACCTCTTCCACTATCATTTGAACATTCAAAAATGTTGCTTCACTTATATTTACTCTCCAAAGTGAGAATACCGAAAAAAATATTGATTAATATTTCTGGTTCTGAATAAATATTCAAGAAATCACGCAGCGAAGTAGAAGATCATTTTATTAAATCTTATTTTAGAATCCACAAATCTTCCATATATGATAATCTGTTCAAACAAAAAGAAAATGTCACACACATCGTTGATCGGGCTTCCTTCTTGAAGACGGTAAAGGTTCTGCATACTGCTGACTGCTGTTCAAAATGTTGATGGCCACTTTACTGTAAGAATCTTGATATTCCGAACTGCCTGTTCTGTGAGCGAACCATTCATCAAGAACTGAAGGTGCTGAAAAGTATAGAAAATAATATTATATAGAGATTTGTATAACACATAGGATAAATATTGTTGCCATATATTGACAACAAACAGCCCACATGAAAGTTGAAAATGACCCATATAACACAACACAATCCTATAGATATCTTGAGGATATCCTCCAAGGATATAGTAAATATCTTAAGGATATCCAAAAACAAGAGGAGGATATTTATAGGATATCCAGATGGGACAAAAAAGTCATCTTCAAGACATCCCTAGGCAAGCCTTTTACGATTATTTGGGATATTTATAGGATAATACAAGGATGATGTTGGGAGCATTATAGAATATTTTAGGACATTATATGAGGACTGTTATTTGACAATACTTACTTCATCCTTAGTTTATAGTAAAAACGTTCGCGATTTAGTTTTATTTAGCCACATTTTGACGTTATTTATTGGATATTTTTATTAACACCTCTAAAATACACCTACATATTATGTCAATGAATTTTGCGTCAAAATTTAGAAGTATATTTGTATGAGTTAAGACCTTTCAATTTATACTGTACCATCGAAAAAAAACGACGTTCAATTGGCTTGAAAAATTACGATCGATGACATTCCCCATATAATTTTACATACAAAATAACAGCAATCTTCATTTCCAAGCCACCTCTGACGCCGTTTTTTTCGATGGTATGGTATTATACCAGATTATACTACCCTTTATGGATTCTAGCAGTTTATGTCTAGCAGCAACAGTTTACATCAAAGTTAGCACACAGGATACAGGTATAATTTTTAACACCACACATTCCAGAAACTCACAATTTAAACACAAAAATAGGATTTCTGTTTGAATAGATCAAACACAAAAATGGGTTTAGGGGTAAAGAACAAGCGCTTTTCAACAAATTTTCACCTATAATTTTGTCACAAATTTTTCATTGTGAGACCCTGAGTCGTTCGTCGTTTTTCGACATTGGTTGAGGTTAGGATAGAATTTCTGCTAGAACAAGGCTAGAACTATGAGTATAAGAAAAAACTAAGTCAAACTCAACTAGTTTTGTTAGTTTCAGTCATTTTTAAGCCCATCCAATATCGACAAACGACCGAATTTCACTAAATCAAAGAACTGAATAATACACGATGCAAAAACAAACAACTGTCGAGATGGATTGTGGGAAATATTTTGCGCGGGCGTTTTAAATTCTCTGTATTACTGGGAGTGCCCAAACTCATAAATATCCAGGTTATCCAGAAGATACCAACAGGATATTTTGTTGCCTTGACGTAATATATATATATATATATATATATATATATATATATATATATATATATATATATATATATATATATATATATATATATATATATATATATATATATATATATATATATATATATATATATATATATATATATATATGTATGTATGGTTTATTGCATTTTATGTAATATAAAAAGTAGTACATTATTTATTTTTCCTAAATATCTAGACGATATTGTTAGGATATTTTATTATCATGAGCATGTTTGGATATCTCAGCTGGATGTACATTAGATATACGACAGAGATATCCATAGGATATTCTATTCTGAGACATCTACAGGATTTCAGGATGTCTGGAGGATATCCTATATAGATGTCTTTGTAAGATGATGTTATAATGGGACATTCCGACATTCTATGAATATCCTGCGGATATTGTGTGTTATATTGTATGGGGACAATTCCAATCCAGTCAATCAATATATAGAGAGGAGTAAGACAGGAATGTGTGGTGTCTCCTTCGTTGTTTAATGTTTATTTTGAAACGATTTTTCGGGAAGCTTCCTCTTCAACATATTGCAAGTCAACGACGAAGTCATTAGCAACATTAGATTTGCCGATGCCGCAGTTCTTATTGCCGACTTTGATATTGGAGTTTAGTGGAACGACTTGAAGGCTCCTGTAAGAAATGCGGGATGAAGATCAATTTCTCTATTAAAACCAAAGTCATGATATTTGGAAAGAACCAAAATGTACGAATTCCCATTAAAATAGAGGGCAATACCTTAGACCAGGCCTACAAGTTTAAATATGTGGGATTCTGGATAATTAACACCTTGAACAACGACCTAGAAATAAAAACCAGAACAGAATAAGCCAGAAATTCATTTTTATAAATGAAGAACGTTTTCCAGAACGTTTTAGATAAGTTCCGGGTGTTTCTGAAAAGTGGTTCACTTCTATAACTTTTTTAATTTTTTAGATAAAAAACGAGATTTGGTATGTTAGTATAGGACAAAAATCAGGATTGATCGACGTTTTCATTTATTTTCGGTTACTATTTGACCGGAAATGACAATGACGATTTTTTTTTGCGGTATTTTTCTTCCTCGGTATTTTTTTACCGTATATGATAGAAAATGACATTCTAAATAGAATGATTTATTATATGTCAACTTTAGCCATTTTCAATTAAAAATTTTACTCCAAATACCAAGTATGTGGTACCAAATTATTCGTAAAAAATGCTTTTTCCAAATATGCTGAGCCAGCCTCGTACCATTTGAAAAATTTGAGTTATCATTAAAAATACGATTTGGGCATCTTTTAAGCGGCCATGAAAGGATACGAAAAAAAAATTCAGGATCAAATATATGTTTCCAAAGTTCTTTGATTACAAATTAATAGTTTTAACTCAGTCTTGGCACTCTAGATTGAAATTTAAAATGCTATTTTTATTTAATTGTAAATGTATAAAATTGACGTATGGTATGTCTTTCTATTCAGAATGTCATTTTCTATCAAATAAAGTAAAAAAGTACTTAGGATACAATCTAAAAATCCAAAGTTGTAGTCATTTCCGGTGAAACAGGAAGCGACCGAAGGTAATTGAATACCTCAATCAATCCCGATTTATGTCATATACTGGGGTTATGTACTGATTTCTTTCAATCCCTAGCCCCTGTGAGCCCCTTTTGAGAAACACCTGGTAGAATCGGCTGAAAATGAATACAGGTCTTAAAAATACGCTATAACGAATAATCTACCAAAAGACTCCTGTGACCCTCCGCCTGCTAAATATTGATTCTTCAACGACAAAAGTTCTTAAACTGTTTACCGGTTAATTTATTTAATAAAATGCTTGCACTGTAGTTTTCTCAGCTTTGCATCAATTTTATTTCGCTACAGAGTTTATTTTTTTGTCTTTTCTTGCAAGCATCAGCCAATACAATAAAAGCAGCTGCCGCAATTTTCACCTTATCATCCATATTTATTTTTTCAACTAACATTAAGCCGGGCACTCTAAAAAACAGCGAGTACCTAAACGCATCCTAGATCTATAGAGTAAACTGGTTGTCGCATTCTTCCCCGCACCTCAGTCCTCGGGACCGATGCGACAGGCTGTGTCGTCGTTTACGACCTGCTGCTACGAGTATATAGTGCTAATTATATATGTTCGCGAACGTTTTGTTCGCTTAGCTTGGACGCGGCTTAAGATTTGTCAGCATTCATTGGACACAGGGCACAGAATAAATTTTAATAACGCCAAAAATAAAAGAAAAGTAAAAGAGGCTTTTTTAATACAATCTAATAAAAACAAATGTATTGCTCATGCACCTGTAGATGTTAGTAATGTATGGCAATCGCTTATTTGATTTTAAAGAACATAACATAAATAAACATAACATACGTAAAATTTAAAAATAATCATACAGAAAGTTTGGGGCTTTTTGGTTTTACCTTATTAAGTAATTTTTATCAGGTAGTTAATGGTTAATTTTGAAGTTTAACTTGATCTGATGTCATTTTAACAGAACGTCAACGGTTTTTGTAGACGTATCTGTTTTAAAAAACTAAAATGTTCTCGAATAGTTGAATTTAAATAGTTTTTTTCTTTATTCTTTGTATTTTTATTTTCCGAGGCGTGTTTAGGGTTCTTTGAGCAATTAAGTTAAAAAAAGACAAAAAAGACAAAAAAAGACAAAAAGACAAAAAAGACAAACATCGAGGTCAGGCGTATCATGAATGCATCGGAGGAGACAGTACTGGATCGAATCGAAAAATCCAGCTTAAAATGGTTTGGACATGTTCTGCGTATGCCGGAGAACAGGTGGCCAAAAAGAGTTTTTCAATGGGCTCCCCAGGGCAGAAGAAAGAGAGGTAGACCTAGAAAATCCTGGAACGGAACGGTTACGGAAGCAATGGAAGCTCGTAAACTAGAAGCTGATGACGCTCTAAATCGAGATGTGTGGCGTAGGGTAACGGGAAGGCAGCAATAGGCTGTAGTTGGAAATGAGTATTAAACACTTAAACCAAATCCCGTTTATATATATATATATATATATATATATATATATATATATATATATATATATATATATATATATATATATATATATATATATATATATATATATATATATATATATATATATATATATATATATATATATATATATATATATATATATTTATTTATTTTGCTTTCGACGACGGAAAGAGATAAACTTTCCGAAACGTTAAGCATCTTTTTGTTCGTTAGGCAAATTTGTATATCTGTAAACCTAACTTCTGCCAAGTGGTTTCCGTTTGGGATTAACGCAGAAGTGTTTACAAAAAAAAATAACTATTTTATTTTGTAGATTTTCTTGCAGTGGCGAAATACCCATATAGAATTTTCTGGAGAGAAGCCTGTCTATTCTATTCAAAGATTCGTCTCATCTATCCAACCTAAAAGCCTACAAAGCGTCTGTCAATCTAGGATAAAAAAAATCTGCATTGTTCCGGCTAAAATAAAATGCCGTCTGGCATTATATTATGTGCGTTTATTTTTAGTGGCGCAGGAATTTTTATTCGGCATTTTACACAATCTTTTAGAGTCGAGAATGTATTATTTACAGTAATTTCTTCGAGATTTCGAATCGCACATGTTAATCGATTTTCGACGAGCTATTTTCATCACTTCGGTGTAAATAATCTTCTCCAGAGATTTTCGATTAATGATGATTGTGATGTTGCATTTGAGCATTATGTAATATATTTAGAGATGTTTATCAAAGTTTTCATCGATGTATTTAGTAAATTAATTAATAATTATTTAAATTCTAGTGTTGTCGATTCAAAATGATATATCTTTTTTTATAAATAACTACACTCAGATGCAAAAAACACGCAACAGAGAAATTTTTGATCAAGTTTTAGTCAAAAGTGTTATATTTTTGTTATTTTTGGCCCTATTTTCATGATTTTTTCAAACTGTATATAATTTTTTCAAACTGTATATAATTATATCAACTTTAATTCGTAAACTAAGTTTTTTATAAACTTTAGTATTTAGCATATTATACAGTGTGTAATAAATAATTTGCAATTTTTTCAATTATCATTACTTTTTGATGCAGTTTTTTTATATGACGAGATAGTTTTAGTGACTATTGTCGTAACGGCATATTAGGCCTGCATTGGATACTCTATATTAAATTTAAAAAAAAAAACGTTAGACTAACGATACAGTTCTGGTTTTAATAAACATTAATAACGATAACAGAACTAACGATATTAAAGAAAACATCTGTAATACTCAAGTATACAAACATAAAAAAATTTGTAAAAATACCCTGATACTTTGTGTTGCCTCCCTTAGTTGCTATAACTGCATAACTAATATAAGCACCAGTGCTAAAAGTAAATGACTTTTACCATCAGTGACATAATGTCACATTTTAGGCACTGACAGCATGGGTTAAAAATTACATTTTTACTGACGTTTGTAGAAAAATAACTGTTATATAGAGTTAAGTAACAGTGGCGGCTCGTGGGGAAAAAATTAGGTGAAGAGTTAAGTTTGTGCAAATTGCGCTGCAGGCGACAATTTTTTTGGCGCATTCACTATTTTGTCAACATTTTTTAAAATATTAATTGAAAATTTTTTGCTGCATTCACAATTTTGTCAACATTTTTTTTTTGTTATTATTTATACAATAATACCTATAATATTTTCGTTTTAGTTTGGGCTAAAACGCATTAAGTAAAAAGAGATACAACCAGTTTTCGATAAACAAATTATTTTGCATTCTAGTAAAATATAATTAAATTTAAATTAAATATAATAAACATTATATACAGTGTCCACCATAAAGTTGGATTCATATGGACGTTTTTTTTATATTAAAGTTTTAAAAAATCTTTTTGTGGCAATCACTTCTGCTTTGAAAACAACTTAAAATGCACCAAGCTAAAGTTGACAGCTAACATCTGGGAGCTGTCAAATACAAAATATTTAAAAGAAATTTTTAAAAATTGGTTAAATTATTATTATTTTAAAAAAAGTGACTAAACAAAATTATGTTTCAACTTTGACTTGGTGACTTTGACCGTCCATATGGATCCAACTTTATGGCGAACACTGTAATTATTGAATGGCTTCCCCGAAAAACATTTTTTTCAAAATAGAGATTTCAGTAAAATAAGGTTGTAATTTTCATAGATATAACGTTTTTTTCTTCGGTTTTTTCACTTATAATATCACAAGAGCTTAAATTATTTTCGGAAATTTTTTTGAGGGCACGAATATTTTGAAAATTATCCCGAGTCGAAGACGAGGGATAATTTTCCTAAAATATTCGTGCCCGAAAGAAAATTTCCGAAAATAATTTAAGCTTGCGTGGTATTCGGTAAGAAAATTTCACACCTAAATTTGAAAAAAAAATATTAATCCAACATGACATTTTAAAATAATTTCAATTTGTTAATAATATTAACAAATATTATTATATTTTTAATTAGTTACATCAAATGCTAAAACTCAAATGGGTAATATTTCAATATATAGACATTGTAGTTCATTCACATTATGATTGTAGATCTTATGTTTACCTTTTCAACTGTCAAAAAATTTCCACTAAAGTTTCGTGGCGCCTCGAAAAAATTTCCGGAAATTTTTTCAGTTGCCATGGTAACTAGTCAACATTAAAGCATGTTATTGGTTGAAAAGTAGAGGTGTGAAATTTTCACTGAAATTTCGATATTGAAAAAATTGTTGGTTACAACCGAAGAGCATTCAATTATTACATTAATGTTTACTAATCAATATTAATCAAACTAAATTTGACTTATTTATATTACTAACCTTACCTACTAATTTTTGTACCTAAATCAGCTCAAATTTTCTCTCTTTATTGATGCAAACTTATCAGTAATATCGTCATTTAATTAATTAATTATATTAATTAAAGCCTATTTAAACGAACATTTCCATTAAAATTAAGATTATAGAGTCTAACGTTTTTTTCTAAAGCATCGGCTATTGATGTATTTTGATTTTTTTTTAAATTTCTTAGCATTAACTGACATTTTAAATGTTCTGCAAAATCCCCGTGTTTATGCAAAGATCTTGTTATATTTACGAAATCAGTGAACCCTTCTTTATTCCAAATGCCATGTTTATTACAAAATAGTAAATACGACCAACAAAATAATTTTTGTAAAACAATACTACTACATAGCCAATTAAAATCAGAAATCCAGGAAGACTTAAATTTAATATTATAAGATTTACCACTTTTTCTAATTTCCTTTTTTTAATTTATGGTTAAAGTTTCAGTTGGTCACCCTTGAGATAAAACATCCCTCTTATCTTCATCTGTCCACCGTCTGAAGGGAGTTTCCAATAAATTGCACACCAAGTCATTAATTGGGTTCATTTTTTAACACATACACACACAAAAGAAAAAATACAACAACAAAACAGCACAAACAGTAAAAATCGGCAAAAATTTACAAGTTAAATCGACAAAAGCAATTAACAAACAACAATAAATAACAACAACAACTTTTCAGTCTTTACACGGTTAATTACTCGCCGAAGTAGCCGAATATTAGCATAAATGCATAAATTATGCGCTGCTGTCACGCATTTCCTGAACGAAAGGAAGACGAAGAGAACTGCCCCAAACCAAAAACTCATTCACATCGGTCTCCGATAATAAACTTCGGGGCGGGGGGATTTACATCTGCCGCTAGGCTGATGTCACGTTGCCATGAAAACCGTGCAGCCGCTTGGCTCAGAAATAGAAACATTTTCACTTGCACTCAAGGGCGTAGATAAGGGGGGGGGGGGTACTGGGGGACAGTACCCCCCCCCTGACGCTTGACGAGATACGAGAATTGAAATAGTTATTGACTATGAAAGGATTTTTTTTAATTAATATCCGACATATAAGAACACTGTATGCTTTTAATTATGTTGATTTATCGTTTATAATATGTTCGACCTAATTAAAAGCACACAAAGTGTTCTTATTGGCCAGGACAGATTAGTGGGGTTAACTCTAATCAATATCCATAAAGATATTGAAAAAATGTTGATGCTGTTATTGATAGGTTTTCCAAACAGCGTACTAGAAAACTTGATTTTGTTTTGTAGTTTTATTTATAGTTTTATAGTTTTTTTTGATAGTTTAGAGTTTTTTATTTATGTTATTTACAAATCTATATTTTAATTTTTGTGTTATGTTTTTATATCTTTTTGAAGACAAAAAAATCGCCGTCGTTTTAATTCGACAAAAAAATTCCGACGGTGATTTTTTTTGCGACTTAATCATAGTACCACCCCCATAGCATACACCTATCTACGCCCCTGCTTGCACTTCTGGCTTGTAGGCGCGTACGGGGCTATAATGCTACTTTTTCGGCCGGAATAAAAAAATTATCCGCTCCTACATTAGACAGCTGTGGTTATAACTAAATTAAAATCAATCATACAAATAATCTTAGATCTAATTACGCTGCGTCATATAAACAGATTTTTTTAAATTTACTTACATATATCTCAGACTATTCGTGGTTTCTTTCGTATGATTAATATCGGTTCAGACAGAATAATGTAAACCAATTAAAAATTGGGAAATTCCCATAACTTTAAATAGATCATCCTTTCATGCATATTAATCATTAGATATATTTAAAAACATATGTTGAGGGAAAGCTTTTAATATTTTAAAACTTATTAAAAAAAGAACTTTTAGTTATTTTCTTTTGTTCTTTTCATACGTGATTAATTATTTCTCTATTAACAATTTCACACATAATCTACCATGCGATCGCATGAAAACCAAATCTAAATGAAGAGTGTCCTATACATTTAACTGACTATAACTATTTTATTTTTGTAGATAGAACACTATTATAATTTATAAAAAATCAGGATTGAAGGGTTTTTACAAAGTTTTATTAAGTACTACCTAAATGGTTATGTACTGTCAAATGTCACAGTTATTTGTATAACGGGTGCGTCGCAAAAGTGACTCACCCCAATATTTTGTTTTATTGATGCCAGTTTTGAGACGCACCGGGTATATTCTAAATTATTTTTATAAATGGGCACTATTAGACATGTATTAGATTGCATTTTTAATGATTTCAAAAATATATCACCACATTTTTAATAGATTTATCAAAATTCGATAAAATGTACACAATGTTAATATTGTTGATGGACTCTTTCACAAAAAATAAAATACCCAATTCAAGGACAAAATCCTCGACAAAATCTGAATAGAAGACTATTTTCAGTATATTTATCCAAAAAAAATAGTTCCATGACATTGAATAATTTTTTATAGGCCCTCAAAATTACTTTAACTTGGAATAATTTTAAAGTGCCAATTGACGACGTATGAAAAATACGCCCAATCACATTGCAGAACCGTGCTCGTGCGCCAGCCAACAACTGGCAACATTGCGATTTGTTTTGACGTGCATGTTGAATAATAAAGTTGAGGTTAAATTTTTTGTTTACTCCGTTTGTGGAAGCTGTAATCAATCATAATCTAGATTGAAATTACCAAATATAAGTAAAAAACTTATGAACTGGCAGTAAAGGTCCATTTAAAAATATGGCGCGAACTATTAGTTCTGCCAGTAGCCCGCTTGGATCGCGTCGAGCGCGTGTTTCCAGGCTTTAACATAGGAGTTTTCATTTCTTTCAGTTAGTTATTCTATGATGCCAGGTGTGACGTATTAAAGATAAAGTGCGGATTTTATTCTGGGCTCTCTTGTTTTTATTTATTTTCTTAAGAACGACTTCAAGTTTTTCGAAAATGAGATTCTTTCGAAATGAAAATTCTAGAATTAATTGCTTTATTCAATTATGCGAATTCCAAAATATAGTGAAAGAGCATAAGCTGAAAATGATGATGATAAAACTATAATTTCTTACTTTAATAAATAAAATGCTAAGTAAACACTCTGAGTAAAATTAGTAAAATGCCAACAATGAACAACTTACTTCTTGTAAACGATGCCGGTTGGCAAATATCAACGAACGGTTTCTGGATTTCGGTAAACCTGAACTTGGTCGGGTCCCTGTAACCCATTCCCAGGCCGATCGTTTCTCCTTTCACTGGGATTCCCACAGGAGAGTCTATTGCTGGCATCAGTTTTCTGTACTGAACCAAATTTAGACCTGCAAAAAGATCCAGTAAAATTTAAATAAAAAAATTGTATTTAGTTTGTATACAGGGTGACAATTTGAAAACGAACAATATTACCTCTACCGATGATAATATGATAATTCGGCGAAATACGTCAATTTACATATCAAGGGGGACAATTTTTGAGGCATTTGTTGTCGTGTTACTTTCAACCCTTTGACCCCCAGGGTTACCTACCTACCATTGGTTACCCCCACCTACCCCTAAAATTTTAAATGGCAACCCGTATTTCTTTTACCATTTTTGAGTTCCTTATAAAATTCTCAAAGAAATAATGCAGTTTATGTAGAATTCTATAAGAAACACAAAAATGGTAAAAGAAATAGGGGTTGTAATGGTTGTATAACGACAATTTGACACGAAATACCAAGGGTGTGGTACCAAATTATTCGTAGGAAAAAGCTTTTATTATTACTTTATTCGTAAAGAAATGGAACGAGGGTGGCTCATTAGCATATTTGGAAAAAGCATTTTTTTACGAATAATTTCGTACGACACACTTGGTATTTCGAGTCAAATTTTCGTTATGAACCACATGTTATAATTTCAAATAAACCATAATATGTGAGAATGTCAAAAGTTGACATATGATGTCATTTTATTCCGAGTGTCATTTTCTATCGAATAAAGTAATAAAAAATCGAGGGTGCCATTTAAAAATCAAAAGTTGTAGTACTTTCCGGTGAAACAGGAAGTGACCGAAAACAATTGAGTACGTCAATCAATCCTTTATGTTATATACTAACATACCAAATTTCGTTTTTTTTATCTGGAAAAATAAAAAAGTTATAGGGGTGAGCCACTTTTGAGACGACTGACTTTTGAGACTTTTTTTATTTATTTTTTATGGTTCTATTTTAATAGAAATAGCAAAATTAATGTCACATTCTCATTGCTACTCTTTGTATTCTACAAGAAGGTGTTATCAAATTTTCAAACCCACGTTTCGTGTTAAAGCTACCCTCATCAACTTTCTTTCTTTAAATACGGCTCTGGATTTCTTATTAAGGATTTTAAGTAATCTTAAGAGTCTATTACGCTGTACTGTTCGGGTCGCTCTCGGGTCGGATAAAGCTGGTGTGTGGCCCAAGGAAATATATTATATTTCAGAAATCTGCCTAAGGCTTAGCCCGATCCTGTCGTGTTAAGCCACACCCAAAATTCCAAACAAACGTGCTTTGAAGATTTTAATGCTTGATTCAGGTTTGCAGGGCTTCAGCATTTGCCATAAAATATCGAGCAATTTGTTACAAAATCAATTATAAAATAAATTATATATCACTGTAATCACAAAACTTCAATCTATTTCCGTATTGTAACGTAATTTTAAATTATGTCTTTATTTTCGAGAAAATTTAGTCCAAAATTAAGGAATATTTTGTTGATGTTTGACCAGCAAAATCTTAAAAGTAAAGAAGTTGTCTAAAAATGTGTTACAATACGGATATAGTACACACAAAAAAGAATATTCTTATTTTGAACATTTAATACTCAAATAGAATAAATCTTAACTTTGTATATACGCAAAGAAATATATATTTATACTAATTATTTAGAATGATAAATTTAATGCTGCAATATTCTCCTAATGAATGATTTATTTTATAAAACAAGAATAAAAATTTTAGATTTAAATATTTAGTATACTATATCTAAGACACAAACGATTGTTGTTTTAAGATATCCAATCATTTAAAGCGAAAATAAACTAATTCTACAATAAAAATTGCATTTACTCTGTGTGAAATGCCTCGAATTTAAAGTTATATAATGGTTTTCTTGATTAAAGTATATTCAATCTGCATTTGAGTAACTTATTTCTCAAAATGAATATTAGTAAAAGCCTTGTATATGATATAAACAAGGGTAAAAGTTTGTTTTAAGATACGACCGAATTGAAGCGACAAAAGTTTTTACTTAGTCTGAATAAATATATTTTTAAATTTGAGACTTTTCAATTTTCCGAACAATTTTCTTTTTGTTTCATTTGAGTAAAATAAAATTCTTAAAGTAAGGCAAAAATATCTCTGTTAAAAGTTTATTTTTAGTATGTACAGCATAAACATTGGTTTGGTTTGGTCATTTTGCAAGGTATTGCGACACTGAGGATGACATGTCACATGATGTGGATCGAACTTCCCAGGTTCGAGTCCAATATTCCATTACTTTATTCCATGGCTCGGTATTATGTTGCAGCTATGCAATTTCTTCTTTAAATGTATCTAAAAATGATTGCTTTCTGTTAATTTCAACTAAATTTTACTATTTTAATGCTATACCTTCTAAATTATCTTTTTTTTGTTTCGGGACAATACCAAAAGTCTTCGTCATCTGGCCTTTTTCTTTGTTTTTGGTTATCACCAGATCTAAATAAAATATTTCTGCAGTGATTCACTAGTTTGCCCTTAGCCATAACTGTCTTGTGAAATGGACAATATGCTCTTTTCACAGGGGGACAGTAATACACTCCCATTGGCTTTGTGGGAAAAAGAGCACTATTTTAGCAGCCAAAGAATTGTACTCATCTTGTTGAAGTCGACTAAAAAATAATTATTTTTAGTTTTTGCTTATGTAAATTCAAAAGCGAGTTCAGCTGAGTAAAAAGAGAATTACATTTTTTATTTATTATAGTATTTTACTTACTTTTTAACTACTAACGTTTTTTCCATAATTAATAATTATTCGCACCACGGCACCAAACGCAAGAGCAACACCCATGCAACACCCCTACCGCGTCCCATCAAGCAACTGTTCAACTCAAAACTCAACTATAAAATACCGATTACCGGCCGCCTGAAGCAGGTTTAGAAAACAAGTGATGGGAAGGGGTGAAATGAAATTTGCTAATTCTCAAGACAAAATTAATAAAAAAAATAATTTTAATCCTAGTAAATATGTTTATTTTTTAATTGGTTTGTGCAGCAAAATATATTTAAACAGAAACATAGTAGTTTCAAAATGTCTAAAATATTTTTATTTTAAGAAAAACTCTGTTTTAATTCCTTGGTTATTTTTATTTGAATAATATTGTGATCTTATACTAAACAATTAAAGCAAAGATTTGTTTTAAATGAAATATATAAGATTCTTAAAATAATATTTTATTTTTCTTGATCGAAACCTAATAAAGTTCATTGAAATAGACTGGTATTTTAAATAGAAAATGTAACTTATTTTGGAGGCAGTATATTTAAAACTTTAATTAATACTATCAGAGTTTCTAAACAAAAATATTATTTTAAATTAAGAAAATATAATGAAAAATTATTATTTTGCTGTTAAGCAAATGCATATATTTAAACAAAACATATATACTTGAAAAAAGTATCCGTTTATTTAAATTTAGTAAAAACTTTTGAGAAAATATGATTACATCAATGAAGTATTTCTTTCTTTGTGTGTATAATCCTTTATCTTTAATTTCCTTCTTCATTTGTGTAAAAATACCTAGCCAGTTTTACATAAAACGTTAAATGCCGAACGCTTATATTGCTACTTTTTCGGACTAGTGAAATGGGATCTTGCCTCTTAAGGGCCCAAAACCAATGATGTATCCTGTAGTTTATCTAGATACTGTTCTGAAATTATGTTGTACGTTTATCTATAACGTTTTCAGTTTATTTAATCAAGTCAAAATTAAAACAGATTCGAAATCGATCGGTTATTAGATATTAAGGTCACGCCGTTATTCAGATAAAAGTCAAATCGAAAAACTATCATCCGTCTCAACATCATACACTTTTTTGGCACCCATTATGACATCGCGCGAGTTTATTTAAATTTATTTAAAAGCATCGATCCTTTGATCCGAATCAAAATTTAAAAACAAACTTCGCATATTGCCAGCGGATTATTTTTAATCCTAACGGTATATTATAGTGATTGAGTTCGTTAGCTCATGTTCAAAAAAAAATATTCAGAACTCAAAGAATGTAAGAGTACTTAAAGGTTGATTCACACTATACCTTCCATATCAGCTACCTTCCGTTTCCCTTCCGTTCATATAAAATATTATATCATGTAAATGAATAGGACAATGCACACTATCCGTTCCGTTTCCCTGCCGTTCCATATCATTTCCTTCCATACATTTTTTTGGCGGACGAACTGAACCGTATCGGAAACAGCGTTGTCTAGTTCTTACATTTGTACCAGCTCTGTTAACATTTTGCTGATATTTACTTATTGTTTCGTCTCTTAATTAAATCTATTGCCTTTTTCAAAAGCAGGGGTGGATGGGCCATATGAGAAAACGGGGAAATACCCGGTGGGCCGGTGTAAAAATGGGCCGGTGAGCGGGTCCCGATCAGGGCTCAAAAAAGATTGGATTAGTAAAAATTAATGCTCGATTTTTAACATCTTTTTTGCAAAAAACCTCATAGACGTGTTCCTGGGGTCGAAATATACCACCCGTGAAAATATTTGCACTTGTTTAACACTCACCCTGTATAGTTTTACCCAATATTCTTTTATTAATATAGTCTGTCCAACGAGAAGATCCTTGACAGTGATAGATGTGTCTGTCATTTTAATTTCAAAGTAGTTTATTTTATTTTTCAAAGAAATAAGTTGGTACAACTGGAACGCACAGCAGGAAATATTTAAAATTTGATTGACAAGATGACAAGTGATTACTTCAAAATATTGTGAATAAAACTGTATAAAACTGAAAAAATGTAATCGAGTTATTTTATTTAATAAAAACGGTATGTGTTAATACAAAACAAACAAGAACAAGACACTACATACCAAAAAAATATAAAAAAGAACTATTATTTACTTTCAAGCTTTATGAAACTACCCGCATTTATGATTATATTTATTAATATAACTTATGTACAAATACAAATTTGTAATATTCCACAGGAATAAATAAAACAACATAGGTAAATAAAACAAACAATTTTTATTAATAATAACACCTACCAAATTTTATACCTTAAAGGTTGATTAATTAACTTTAATCTTAATTTTTTTAAACCAGTACCTTTTGACATTATTTTTCTGCAGTACTAAAATCCATTATTTACCTATCGTGTGATGTCGATATTTTACAGCTACTCCAGTTTTTAGTACGTGTTTATCCTTCTACCATATACCAGATGCACTTATCTACGACGAAATGGTATACAAACTTTATCGATGGCAACTTCATTGGTGTATAAGACTTTCTGCCTGGGCAGCGAGTATTAACCATAATCTGTGCTCTGGGTCTACAGTTAATTTTCACTCCATTTTTCCTCCACTTGACTTCAAAAGATACAAAACATACGTAATAACACGAATCAAATTGCATCATCTTTCAAAACGCAGGGTATTTAACAAAAGTTGACACAAAATTATAACCTATAATTTGGCAAGACTTTGACAAGCGTCAAAAATGACAAAAATCTAAAGGCGAGTTCATACACATCGGCGTCCGTTTGTCGTTCATCGTTCTGTCAAACCAATAAAATTGAAATACGATCTGTCATTTTTTAAATAAACCAATAAAACTGGTTAAAAACAACAAGACACGACGTATAACGGATTTATATTTAAACCCATCCATAGATAACTTAAAAATTATTAGAAACTTTTTTTAGTAAAATAAATAGATTGGTATGGGACGTCATCTGCTTCTCTTCTGTCATCGTCTGTCGAAATCTTACCTGAGAAAAAAAAACAGAGTATAACTAATAAATATGACTGACTGGCAGCAAAAAAAAAGATGAATAGCATTCATGATAAGAACTATATAATAACCTAAAATATGCTGCAGTTTTAATGGCGACCGCGGTTCATTCAGTTACAAACACGTGTACACGAGGAGGCTGCTGCTGTAGCAGAAAAGAGAGAATATCTTTCTACAATGTGTAAGAAAGTATATACCCGAAAAGCTAAAAGTAATGTATTTCACAGAGGATCGGGTCAGCTGAACTGAATGAATCAGGAAGTCTTAAAGATTCTCAAAATCGTGACTCAGAATCGTAGCCTATTCAAGATCAAATTACCGTTATCGATAATGGAAATAAAGCAGTAGAACCCCGTAAAACTGAGCCATTTTGTAATAAAAATTCAGATGTCCGACCCAATATTGGTCTTTACGAAAATTTTGATCAAGACAATTTATTTTTTTTTAAAAAACCGGAGGCAAAAGAGCTTTTTCGCACGAGCGAAAAACACCCTTACTTATATACAGATTGTCCCAGAAATAAGGGCAAGTATTTTAAGGAGTGGTAGATCTCGATAAAAGAAACATATTTTCTCTTCATCGTTTTTCAAATAAGTCCAAAATAACGGAGTTATTTTACTTTGAAAATTTCCAAAAAAAAATAATTTTTTGTTCGAACCACTGGATCTCTTCTGGATTTTCTTTCTTGTAAATTTAATCTACTACCTATGTTGCCATATTATCAAGAATTTATGTTTTTAACGAAAAACTAAAAAAAATTCCAAAACATTTTTCAAAAAATTCCGAATTTTCAGTTTTTTTTTGCGAAGAAAAAACCTCATAGGCGTGTTTCTGGGGTTCAACTATACTACCAGTTAAAATACTTGCACTTATTTCTGGGACACCTTGTATTAATAAATAAAATATGTTTCTTCATTATGGTCAGTTTGTTTTTGTGGATTTGGGCCGGTTGTCTGTTTTTCCCGGGCCGGTTCCACTTCCTCATCCACCCCTGTTCAAAAGATACAAATTTTTAAAATAAAACTTTCGTAATGATATAAATTGTACAATAAAAAGTATGGAACTGATACGTAAAGGAAGCTTACATATAGCGTCAATACAATAAAAAATACGGAACGGATATGGAATGGATATGGAGAATGAAGCAGAATCGGACATACATTGATTTAAACCAAGCAGAATTGGACCTAGAAAATAAATCTTATTTTTACGTGAGAATCTCCCCACAAAGAAAAAAACATGTTTTTGAAACCCTAACCCCCGGTGTTTTCAGGTACGGATAGCGTGTTATAGCGCCAGGCTTCAACTAGTTTTTAATAAAGCTTTAAAGTAGGTAAAAAATAAATAAAACTTTTTAAATCAAACTATTTATTTCATTTTTAATTCGCATATCTTAATTCATTAATATTATAACAGGAACCTTATAAAACCTGTTATTCAACTCACATTTGCTTTTATTTCTTTTGTGTTACAATTTTAGTTTAATTTCTTGCACTATGTACCTTATACCGTATGATCGAAAAAAAAAACGGCGTCCAGTTGGCTGGGAAATGATGATCGATGATATTTCCCATATAAATTTACATATGAAATGACAGCAATCTTTATTTCATAGCCATTGCTGACGCCGTTTTTTTCGATCATACGGTACATCTCTTCTCCATGCTGTTTTTTAAGTAACTCTCTAGCTAAACCTTGCTAAAACATCTGTATTGTGGTCCTTTGAATTCCAGTTAATTCAACTTTGTTTAGACAAGATTTTTCCTTTATTTTTTCTTTTTTTTTTGAAGTTCCATCACTTTGAGTTCTTAAAAATAAAAGTAATATGACAAAATTGTTTTTATTTAATTTTTTTTATTAAATAATTTGTACATATAATGTGTAAATGTAACAATTATTATAGGTACTATTCATTTATTATTATTAAGACAAAAGTATAAGTGCATTTATCTATTTTATAAAATAAAAACTCACCTTAATTACTATCATTGATGCTATCCTACCTATTTCTTTACTATGAGAAGCCCTAGAACAACATATTTGTTATTACTAACAGTCTTATGCTATTTTTAATTTTCAATATTAATAACTTACCAGATGGCGGTTTTAGGATTGGTTTATAAATCTCTGCTTGCACTTTACCTGCTTCTTCCATATTTTCTATTATCAATTGTACTAAAATGTTAATATAATAAATATAACAGTAATATCATGTAATTAAACTATAAATTACTTACAGATTATTTTTTCTTGTTTTAATTTCTTATAAATCGCATTCCATCAATAGATCTATTGCACCACCACCACTGCTGAAATTGAATTATCTTTCCCTTTTTCCATAAAGGTAAATTTAAATAGCCTATACCATAATAGAACTAGTTGGAGTTGAAAACAAAATATATTTTAGTTGAATTTTATTGTTTTTATTTTCATTTTGACGATCTTTTGACAACTGAACTATAACCTCACTTTTTAATCTAACGATTTGAAATTCCGAGTTTCTGTCTCTGTCTGTTGTATCGACTTTTCATATATAACCATCTCAATTTCAGATATCTTATATTGGCAACACTTTCTCTACGGAGTGTCTACCGGTCCGTAGGCGGCCGTCCTCCAAATTGTTATCTATTGGATTATTTTGTATGAAAATACCCAAATGTTATATCCTATAGATATTAGGCTCTAGATTGTTTATCTTTTAGATAGTTATTTGTTAGATAAAAGTTATTTATTTATAACTGAAGAGACCGCGCCTAAACATATTAAATATATACAGGGTGGTCCGAACTGTATTCCGCAAACTACGGCAACATATTCTGCAGTTAAAAATAAATAAAAGAGTTCTTATAAATGTATGTCCTAAAATGGCTTAGTTTCGGAGATACAGGGTGTAGAAGTTTCATTTTTATTTCGATATTTTCCAAATAATTTCTGAAGTAACGTCAATATTTGGATGAAATTTGGTGTCTGGGAGGCTTGCAGAGGGCGCCACCTACATATTTTAACTTGTTTGAAGAGTAAGAACTTTTCATCCTTACCTGTATAAAACTACTTAGTAAAAAAATATACATTTGCGACGTTTTTAACGTAAAAAAGGTCTCTTAATAAAAATCGCTATGAGTAATAGTTTTCGAGATATTTGAAATTATCACATACATATACATACATACATTGGGGTGCAAATTATCAATACCTGTCATTATTGACATTAATTAAACATGTTGACTAATTAGTTAATAGACTGAAATCATAAATTTGAAATGTCTTTGTGCCAAATCATCATCAATCATCATTTTTTTGAAGAAAATTCTATGATTAATTTAATAAAAATTTCCCAAATTTAACATTTCAGTCAAATAACTGTCTACTTAACATGTTTATTTTTTGTCATTAATGACATATATTGACTATTTCCATTCTAAATATCTGGAGAAGGGTTGTTCGTAACGATTTCTACCAAGAAACATTTTTTACTTAAAAAATTACGACAATGTATATTTTTTCACTCGGTAGTTTTATACAGGTACGGACAAAAAGTTATTACTCTTCAAAACAGTTAAAACACATGTAGGTGGCGCCCTCTACAAATAGGAGTCATAATGACATCAAAATCAAATTTCTCATGTCAAAAAACGACCAGACACCAATTTTCATCCAAATATTGACATTACTTCAGAAATTATTTGGGAAACATCGAAATAAAAATGAAAGTTCTACACCCTGTATCTCCGAAACTAGGCATTTTAGAACTTTTTTACTTCTTTTTATTTGCAGAATATGCTACCTAAGTTTCCGGTATACAGTTCGGACCACCCTGTATATTTTTTCTAACACAGTTTCATTTTTATTTATTCATTTCTATTTTAGATGGTAAATCCAAACACTTTCCAGTAACAATCTTACCTCTTTTCGCGTAATCTGTCTCATATATAGTTTTCATTTTTTCATCGTCAGTGTCGCAGGGATGGTCCAAAATGTCACTTACAAGAACCGCCATCTAAAAAGAGATTATTTTTAATGTTTAACAAATTCTAAACTATTTTTCAAATTATTTATTACTCGTTTCTTTAGAGTATCCAACTCTTCGTACAAAGCCTTTTCTTTTTCGGCCAATTTCATGTATCTACCCATTTCCGGTTCGTACAAATGGAAGTCGCAATGACAGTAAGGCTCGACCAGTTTGGCAACATAGCAGTTGTTGGGTTTCGTCTTGATTGGTGGCTGAGACGGTCTACAAGATAATTTTTACAATCGGGGGGCAAGGATGGGCTTTTTTCCCCCTCTAGAGTTTCAAAAATTGCTTGAAAGGCCAAGTTTTCGAGTAACTAAATTCTTAATATTTTTTTTGTGTAGGGCATTTAAACACAATTTATTTAAACTAATTTCAAGTCCGGCTCTGTTTTTTTTTCAAATATTTAATCTATTCATCGTTACAATATTGATGAGCTTTAAAATTTAACAATGACGTGCGGTAAAACATTGAATACGGAAAATGAAATACAATAAAGTAATAAAAAATAATAGAAAATAAATAACATAAAAAACTAATCAAATCATTTCCCCGGAAGATGGATGGAGCAGTATAATGGCCAGCCAGGTACCTGTCGCCAAGGGGTGGGGGGGGGGGGGCATTATTACTTCATCATTTACAACAAAGAGTACAAAATGCATTTGGAAGTATAAGAAGAAGATCTGTTGAAAGGGCTATACATAAAATTGAACAATTGTTTATTGTATCGATTTCAATTGTGATTACTGATACTAATATAGAATGTTAATTTACATTTTCAAAAGTCTTTAATTATGCAGATAAATAATAATATAGAATATTGAATTGTGATAAAAAATAATTAGGCAAATAGGTCAACACAAAATCAAGGCCCGCTTCGATATAAAGATCAAAAACCTAATATTTCTCTCATTCTTAGAAATAGATGTCCATAACTTTAGATCATTGGAAAGGGTAAAACGCCAGCATTTTTTTAAGTTCATAGACAACTATGATTTCCATTTAAAAAATTATATTTTTTTTTTCTGACAAAAAGAGCAAGCATAGAAAAAAACTGACTCCGCCACTGCATTGTGCCTAAAAAAGTGCCCTAATAGCGTTTTTACAGAATTTTATTATTCCGTAAAATAAAAAGTTATGGGCAATTTTCCAAATGGTAAAAAATTCAAAAAGACCCAGTATCTCGGTTGGCAGTGAAAATATCAACAGGCGGTTTACGCCATTAAACGTTTCACAGAAACCGAGATCGTGACATCTATGTCGGTTTTGCTCTATCTAGTCAGGAAATAGGTTTTCTCTGTTTAAACAGACCAATTTCGACCACCCTGTACACCACAGACATTACACACACATTTCACATTACAAAAAAACAACATTTTTTAATAAAAATATC
Organism: Sitophilus oryzae; assembly: GCF_002938485.1. NCBI lineage: Eukaryota > Metazoa > Arthropoda > Insecta > Coleoptera > Curculionidae > Sitophilus > Sitophilus oryzae. The sequence continues at coordinate 1,047,718 of NW_022147067.1, forward strand.
TATAAATTTAAAAACTAACCTGGGAACCATAGGTTTTCCATAGGGCCACTTATAATTTTCCTTGTTGGTTGTCAAAAAAGTCTCCATTGTTTATTCACTTTAAATCAGTTGTTTCACTCAAATTTCTTTACCGCTAATTTTGCCTTATTAACTACACTAAATTACTGCCCCAGGATTCTCTTTCTCGTCACATCAGATATCAGTTTGCTGTCCCTAATTTTCCTCCAAACGAACTTAATCAGAAACCTTAAACATATGTAGATTACGAAATTTTGAACGAGCCTTGTCAAGGCATTCCAAACGTTCATTTTGAACGATTTGACAGACATGATGGAAACGTCACCTTTACTCACCTGCACTGGAATTATAGGTAAGACACGGTATAGTATAAGATGCCCAGGTTCGTTCAACAATGTCGAATATTTGAGCAAATGTATAACAAAGTTTAACTCAAGGGGTAAACCGCTGGTGTATTTTGATGTTGGCAATTTTGGCATTATTCGTGGTATTACTGATATTAGTACGAAATTATTTAGCATTATTTCGTTTTTTTTTTGGCATTATTGTAGAGAAATTCGTCGGCCGTTTACCCCTCGGTTTAACTAAAATCTTGACAACAGCGAAATTATGGAAATTAGAGCTAAAATAGATTTTATTAAATTAATTAAAAATAATGCTGTGCTCAATCTCGAATTACAGTCTCCTAACATGAAGCATATACTACACAGATATACACACATGGCCAAAATTATTGCATATATCGTTTAAAAATATACGGAAAGGAATTTAAAAAATCTTTTTTTATACATAGTTTTGATAATCTGTAATACACATTTTTTTGTTAAAATGGATATGGTAAACAATGTTTATCGTTCAGACCCAATATTATTACAAATTCTTGCACATTTTGATTTGTGGTCTCTTGGGTTTCAGAATAAATTTGACCATTGTTTTGGTCTTAAAATGCCTAAAAACATTATTTCACAGTTTAATAGAGTCAGAATAGTAACACTGTCTCAACAATGCTACCGGCAAGTTGCAATAGCTGTAGGAGTTAACCAAAGCGATGTTTCGCGAATATTAAAAAAAATCAGGGAGACAAACGAGGTTACAGCCCGGAAGAGGTAGAAAGAGAGTTACTACTGCTGTGCAAGACCGTCAAATGTCCTTAATTGCACTACGCAATCCCCTGCTTTCTAGTACTCCTATTAAAAATGAGTTAGCTCGCCTTGAAGGAGTAAATGTTTCAAGAAAGACCATCGCAAGAAAACTCCATGACAGAGGATTACATTTAAGGAGGCCTCTACGTGTTCCGAAGCTTCATTTACAGCACAAAATTACGCGACTACAATGGGCTGAGGAGATGAGAGCAAATGGACCTAATTGGAATTTCGTCATGTTTAGTGATGAGACAAGAATAGGCCTAGTGTCAGACTCGCGACGAACTTTGGAGTGGAGAGCATCTGGAAGACGAGCACGCTTGAATGCAGCTCAACCCCGTGTCGCGTTTCAAGGGGGAAGCATTATGGTATGGGCAGGTATAATGCACGGAGCTCGAACTCCTCTTGTTTTTATTGATGGCACAATGACAGGTGCCTCATATCTTAGAAACGTTTTAGAGCGTATTGTGCGTCCATTTCGAGGAGCAGTAGGGGATGAATTTGATTACATGGACGATAATTCTCCTCCCCATCATACTTTAGCGGTTCGCGAATTTTGGAAGGAGGAGGGTATAAGAAAACTGTGGTGGCCACCGATGTCTCCAGATATGAATGTGATCGAGCATGCTTGGGACATGCTAAAACGCCATACTGCCAAAAGGAATAATCCTATTACTATTTGCTTCCTTGCATTACAACTGTTTTTAAAGTTTGAAAAGCATTTAACAGCTTTATGTACGAACTTTCTGTTTAAAGCTTGTCAAGCCAAGGAGACCACCCATTCGTTGACCGGTTTTGGAGTTATACTCCATCATCAGGACGACTTGCGTAGTCTACCTCGGCCTAGCAAGCTACAAACAGAAAACGCACGTCAAGTACAGGGTGGGTCAAATTGGACGCTGTTAAAGGGAAACACCTTTTTCTATAGGAAATAGACGAAAACTAATATCGGTGTCTGGAGCTGAATTTTTATCAAAAACATAATGGCGAAAACCGCACATCGATATCTGTTCGGAGTTACGGGGTGTTTTTTTAAAAATGTGCATTTTTAACAAATCGCCGTAATTTTTTTGCTATAGAAAATTTTGTATTTTTGTGAAAACATTTTCAAAACACCTTTTTACGTAGAATTTAATGGTTTAAGTATAAATTTGTTAAAATTAATAATTTAAGAGTTATCAACAGAAAAATTTATTTTTTATATGGAACACCCTGTATATTTTTAATTAGCTGAAAAGAACTTAAAGTTACCTTTCCAAAAATATAGCACGCTTGATATTTTGTTATAGTCCCCTTCGAAATACAGAATTTTTAAAAGTTTGGCACTTTCAACTAGTAGGCTTTGGACCCCTTATCGATGATCTGCTCCTAATGGAACTCGAAAACATATTTTTCCAACAAGATGAGGCACCACCTCAGAATGCTGAAGTTATCAGCAAATTTTTTAGCCAATTTCGAGAGTAATTGAATAGCTAACCAAGATCCCAGCCGTTGGTCGTCGAGGCCGCCGAACTTAGTGCCTGTTATCCTTAGTGGATTTTTTATCTTTGCGGAAGAATAAAGGTTCTTATTTTAAAATTTCCCCTATTATCTAAACAAGAATTAGAAATACTTAGCGGTTAGGCGAGGGTATCTTTCACCCTCACTGAGTTAATGAATTCCGCGAGAAATGTTCAAAAACGGTCCCGTCTGTCCATAACAGAAGACGGTCGACATGTCGAACAGCTGTAGCAAAATCTCATGTCTTATTTACTATTAATTTTTATTGTTATTAGATATAGTTTAAATGTGTTAATGTTGTTAAATATAGTTTAAATTGTTATAGAATTCTGCATCTCTCATTGCAAATATTATTTTCGTTTTAATTGCTGCTCACAGCTAGAATTTTTTTGCATTACAGCCGGCGCCGTTCAAAGCCTACTTATTCAAAGTGGGCGAATTTTTAAAAACTCTATATCTCAAAGAGGAATCGAGCAAAATATGAAGTATGCTATATTTATGGAAACGTAATTTTAAATTATTTTCAAGTAGTTAAAAATATACGTCCCATATAAAAAAATAAATTTTTTGTTGATAATTCTTAAGTTATTAATTTTAAAAAAAATATACTTAAACTATTAAATTCTATGTAAAAAGGTGCTTTGAAAATGTTTTCACAAAAATACAAAAGTTTCCATAGCAAAAAGTTAGAGCGATTTTTTAAAAATGCACATTTTTGAAAAACACACCGTAACTCCGAAACGGTAATAGATATCGAAATGCGGTTTTCACCATCATGTTTTTGATAAAAATTGAGCTCCAGACACTGATATTAGTTTTCGTCTATCTCCTACAGAAAAGGATGTTTCCCTTTAAAAGCGTCGAATTTGACCCACCCTGTACTTGACGTGCGTTTTCTGTTTGTAGCTTGCCAGGCCGAGGTAGACTACCAAAGTCGTCCTGATGGTGGAATATAACTCCGAAACCGGTCGACGAATGGGTGGTCTCCTTGGCCTGACAAGCTTTAAACAGAAAGTTCGTACATAAAATTATTGTTAAATGCTTTTCACAACTTTAAAAACAGTTGTAATGCACGGAAGCAAATAGTAATTGGATCATTCCTTTTGGCAATATGGCGTTTTAGCATGTCCCAAGCATGCTCGATCACATTCATATCTGAAGACATCGGTGGTCACCACAGTTTTCTTATAACCTCTTCCTCACAAACTTCGCGAACCGCTAAGGTGTGATGGGAAGGAGCATTATCGTCCATGTAAAAAAAATCATCCCCAACCCTCCCCTCGAAATGGACGCACAATAGGCTCTAAAACGTCTCTAAGATATGAGGCACCTCTTATTGTGCCATCAATAAAAACAAGAGGAGTTCGAGCTCCGTGCATTATACCTGCCCATACCATAATGCTTCCCCCTTGAAACGGGGCATTGGGTTGAGCTGCATTCAGCGTGCTCGTCTTCCAGATGCTCTCCAGTCCAAAGTTCGTCGCGAGTCTGACACTAGGCCTATTCTTGTTTTATTAATTAGATCCATTTGCTCTCATCTTCTCAGCCCATTGTAGTCGCGTAATTTTGTGCAGTAAATTAAGCTTCGGAACACATAGAGGCCTCCTTAAATGTAATCCTCTGTCATGGAGTCTTCTTGCTATGGTCTTTCTTGACGCATTTATTAATAGCAGTACTAGAAAGCAGGGGACTGCGTCGTGCAATTAGGTTAGGTTGAAGGTCTTGCACAGCAGTAGTAACTCTCTTTCTACCTCTTCCAGGCCGGGCTGTAACCTCGTTTGTCTCCCCGATTTTTTTAATATTCGCGAAACATCGCTTTGGTTAACTCCTACAATTTCAGCTATTGCAACTTGCCGGTAGCATTGTTGAGACAGTGTTACTATTCTGACTCTGTGAAATAATGTTTCTAGGCATTTTAAGACCAAAAGCAATAGTCAAATTTCTTCACAATAGTCAAATTTCTTCTGAAACCCAAGAGACTACAAATCGAAATGTGCAAGAATTTGTAATAATATTGGGTTTGAACGATAAACATTGTTTACCATATCCATTTTAACAAAAAAATGTTTATTACAGATTATCAAAGCTATGTAGCTAAGTATCTACAAGAAGACAACCGGATAGATTAAAACAAGAGGAAGATTGCATCTTGAGAAAAAACGAAAATCTCTGAAAATAAATGAACTCCGTCGACATATTACCGCAATTTTCCGATAAATAAATCAATGGTTAATTGATAGGAAGCGATCGGCTTTAACTTTGGGCGCGTTTCAGAAATATCCTCTGCGTACCGGTGCCAAGAACAACACAGCACACACACACCAGAGACGATCGTCACCGATGATCTTGAGCACGCTAAATTTACACGCGGATTTACACAAATAGACGCTTATCAATCCAGCTTTGTTTTAGATGAATATTAATATTACGTTAGGGAGCGCGAAAGTTGATGTATGAACGAGATGACAGGCGGAGTAATATTTCAGGAAGATGCTTAATTACTTCCTTATTACACAGGGTGATCCGAACTGTATCCCGGAAACTTCGACAGCATATCCTGCAGATAAGAATAAGTAAAAAAGTTCGTATTAATATAAACATGTCCTGAAATGCTTAGTTTCGGAGATACAGGGTGTAGAAGTTTCATTTTTATTTCGATTTTTTCCAAATAATTTCGGAACTAATATCGATATTTGGATAAAAATTGGTGTCTGAGAGTTTTTTGACATGATAAATTTGAATTTTTATCTCAGTATGACTCCTGTTTATGGGGGGCGCCACCTACATGTGTTTTAACTGTTTTGTTTCGTCCGTACCTGTATGAAACTGCTGAGTGAACAAATATATATTTCCGTGATTTTTTATATATATCACTACGAGCAACCGTTCTCAAGATATTTGGAATGGAAATAGTAAATTAATGACAAAAATAAACATGTTAGTAGATAGTTATTTGACTTAAATGATAATAATTTTAGGAACTTTTTATTTTTTTAGATTAATCATAAATTTTTCTTCGAGAAAATGATGATAAAACAGTTTCAGTTGAACTTTTATTATTTCAATGACAGGTATTGATAATTTCGATTCCAAATATCTCGAGAACCATTATTCTTAGCGATTTTTACTAAGAGACCTTTTTTACATAAAGAAGGTCGTAAATGTATATTTTTTCACTCAGTAGTTTTATACAAGTACGGATGAAAAGTTATTACTTTTCAAACCAGTTAAAAATATGTAGCTGGCGCCCTCTACAAGTAGGAGTCATATTGGCATCAAAGTCAAATTTTTCATATTAAAAAACTACCAGACACCAATTTTCATCCAAATATCGATATTAGTTCAGAAATTATTTGGAAAAAATCGGAATAAAAATGAAACTTCTACACCCTGTATCTCCGAAACTAAGCATTTTAGGACATACATTTACATATCACATTCCGGAATACAGTTCGGACCACCCTGTATAGGATCCGGCAATGTCCGTCTCTGTAGCTCCTAGAATAAAAAAAGCTCGAGAATTTTGTTTAAGCGGAAACCTAAACCGTGCCGTATGATCGAAAAAAACGCGTCCAGTTGGCTGGGAAATGGCGATCGATGACATTTCCCATATAAAATGACAGCGCTCTTCATTTCATAGCTATCGCTGACGCCGTTTTTTTTTTCGATCATACGGTATGTACTAGGACGTATTTCAGGAAAACATTTGAACTTTTATAGGGTGGCTCAAAAAAGGGTGACCGGATCGGGATGATTTTTTTTAAACGGGACACCCTGTATATTGTTGCATTTTTGGCATCCTTTCAGATGACTACATAATCCTAAGATATGAGTAAATATATTTCGATAGTTTCAGAAATATTAATAAATAAATAAAAAATATATATTTTTGTAACTTTTCTTAAAAAAATTATTAAAAATACAAGAACCTGTCCTGAAATAAAATTATATTAGGTATTTACTTTAGATGGTCTATACTTACTTTGTAATAAATATCGTAATCTTAATTCGTACAGAGTGTCAAAATTCTAGGCCAAACTTTCTAAAATATAAAATATTTTTTATTCTTTTTTTTAAATGTACCATCACGTATATTATTTTTTTATTAGATGGAGAGTTACAAAATGAACATTTTTTGTATGTCAAGTATTTCAATTATGCCTGGTAGATGAATTCTTTTTCTTTTTTTAAGTTTTTGTACTTGTTAAGACACTTTCTTCGGGTAGCCTAACCTAACCTAACCCAAACTTAAAAACAGTATTATTATTATATCGTTTAGCTATTTTTGTTCTTTTACTTAAAATATTTTCATATTTTATAGAATTATTGATGTCATAAGAAACAGCAAAAAATAAGTAAAGATATTGAAATAATAATTCAGCGATATTATCTTTTTATAGCTACTAATATTTTTTCGTACAAAAGTTATCCATATTTAATAAACTTCTTACTAAAACAAAATGATTTAAATAAATTACTTTACATTATCTATTTTATAGATATTACTTGGCCTTATTCATCTTTAAACTAAATTTCCTCTTCTCACGAACAATCATCCAACTCTAAATGTATAGCACACTAAAACCTCATTTCATCATTTTCCTACAACTCTAATTGAGAGTCAAGTTATAAAGAAAACTTACCAAAAGTTATCACGAAATTTAAAGATTATTCTATTCATTATATTTTAGTAAACTTAATTGTTAGATAACTTTATGGTAGGTATGGTGTGTCTAAATTCATTAACCAAAATTGTCAGTGCTTGTCAGTTGACAGTCGATTTCAATCTTTTGGTTTTCTTCACTTTTAGGCAAAACTTCTCTAAATTCTCGTGTGTATATCCAAATACATTTTTCAAGATGGTGATGGATCAGTTTGTTACCACCTACAGGAAGGACTACTTATGGCCCTACGTGAAAACTTTAGGAATAAGGTATACAATACAATAGTTTGAAAAAATATACAGGATAATTCTTAAATAAGTTCAAATATTTTTAGAGGTAGTTATATTTCGACCCCAGAAACACGTCTATACGTTTTTTCGTGAAAAAAAATTGAAAATTTTTGAAAAGTTTTTTGGAATTTTTTTTAATTTATTGTTAAAAAACATAATATCTTCATGTAGATTAAATTTACAATAAAGAAAAGCCAGAAAAGATCCAGTGGTTCTGAAAAATCGTTTATTTTTTTAATTTTCAGAGTAAAATACCTATCTCGGTTATTTTGGACTTATTTGAAAAACGATAAAGGAAAAATCTGTTTCTTTTATCGAAATCTACCATCCCTGAAAATATTTGCATTTATTTAAGACTCGCCCTATATAATATTTTAGGCGGTTTTGGAACCTTGGTCTATGTTTTAATAATTAAATAAATAAATAACGCTTTATTGTACAAAAAGCCAAAATAGCATTTAAAAAACAAACAAAAGAACAAAAAATATCATTCAATACTAACCAAACCAAACCAAATCATACAATTCAAAAAAATTTACGCCATTAAAATTACAAATATAACATACATGCATGGACATTGCAGAATACAAAAAAAGACGTATCAATAAAATTTTGAGTAAGAGTTATAAAATATTAAATACTAGATTTTTAACCAGTATGTGAGATGATCAAAATATTAAAATTCAAAATTGTTCAAGATTAAACATCAACAAAAAAGTCGTTTACCGCATATAGATAGGGCTCTCTCGAGAAAGTAGGATTTCAGAGCTTTGCGAAATGCGGGAAAGAATGAAAGCGACTTGATATCCAAAGGTAGATGATTGTACATTTTTTTGGCATTCTATTGAGCATTTAACTAGTTCTGAGCTCAGGGTTGGCAGATAAAGATCGTGCTCCGCATTCCTAACTGGATAGTTGTAAGGTGGCTTTTCGGGAATAGCCGATATGTGCTTGCGGATTAAGCAAACGATTCAAAAATGAATATAGAAGGAAGAGTCAGTATTTTGAAATTTTTAAAGAATTTCTAGCAGTGAGTTCTACTGTTCAGTCCCAATAAATATCGAACTGCTCTCTTTTGAAGTTTGAAAATACGATCAAATTTTGTCGCGCAGCAAGTACCCCAGAATGGAAGGGCATACTAGACTATTCTAGAGGTTGATAAGTTAAGTTTCTTAGTTATAAGTTAACTGATCTTAGCGCAAAACAAGCAGCGCTTACTTCCTTTGATAAAGCTTCAACGTGCAAGTCCTATTTTAACGAGTTGTGTACAACAAGTCCTAAGAATTTCACAGAGTCCACGGCGTCAATAGTGGTGTTATTAAGTACAAAAAGTTGTATAGTACTTTTATATGACAAAACTTTAGTTTTTGATAGGTTGAGATATAGGAGATTAGCATCGCACCAAGATTTAATGGTGCGTTAGTATTATATAGTGCCGTAACATCCGGGCCGCTCCAAGTGAAACTAGTATCGTCCGCAAAAAAATTATGTTTCATTACATTCATTACATGTTTATAAACCATTTCTCTTATTTTAAAAATATCCCAGATAAATTTCTGTTATCCTTTACAGACCACATCCAGAAACGCACCAATTCCAACAAAGCCAGTCGATACCATGCGAATGTCACAACATCGGGGAACCCCACACTGATCAAAACCAACAACAAAGGAACCTTCTAGCGCCGGTAGCCTACGAAGAAGAGGCCTGGAGCAGATTGGGGCCCATGGGGCCACTGTTGGACCCCAAAATCTACCCGGCCAAGGTGTCTGCCGCTCCAGAATCGCAAATCGGCAGGTTTAACCAGCCCAACGTGTTTCTACAAAAGGTATTGTCATGTACATATCAAATTTGTGTCACATTCATTGGTGTAACACCCCCAGAGAAATCCTGAATTATGACTCTTGGCTACGTATTTTATTCTGTAAACTTTGGCTACGTATTAATTTTTATTTGCTTGTGACGCAGTAAAAATGACGTTTTCTAGTTTTGTTTAGTCAATATTAATTTGTTGTGTTCAAAAAATCTGTTAATTTTTATTATTTTTTTAGAAAACTTATAGGTATTTAAGTAATCTACGGGAACACGGTTTGATAATCAAGTATATAAAATTTATTGATAGAGAAATTCATGTAAACCTCTTATTCAAAAAATATGTTTTTTAAAATTATTTTTCATTTTTATAAAAAAACAAAATCCCTAGGCCCCCTTGGATCAACCCCAGGCCCCCCAGGCCCCCCAGGCCCACCCCAGGGCAAATTGCTGGTTACGCTAATGGTCACATTGATATAAAAAAGTTTGTAGGGTGCTAGAAATATGGTTTATGTATCTAAAATAATTATTATCATTAATAATATTTGACGTTAAAGATGTAATTTTCAATAAAATATATTTTGAACTAAACAAATGATTGATGAAAAGCGACCAAATAGCGATTTTTGTGATTTATGATTGCCCATTATACAGTTGTCATAGAGAAATTTTGATACCGTCTATAGGCTTGGTGCATTCTCCGTCGGTGCTGCCACCATCGGAGAATATCGTAAACAACTAGTATATAGAAACACACAGTTTTAAATAGCGAGTAATACGAAAAATTTATTATATAATAATTATTCTAAAAGTGCTAGGAAGTATATTTTGTGAAAATTCCAAAAATAAAAATAAAAAAGTTAATATTTTGATATCTTCAGGACGTCTTGTATTATAATTTATTATGCCAGCTAAAAAACTTTTTAGATAAGTTCAACTACGCTAGCGAGCATTGTTTTAATCATCGGCTTTGACGACATTTCGGCTATAACGAAATTTTTATATTGATAATAAGAATAAGATTATATTGATAATTTTAGAAGATGTTCATAAAACATTTAATCACTAGTTTGATTAAAAAAGTATACCATTAATATTGCAAATTATACAGGGTGTCCCAGAAATAAGTGAAATAAGTATTTAACTGGTAGTATATTTCGGCCTCAGAAACACGCCTATGAGTTTTTTTTGCAATTTTTTTTCTTGAAAATTTCCAAAAACATGATTTCTTGAAAATATGGCAACTGGTAGATTAAATTTACATGAAAGAAAATTCAGAAAAGATCTAGTGGTTCTCAAAATTTAAGCAAAAAAGAATTTTGTGTTTGAATTTTCAAAGTAAAATAACTCGGTTATTTTGGACTTATTTGAAAAATGGTAAAGAGAAAAAATGTTTCTTTTTCAAGTCTACCACCCCTTAAAATACTTGCACTTATTTTTGGGACACCCTGTATTTTATCCTCTCATAGTACTCATATACTATATGTATGTCTATTTAATTTTTTGATTATATAACAAGCACTTTGTTTACTCACTTGTTTCGTCGAACTGCTTGAATCCACCTTTGCTTTTGATCAAATCGGTGTGAGAATCTATGAAGCTATAAAATGTTGTTTCGGGAGAGTTGAATATCCGGGAAAGTTGAGTTATTGTATGTTATTGCACCCAACAACGCCTTAATTATGCTCTCCTTTACGCATTAACTTTTTTTTGGCAATTTTATTAACATTTAAAATTGTCACAACACGACGCCGATGCCTAGTTTAATTTTTTTTTCACGTAAATTTTACTAGCCGAAACATCGTTACATCACACAAACCTCCTACCTGAGTGTTTTCTACTCCAATAACTACACTAGTAAAAAACTTAAATAATTAAATATTATGACAAAGCCCCGATTTCAATATTATTTTAATGTGATCAACATAAACTGTAACCGGGACGGCGCGGCGTGAAATACATACCGAAAATTTCTGATTTCTGCCGTATACAGCGCCGCGGTCGGAATTTTTTGAAATCAACTGAAATGCACCAAGCCTATATGCAAATGTTTATCTTATACTATGATGTTAGTTATAAGAAACATAATTTTATGCTTCAGCTTCAAGAAAAATATCCATTTATATACGAATGTTTGAGAACAGCCCCGCCTGACGATTTGTTGGCCAGAATTAACAGGGATCGATTGAGAACAACCTATCAAGTAGATTTCTGCAAAATGAGTAAGTTAATCTGTCATTTTTAAACGAGGGAGAGAGTCGTCCAAGATTTTCATAATATATTGGGGTCAATTTATAAAATTACTTGCGTGTACCCGCGCGACTTCGTTCGCGTCGAATTAATCATTTGTAATGGTGATGATTAAGCAAAGCAAGAATTTCCATTAACATACAAACGGGATAAAATTTTCTCACATTTATGTCAGCATGAGAAAAAACAATATGGCGATATTATTATATAACTTGGTAATATTTAAGGGGTAGTTTCATCTCGTTGGAATTTGACTTTCGAAAAATCCGTTTGCCAAAAGTAAGCTTTTTACGTCAAGCAGTTTAAGCAGAATCGTGGTTAATCAATTAGCCAACTTTTTGGAACAACCTGTAGGATTTTTTAAAAAATTTCAAAATATGTAAAAAATCAAAATAATTTATGCATGTCCAAGCATTTTCCCGAAAGACTAACCGTTTTTTAAATAACAAATATTGTGATATTTGAGGGGCGTTTTCGTCCTTTTGGAGTTTGAGATTCGAGAAACCCCCCCTTATCGAACCTCTACACCGCACAATCAATGCGTTTGCCAAAAATCAGCTTTAAACGTCAAGCAGTTTAAGCAGAATCGTGATTACTCAATGGTCATATTTTATGAAACACCCTATATAAATATAATATATATGTATAAATTTTTAAAAAATCTTAAAATATGTAAAACAACAAAATAAAATATACGTGTTTAAGAGTTTTTCCGAAAAACTCACCGGTTTTTAAATACAAAATATTTTAATATTTGAGGGATAGTTTCACCCCCTTAGAATTCGAGTTTGGAAAAATCCCTTCTTATCGAACATCTACACCCTAAAGTCAATCCGTTTTCCAAAAATCAGCTTTTTACGTCAAGCGCTTTAAGCAGGATCGTGATTAATCAATGACCAGATTTTTCGAAACATCCTGTATACATTTTTAAAAAATCTTAAAATATGTAAAAAAACAAAATAAAATATACGTGTTTAAGCGTTTTTTCGGAAACTTGAACGTTTTTTAAATAAAAAATATTGTAATATTTGAGGGGTGGTTTCACCCTCTTGGAACTGGAATTTCGAAAAATCCTTTCTTATCGAACCTCTACACCCTAGAATCAACCTGTATGCCAAAATTGAGCTTCTTACGTTGAGTGGTTTGAGCAGGATCGTGAATAATCAGTTAGTCAGTCACATAAGGATTTTATATATTCTTCTTCTCAAAGTGCCTTCTCCATTCAGTGAAGATCGGCAACAACCATGGCAAATTCCTCTCTATTTTTCGCTCTTCTCAGCAAAGTATGTGAGTCCAGGCCGGTCCAATCTCTGATGTTCTTCTGCCAGGAGCATTGCCGTCGTCCTTTTATATATTAGTATATACCTATAATCAATATACCCCAACATAGAGTATATTATAAATAAATCATTCAACGTCTGTGCGAAAAATATCTACAATATAACAGGGATTTATTCCAGCTCACTCAATACGAGTACGTATTTAAATACAATGTACAAAAAAATAATTTTATTAACACCATTTTTTCCAGATGAATACCCATCAGGACCCTATGACGAATTACTGAGAGCGGCTGGTGTGGAGGGCTTACCACCTTGTTCAGAACCAATAGCACTACCAGAAGACGTGTGCAAAATCTACCAAAAATCGAAAATCACTGGATATGGTGGTTCCAGAAGTAGCGGAAAGAGTCATGGAGGTACCATTCCCACAGCCAAAGAAGCCTCCTACTGTAGTACGTTGATTTCTTGATTTTTATTTTTATTTTATTTTTAGCAGAATTTTGTTATAATATACAGTGTAAAGTTACCTGTTAGATTTATGTAGAGTATTTGGGTAGGGTTTGCCGCGACTTTATACAGGGTGAGTTTCCTACGATGTTTTCTATGGGTATCTCGGAAACTACTGAAGATAGAAAATCGGTTAAATAGGAAAAGAATTGCAATTTTGTAATAAATATGCGCCTTTTAGATTTTTGAAAAAGTTCATGGCTTACTAGATATTTCGAAAAAAACAAATTTTGGCTATTTTAAAAATTGTCCCAATTCCATTATAATTTATTTTAGACAAAAAGTTTTCAGATAAATGTTGTAGATAATCACATCCTTAATGAGTTTGTGTTCTCCGATTCTTTCTAAAGTCTGTCATTTTTGACATATGACACAAACATATGTTTTTTTTTAATTGGAAACCATAGTTGGCCATGACTTCATAAAAAGCGCCATTTTTTAAGCTTTTTAAGTAGATCTTTATTATTTGAAAACATTTTGGGGTTTGCTTTGGTTTGGTTGGTTGATCTTCATATCACTGCCACCTAGATTTTATTAAATAATAAAGATCTACTCAGATGAAATCATGTAAATGAAAATATCTAGGAAAATCTTTGTTTGAGGGGTAGGCAACCTTAATAGTGTTTTGAAGAGGCATGAATTATCCATTGAATATCGGAATAATATACTGAGTGTTCCATTTAAAACAAAAGACTAACATGCTTTTAAAGGTGACCAATGTTCAATGTTAATTTTGTCTCACCCTGTATAACTTTTTGGATCAAGTTTTACTTTGATTTAAAGTACAATAGTATACTTAATTTAACTATATATTAGGCTATACCGGGTAAATTCCAATTTAGGTAGCTTTTATTGTGATTTAAAAATTGTTCTTCATTTTTAGAAAATGTTAAATATGTCAAAAACCTTACATTTTAGTCATATACTTCTCTTATAAAACTCACTTTTATTTTTCTCCCAGAATCCGAAAATCAATTAATATATAGGGTGTCCCATTACAAAATACACAACTTTGATATGTAACTTTTTTTGGGGACACCCTGTAGAACTCTCTATATTTTTAAAAAGTGCTCTGAAAAGCTCATAAAATTTCATTTCAATACCAACTGTCGTTCTCCTGTACAAAGAGTCACAAATTAACTACAACAGGCTACAACAGATGCGAAAGAACACCGAATTACGCGTTCAGCTTTCTGTGACCTTCAGAAAGAGTTCATAGACAATCTGCATCAATGTATAGTTTGGGTTATTATTTGTTTGGGTGAAAATAATCTGCACCAATATGTTATCGAGGCATATAATCTCACAGTAATTTAATAGATTGCTCGGCATATTATATCAGTTCGTAGGAGATTAGGAAAAAAAAGATATTTATAGTATAAAAAATTAATTTATTTAACAAAATTTAATTAAAGATGTGACAAAAGAGTTACTTTTCTATTGGTTCTATCGGACTTTTTTCGACTATATAAATCTTTATTTTTTGTAAACTTTAATGCATAAAATATTTTCATTCTAATAAATAATTTAATGATGTAAATAAGAGGAAATTTCTCACATTGGGTGGTCAAATTCTATAGTTTTCATTATATCAAACAGCCTCTGAATGTTTTCTTCAGTGCAAAACTCATCAAAATTTAATATAAATAATTTTTCCATTTCCAGTAAATAAAATGAACAAATTTTTCCACTTTCATGATCAAAGGCTTTTAAATAGGTAAATAATTTCGAGTTATCCAGAGATTCGGATTCTTTTGCAAATTTTAGACAAATATCACATTGATGTATTTGAACACCCTTTTAATTGATGTAGTCAAACATAATTAAAGGCATTTTGTGTTGAAAACATTTCTCAGAGGCTGTTTGATATAATGAAAACTATAGAATTTGACCACCCATGTGAGAAATTTCCTCTTATTTACATCATTAAATTAAAAAAATATTTGATGTATTAAAGTTTACAAATAAAGATTTATATAGTCGAAAAAAAAAGTCCGAAAGAACCAATGGAAAGGTACTATTTTGTCACATTTCTAATTAAATTTTGTTAAATAAATTAATTTTTTATACTATAAATATCTTTTTTTTCCTTATAAATAAACACATTTGTATCCCATTTTAAATAAGATATACAAATTACCAAAACTTAGAAATAACAGTTCAAAAGTTCAACAAAAATCCTACACCCGTTTTTAAAAAGAAACATATAACCACGCACTATATCATTCCAGCAAGCGAATACGACACAGCATAGGTTTCCGGACTAAACGACTGGTGTATTTACACCACTCAATAGGCGTGTGGGGTTTGCCGAGCGGTTTCCGATGCAGTCGCTTTCTTTCGCATCTGTTATAGGTAATTCGTGACAGAGTTACATGCAATTCGGTAAGCTGGTTTTGAATAGACTGTAGTCGAAACCATCTCTGTCTCATTGGATATTGGACAAATGCTATGCGCAAAAGAGAGAGATATTGCGCAAAAGTTATCACATAAATTTTATCGTCATTTCTCAAAATATTGCATTATCTTCACTAACATTTTAATATTATTTTTGTTGCAGTTGGAAGCAGTAAAGGACCTTTAGCAACAGTAACATCAGGAGCGACGGAGTACCAAGACGCCATATCCAGATTGGGCAATCTCATCATAAGGGACAGGATACATGACCCTAAAGTACAGAACAAGGGATATTTCAGCAAATAACAGCAGCAAAATTAGGGGAATAGGGAAATTTTGAATCAAAAATGTATTTTTGTATATATAGATAGATATGAATCTAATGTATTTGATATACATAGTGTATTTTGTAAATATCCATTAACAAATAAATATATTTCGTCTTTTTTGTTACTATATTACCTGTGTGTCGGGCATCTGTAGCTCCTAGAATAAAATACTTGGGAATATTGTTTAAGTGTAAGTATGTACACGGATGTATTTCAGGAAAATATTTTAACTTCTATAGGGTGTCTCAAAAAAGTGTGAGTAGATCTGGATGATTTTTTTTTAAATGAAACACCCTGTATATTATTGCACTTTTGGCTTCCTTTCAGATCACTTCACATATTCCTAAGATATAGAGGGTGTCCCAGAAATAAGTGCAAATATTTTAACTGGTAGTATAGTTCAACCCCAGAAACACGCCTATAAGGTTTGTTCGCGAATTTTTTTTTTTTTTGAAAATGCGGAATTTTTTGAAATTTTTTTTAGATTTTTTTTTAGTTTTTAATTAAAAGACATAATTTCGGTAATTATTGGGAAAACTGGAAATCGTCAGATTTTCACCAAAATTGGTATACACCTTATTTTGAGGTCGTAGATTACGAATCTGAACTTTTTTCTTGGCGGTCTCTTACTGTTTTTCAGAAAAACGGAAAATTATTTCAACATCGAATTTTTCTTAATTTCTCATATTTTTAAGGTTTTCTAGCACATATTTTGTTAGGTATTCAATAAACAATGATGTTATTGCTATTTTCTGTTACATTTTTAACCAATACTATGCATAATAGAGGAAAATTTGCAAAAATAAATTTGTAAACAATCTGAAAATGTTGGGTTATGTGTTTCTGGCATTTAAAGCAACGTTGCTAATGCTAAATCTAAATTTAGCGTGTTTTTTTCGCTCATTCTGGGATTACGAAAGGCGGTCGCCAGAACGGCTCCTTCCCATAATTGCTATTTTACCAACAAGATCTGACTATTTATAACCACGAAGTTGCACGAAAGAGTTTTGATTGCATTGGTTACAACTTCCATGCGGAGGGTGTTAATCCTTTGTTGTTATATTATATCAAAAAAAGATTAACCCCCTCCGCACAGAAGTTAAAACCAATGCAATCAAAACTCTTTCGTGTAACTTATTATGGTAGATCTCAATAATGTGGTAGATCTCAATTCATATATAGGGTGTTCCATGTTCCATTATAAAAAAACACAACTTTGATGTGTAACTTTTTTTGGGGACACCCTGTATAATTCTATATATTTATAAATATGTATATTATAAAAGGCTTCAGTTACCTACATACGCTACCAAAATTTAATTCCAATATAAACTACCGTGCCCTTTGGAGCTTCCGCGGTGTATGAGAGGCGCCACCCTGTATATGTTTCATTTTCTTTAAACTTTAAATAAATAAACATAGGATCAATTTCCACAAACCAATTAAAGAGTGGCAAATCTGACACTTTTTTTTTCAGAAGAAAAACAATACGGTACGCCTATGGAGATGATCCTCTCTGCGAAAAACGACGTGTCGCCCACGTGTCCGGAAACGGGACAAAAGACGTGCGGTTTTCCGTGTAAACCGGCTCGAAATAAAGCCATCAGACAGAGCATCATCACCAAATACTTCGTCGAATCCGGTATGCCAAAGGAAAAGGAGCCTAAGCAAACTTGCAGTAAGAAGATTACGATTTTGTAGCTTGTTAACTACGCTAACCCGCAAAAATAAACCGGCCACTAAAAACTGATCCCAATTTCAGAGTTGGATTTCTCGTGAACCACTCATTAGATTTTGATGATTTTTTTTTGAATTGTAAATTAATTCCTTTGAATAAGAAGACTAAGGAAGGGGCATATCAAAAATTTTAGGTCCACCGCGATGGGCCTCAAATATGGCCGACTTAATTCCGGTTTATCAGTGCCGTTCTAATTTTATTTAAAAAATGTAAAACCATGATGTAGGGTAGACGTGGGGTAGACTCAATAATTTTTTTTATTTTACGTTGTGAATAAATGTTGGTAGTTATTAAAATTGTTATAAAAATATAAAATTCTAATAAAAATAGATAATTACAGTTGAGGGTTGGAACCTTTGGTGTTACACAGCAAAATAAAAACACTAAATCACCACAATACACCAAAACACTTTTACTTTTACACTGGACGCGCGTTTCGCTAACCATGTTAGCATCATCAGCAGATGATTATGAACTAAAGTACAATCTACAAGTTGAGCGTTTATATAATCGCTCAGTGGACACCGAGTGGGCGTGGCAAAATCTAGCCAACCGAGTCAGAGCCCACTGAGCGTAACAGTTAGATTTCCGCTACTAGAGTAGTAGGAACAGAAGAAATTGGTAGAAGGAACTTAAAGGAATTGGACCGTTGTCTCTGTTCATACTATCTTTACATTTATTAATTCTGATGCTTTCATATGCATCTAATTGCCTGTAATTTGAGACTTGTTTAATTAATTTTAAATTATTCAGATCTGTACAATGTTCTTTATCAACATGTTCGCCAACGCAAGAGTTATCCGGTCTACCATATCTTATCTGAGCTAAATGTTCTTTAAATCTAGTTAATATTGATCTTCTAGTTTGCCCAACATATTTCTGATTACAATCTTTACAAGAAATTTCATAAATGCCCGACCATTCCAGTGGAGGTGTTTTTCCTTTGGATTACCTAATAATTGTTGTAATTTATTATTAGCACTATACACAAGTTTGACATTGACATTCTTAAAAATTCCTTTTAGACCACGGGATAACCCTCTCTCTCTATATATATATAGAGAGATATAAAAATAGATAAGTTATAATAATTATTTATAACCATAAACATCCGATACGCTACTGAATCAGGTAAGTCAAATTGACGTATCTAAATTCTTTGACATCTAATCTTTGACAAGTAGTAAATAAAAGCAAAAATGCAAGAAAAAATATATAATTAGTTAATTTAAGTGAATTTCATAAATGATCGGTTTACTACACGTATGTATATTATATAGTCACTTACTAGTGAAAACTTGTTCCATTATTTCACTCGTTTTTTGCCGAGATCTACCACACGCTACACAACCAACTATCTTAGAGTCTTTTTCGATAAATCGCGATAGTGTCACTGTTAATTTAAGTTCTGCCACAATTTCCATCTAGATCTACTATCTTTATACAACTATCAGTAGTAGAATAAATAATAAATAACATAAAATAAGCTCCGTAAAGACTGACAAATCCACAAAATTTCAAATCAAATTCAAATGTGTCAAATGAATCGTCAAAATGCTTTGCTTTTTTTTGTTGAAGACGTGCTCGACGATGTCTTGGAAGTAGCTGGGGTCCTGTGGCAGCTCCTTGCAGACAAGCTGTTTTCTTTTCGTCTTCGTGGGATTGTTCTCTCACTGACTTGAGTTCTACGCACGGCTTGTAGCAGATGTTGATTCTGAAACGCTGTAATTCTACGATTTCATAAAGTATTCAGGACAATAAAGCGGTCGTCAGTTGCATTTGTCTTCCATTTTCTTCAAGAACCCATTCGCCTGGTGAAATTTCCCGTTTCTATATACCGATTCCAGGCATCCTGGACTGTTGTTGGAGGTATGCCCAGGGTATCGGACACATAACTTTGACTTCGGCCATCCTCAATTAAAGCCACCATACGAGCAACATCCGTCACAGATAATGGCATTTTTTAATCTTACAACCGTTGTTGTCATATTGCAAATACTCATAAATCCGTTTTCGCTTTGATTATTTACACATAGAACTTTCTGCCTGCGAAGCATTTTTCCGAGACGTTCGTTTTAAAGCAGCGTAGCTCCAATAAAAAGAGAGATAATGTCGTGATTAAAAAAACAAAATGCTCACAAAAGATGAGGCTACAATGCTCAAAATAAATTCGGAATAAAAATTTCTGACGTAGCATCCGTTAAGAAGGAATTAATTTACAATTTAAAAAAAAAATCATCAAAATCTAATGAGTGGTTCGCGAGAAATCCTACTTTAAAATTGGGACTAGTTTTTAGTGGCCGTTTTTTTTTGCCGGTGAGTTTATAAAGGGTATAGCTAGATTAATATGGGAAATCTGCCCCCGCGGCTTTTTTAACTCGCACTCAGGAGATCGATTTGGTGTCCAATCAAAATAATTCACCTAAATTTTTAGCTCTTTAACTGAAACGGTTTTCGAGATTTTCAAAAAAACTGTTTTTTCAATTTTATTTTTATTTTTATTGTAAAATTCAAAATTAATTAATGATTTTTTTTTCTAATGGGCTCTTTCACAAAAAATAAAATACCCAATTCAAGGACAAAATCTGAAATGGAAGACTATTTTCAGTATATTTATCCAAAAAAATAGTTCCATGACATTGAATAATGTTTTTATAGGCCCTCAAAATTGCTTTAATTTGAAATAATTTTAAAGCGCCAATTGATGACGTATGAAAAATACGCCCAATCACATTGCAGAACCGTGCTCGTGCGCCAGCCAACAACTGGCAACATTGCGATTTGATTTGACCAGCACCACCTCAACTCAAAGCCAATCAACATGATATGGGCAAGGTAAATATGGCGGTGAAGGCAGCGCATTATTAAATTGTTTACCTTTAAACTGAAAAGCCGGTAGTGGTTTCTCGTTCCGATTGCATACCAGAAATAATTAATTATCTCTAGTTTGTTGTGCTTCTGGAACACGTTTGTTTAGTTCTTAGTGTGATCCGAAAATTGTGATAAAATAAAAGTGTAATAAAAATCCAAACCAGACATTCCACATAGGGAACTTCAAACTTTTATGCTTGTCGTACTCCTCTCTTATTAATTATTTTAAGGTAAGAACTAGAAGTATTTATCAAGATATTACACCTAAATGAGTAAAAAGCCTTCACCGCCAGTCTGCGTAGTACTTTATAATGGTTATACTTACAATAATCAAAAGATAGGTATTAAAGGGTAGATATTAACATTTTATTGTAGCATACCTTTTACATGCTCTGGTTCCAAATTGTCACGAGAATTATAGAGGGGGTCCCAAGGTTTCTGCTTTTATATTTCCCAAAAATGACGAGCTTTGTAAAAAATGGTTGACAGCTATTAAAAGAGATAATTTCACTCCTACTAGTAGTTCTCGGGTAAGAAGTGCATTAAATATGCCTCAAAAAGGCCAAAGGCCAAAGCCTCTGTTACCCTAGTGAGGATGTAGTTATGACTACTGCTTACCCTTACCTCACAAGATATTGACAACATTCACATTTGAAAATATAAATGGCCTGGATGTAAGTCTTTTTTAGGTCACAATTGCCCCTCACATACGTCAGAATTTATTATTAAATCCATCTTGTTCAGAATATCCAATATTTTATTGAAGAACTATGCAAAAAAAGGAATGACGTTATAAAAAGGTATTTAGTTTTTTTTCTATATAAAATCTTGAAACACATATTATATTTTTTATTTATCCTCACCTATTATAGTTTAAATTTATTCCCATTTGTGTAATGCTGCAAAACATAGGAAAATATTTCACATTTTTTGACCCAAGCCAGTATAGTTTACACCAAGAGCATTGACCAAGGCTTTTACTAAGACTTCCTAACTTACCTAACTTCCTATACTGTCCATAATAGTATATATTTATCAAACGTGCAGTAAATTCTAAACTATGGTAGGTAAGTGTTTGCAATTGAATATTTAGTTTAAATTGCTATTTTCTGTCATATATTACTGGTTATTTCTTTTTCCGATGATTTTGAACACCCTATATATGCTACCTCAAGTTTGAATATTTACACACTAGTACACTACCTACTTATTTTCTGAGAAAGCAGACCTTTTTATAAGAAGTAACTAACTGATATTTTCATAAAAGTAATAATACAAAAAATTCCATACTTATGTGGAGAGCTTTAGACTCCCTGTATATTAAAAAATTAGTGAAATATTACGTAATCTAACACGACATTTGTGTGAAAAATGTCTATTTGAAAATAAAACAGGTTTTATAATACGCGCCAAATAAAGCACTTCTATCTCCGCCATATTGGAAAAGGTTGAATGGCCTTGTGTAGAGGTGGTGGTGGGTGAGCATGGTGGCCCGGCCGTGTTGCCGCTTTTATTAAAAATAAAGCGCGGATTTTTATTCTGGGCTTTCTTGTTTTTATTTATTTTCTTAAGAACGACTTCAAATTTTTCGAAAGTGAGATAGCAGAAAATTCTAGAATTAATTGCTTTATTCAATTATGCTAATTCCTAAATATAGTGAAAGAGCCCATTCTTAGAAGTTCAAGACATGAAAAAATAATATGGTCATGATTCTTAAACGAAAAACCGATTTTTAGCGGAGGAAAGAAAATTAAAATCTTCCTTTTTTTAACCTTCGTGAAATATATCACTCACTAAAAATCGTCAGAAAATGTCTTTTATACTTCTTTGTAGAATCAAAGGTAGAATGTAGAATGAGTAAGAGGGGGGGTTAATCACCGCGACCTTAAAGATTTATTGTGGCCCCCTTCCTTGAGTCATCACACAATCTATAACCCATCATACCCCTGTTGTAGAGGGGACAGGGTATTTCCCATCCTCCTCTTTCAACAGTTCTTCCTCCGAGGGTACACACACTTCCACGGTTGGAGTTTGGCCCTCCGTGCCGCTCTGCACAGTCGAGGAGCTTGCCTCCGGCTGAGGTACCCGTGAGGTGGAAGCTGGAGGATCTGTCTCCATTTTCTCCACCTCTTTAGCTTGGTCTCTCCTTAGACCTGATACCGGTGTTGTCCCCTATCTATACTAAGTGACATTGAAAATAGAACACCCACTAAATATTATTTAATTTTAATGAATGTTTGTAAGCATGTTTATTATTGTATGGATAAGAAATTATTATAATTTGAACGGCATCAACACACTAGTTTTTATGCTATACATGTTTTTGTTAACATTCTAATGCCAGGGAGAGTACTTGTTCGAGGTAATAAGACAGCCCAACGCTATATTGAGAAAATTGTGGAAGCTCATCTCTTACCATAATTACGGACGCTCCACAATCCTATATTTCAACAAGATAATGCCCGTCCTCATGTTGCTAGATTAACTGTGAACCACTTACATAATGCCCAAGTTAATCTCCTACCCTGGCCACCAAGATCTCCAGATCTCTCACCAATTGGACATGTGTGGGATATCATGGGTAGGAGACTGACAAACTTACCGCATCCTCCTCAGACACTAGAAGCTCTTCGGCATGATATACAGTTAGCATGGGATTAAATACCGCAAGAAGACATAAATCATCTGATTAGTTCCATGCCCAGACGGCTCAACGAATCGAGGTGGTCCAACACATTATTAACAAGGACAAGGTAACAAGCCAATATTTTCACTCCAAATTTTGATCATTTACGCCTTTTGTCAACCTTCATTCATGTACAAAAGATTATTAAAATTAAACAATTTTTAGTGGGTGTTCTATTTTCAATGTCACTTAATATATAATAGAGAATATGTCCTTCTTTCTCTATTGCCTCCTTGGATTTGAGGTCAATTCCTATTATGAGGACCTGACCATGACCTTCCTCTCTCGAGTTGATGACTCGCCAACTCGATGTCCTTACATTGAAGTTCTGACCTTGGATAAGGCTCAGCAGGTAGATGGTGTCTTTCCCCTTGCTCCTCGGCAGAAAGACCGTTATGGCTGCACTTTAGGGATGTTTTTTCCCTTCACTGCAAATTTTTAAGCTTAGGTGCGATTTTCACCAACCAATTCGCCGATTCTTGAAATACACAATCTATGAGGATCATGTCCACCCGAAAGTGTATCCCCGCAAAACGCAGCTGACCCACATTTTGTATATCGTTGTATTGCGATCCGATCTCCACTACTTCGTCCAGTATAGCCTCTTCTAGAGACGTTTGCTGGTCGGTGGTCAGAGCAACCTCTGGGAAATCCTTTGGCAGCACCGCCATTTTCACTTGTCCAGCAATAGCGGCAAAGCTGGTGATACGTCCCTGCTTGCCTCCCGGTGTTGGACGGCTTTCCATCCTGGCTTTTTTCTCTCCTTGTCGGGGAAGAGGTGAGAGGTTCTCTTCTCTCTTGCCCTTTGATGGAGATGAGTCAGGTTGTTTCTTGGTTTCTTTACTCTCCTCTTTTCGGAGAAGTGTTTTCGCTTTTGCTTCCTCTGGAGCAAGTCCTTCGTGGAGCAGTCGGAGGTATCGCTTCTGCTCCGCTAAGACCTACTCTCAGAGGATCGTCTAGCCCGCCTGGTTGACCCAGGCCGGGTAGACGAAACGGTAGCTTATGTCGCTTATTGGGTCTAGTGGTAGGCTGCCGACCCTTGCTGGAGAAAGTGGTAGCTTGTGTGCCACTTGTGGAGGATGATCCCAAGCAAGTGTCAGCCGCCCCTCCTGTAGTTTCCTTTGGATTTGATCCCTTGGAACTTTCATTTGTAGATGTTCCCAGTGTCGCTAAGGGGCTTCCCCACAGCTTCACCGGTGGTGTTTTTAATACTAGATCTCATAGTATTCCCACGAGTCGCTAGGGATAGTCGGTCCACTTCTACAGAGCTCCGCATGCAGAAGTAAGGGGTAAATACAATGGGGTGCCCCCTGATGCCAGTAATGGCTAGTCCTCTATCTAGCTACGCATCCCTTTCACCTGGTCCCGCCCTCGTAGGATTTTGGGTTTTTGGTGAGGTTGTCTCCTCTTGGTCCAGGCGGTTAAGCCAAGACCCCCCTACACCCTCTACCCTCGAGACATGACCACAGTCAATAGAGGGTGCCTGGCATGACGGACAGGGGTAGCTCCGTCCGGCATCGTTATATGTCTTGGAGCAATTCCCTGGCCACGACACTACAGCCAGGGACTTTATACTCCTTTACACTCAGGATTTTTTTAGAATTTTTTGAAGTGATGGAACAGTATGAAAAAAATTAAAAACTCATTTTTTTCTAAAATCTTCTGTTTTGGCTTATGTTTTTTTATGTTTAAAAAAATTCTTAGAAAATATTTTTTTACTTCAAATTCACAATGATATTGCTTATTACAGATTTTCAATCATAATGCTACGCAATGATTACGTAAAGACTAAGTTTTTGAAAAATTCGCGTCAACTTGACGCATTATAACGCCATCTACTGGGATTTTCAGTAACCAGCAATCATATTCCTCTAAAGTTTCGCTCATTTAGGTAACCAAACAATAAACTAGCATTTGCGTAACTACAGGGGTGCCCGGCGGTGCTGCTCCCCCCTCAAGTTACTGCTGGGCACCCCTCAGAAAAATTGCGAATTATGACTCTTGGCTACGTATTAATTTTTATTTGCTTGTGATGCAGTAAAAGTGACGTTTTCTAGTTTTGTTTAGTTAATATTATTTTGTTGTGTTCAAAAAATGTGTTAATTGTTATTTTTTTTTAAAAATTTGTAGGTATTTAAGTAATATACGGGAACACGGTTTGATAACCAAGTCTATGAAATTTGTTGATAGAGAAATTCATGCAAATAGTTTTGTTCAAAAAATGTGTTTTTTAAAATTATTGTTCCTTTTTAAAAAAACAAAAGCCCTAGTCCCTCCCTGGGCTCAACCCCAGGCCTCCCCAGGCCCACCCCAGGATAAATTGCTAGTTAATCTAATGTAAACTAGTCTTCATTGTTGATGTGATAAATTGCAACAACCCATTAATAATTGCAGAAGATTTAAAAAAAAATGACTTTGTAATTTTTTTCACATTGTTCCACCACTTCAAAAAATTCTAAAAAATACCTGAGTGTAAAGGAGTATAAAAAACATTTTCTGACGATTTTTAGCGAGTGACATATTTCACGAAAATACATATACATCTAAGGACGTTCTTTAAAAAAAAGTACTAAAACTAATTGCCACATTGTTGTTTCGAGCTCGATCAAACAGTAACTCTGTTTGATCGATGTATTTTAATATTTTATAAAGGAAATTTCCTTGTGTTTCCAATATCATATGATGTTAGTTTTTAATGCCTTATTATGCAGAGGATGTTGTTTTGCTAATTGACTCATTCAAACTGTCCTGATGATGGGAATAAAATTCTCGAAAGCTTGACAAATTGAAAAAATAGTTTTATTAGCCTGTGTGATGATTATTGACTGCATCCTCACTTAAATTTTGAGTTTTTTCTTAACTTATTCAGTCACGACTAAACCTGCTCTTATTTTACAATTCGAAACACCCTGTATATCATTCTTTACATGTAGTTACATAAAAAAGTATAAAAAGTATTTGCTCATCTTTCAGATTTATTCATTGCCCCCAAAAATTTTATCCCCGAAAAATCAACATACCAAGAAACAATAGGAAAAACAGGGAGCGCAATATTATCAGGAAGAATGGGATAACCTAACTATATTTTCCATATCTAAAAAAATTAATTGTTATAATATACCATGTTGTTTTAATGAAAAAAATGTATTTTTTTAATAAAGTCTATATTTTTTGAGTGTTGTTGTTTTTTTATTAATATATTCTTTTCTTTCTAGATGATGGTATCGCTGCTTGGGATCCCTTTAATAACAGCCGAAAAAGATGCGATAACATCACTGAAACTTGGGGGTGTATGATTTATAGAGAGCCACCAAAAAAACACCATAGACTATATTAAAACACTACTAATGTGTGAAAATAGATAAATAAATAAATACATAACTAACAAAAACTTTTAATGTAACGTCTGTATAATAAAGTTGTGGAAAAAATATATAAATTAAGTTAAAAAATAAAATTCATTATGTTTAAAATAATTTCGATTTCCTTGCAAAATAACTAGATATTATACCAAATTTAAATATGCATTAAATATCTTTAAATATCTCAAATAAATGTCTTTAAATATCTCAAAATTCAAAGCGTTTAAACATATTAAACCCCTATAATAAATGCCTTATTTTATGTCCAAGAATCCAAAAATGAAATAAAATACCGGGTGTTCCATAAGAAAAAATATAACTTTGGTATGGATCTTAGTTCTGACAAACTCTGTATATTTAAAAATAATTTTAAATCATGCACATTGCCTTCCCACATATACCCATAAAATATTTTATTTCTACATCTTTCCGTTTTCGTATAATCAACCGAGGCGAATGAGGTGCGCCACCCTGTATACAAGAGCGTAGATAAGGGGGGGGGGGGGGTACTAGGGGACAGTACCCCCCCCCCCTGACGCTTGACGAGATACGAGAATTGAAATAGTCATTGACTATGAAAGGATTTTTTTTAATTAATATCCGACATATAAGAACACTTTGTATGCTTTTAATTATGTTGATTTATCGTTTATAATATGTTCGACCTAATTAAAAGCATACAAAGTGTTCTTATTGGCCAGGACAGATTAGTGGGGTTAACTCTTATCAATATCCATAAAGATATTGAAATAAATGTTGATGCTGTTATTGATAGGTTTTCCAAACAGCGTACTAGAAAACTTGATTTTGTTTTGTAGTTTTATTTATAGTTTATAGTTTTTATAGTTTTTTTTTGATAGTTTAGAGTTTTTTATTTATATTTTATAGAAAATTAACTAATAAACGTCGTTGTTTCATTTTTGTTTATGTTATTTACAAATCTATATTTTAATTTTTGTGTTATGTTTTTATATATTTTTGAAGACAAAAAAATCGCCGTCGTTTTAATTCGACAAAAAAATTGCGACGGTGATTTTTTTGCGACTTAATCATAGTACCACCCCCATAGCATACACCTATCTACGCCCCTGCCTGTATACAACTGACTCGCTAAAAAATTAGATTCTTATTGAAGATGAAACTGAGTAGAAATTAAATGGTAACATCGATTGTAAGATTTTTTTCCGAATTCAATTTTATTTCAGCGAATGATGATCGTCCACCAATATTTCTTTCATTTTGTAACATCTATCGAAACAGATGTTCCTGATTCCCAAGAACTCCAGTTCTAAAAAAGCGAGTTCCATGTATTTTATTTATGTATGTATGTATCTATATAAATATCCACAATGACACATCAAATGGAACGGAATGGCACAGTTTTTTTGATGTCCGAAAAGATAAATTCTATTAAACCGTTATTGTTCTATCAACGCGCTGTAAAAATAAATCAGATTCCGGGGAACGTCAAAATAGATAGTATATCTTAGTAGTATTTCAGTTTAATCTAAGCGGAGATTGGTTGGTCATAGTTTATTTAAAGCTAATTTTATTAGACAACTAAGTAAACTTATTTATTCACAATCATACAATAATGAAAGTTTTGTATTCACTCATATGAAGCATTTAAAGTAATATTTTTTTCCATAGATATCTATCAAAAGTAGTAGATAAAATAGTAGTTTAGACGCAAGGCACTGCCCCAAGGGTAGATTAAATGATATTTTAACAGCGAAGATAGGTTAAAAACTTTATTTCTTCTCGCAGGTTTTTTAATTGTTTCCATTTTTGAAAATTTTTGTATTCCTTTTCATAAGTTATTCGGGATTTAAATGGAAGTAGTTTGAATATGGCGTTTGTCGCCTCAGCCTGAATATCTGTTGGTAATTTACTTATTTCGTTTTGAGCCATTTCTGGCTCCAATTCAATCAGCAATCGACACGAAAGAGAATTAAAAAAATATTGACTCAAAACCATAGACAACCAAATAAAAAGAGACTGGTAAATTAAATGGCAAAGAGAGGGACAACGTTCCCGTAGCGCAACTCAGAACGCAAAATTTCGTTCTATTTATGTTGATCTGCGCATTGCGTCTATTGGGCCCACTATCTCATTCTAATATAACAAGAGAGAAAGAAGCAGCCATATAAAACGTAATTTCTAAATAGAAATTAGAACAATCCCCTTTCGTTTTCGTCATCATGACAACCAAGATGACAACATCATGACAATTCGTCATGCATATCGTCATGTTTGTTAATTTTTCTTTTGGTGATTTACCTTTTTTTCTAAACTCTCCATTTTATGGACTTATGAATATGGATAGGGAACAAATTCCTTTGTTCCATATAGGTATTTATATTTTGTTGCTTATAATATTAGGTTATACTATTTGTTATTTTATTTGCTGCAGGAGCCAGTATCAGCTATTTTTTATATGTATTGGTGCCCCCTTTCTCTGATAGATATGTTAAAGACACCCGGTAAAATAAAAGTAAGTAGTTATATCATCTTATTATATTAAGAAAAAAGTAGAAGTAGTGTCAAAAATATTTCGAACCTCTCTTAACATAACAAATTAATACAATTAATTTTTTGGGTAGGTAGTTAATAGCTGGTTTATAGTAACCAGAAATTTTATTAATATACCTATTTTACTTTTGTTTTAGGATTAAAACTGAACTTGTAAATGGTTCAGGATCATGATTCTCGTAAAGTCTTCTTTGCTTGGATATTCACTTTGTTATTGCAATTAGGCAGTTTTTTTCGAAAATGAGATTTTTAATGCCCTTTAAAAAAATTCGCCGATCGTGTCCTTCAACAGTCAGTTCTTCTGCATTTGAAATTGGTAGGTGGGTGGAATAAACACTGTTATTTTTTGTTATTATATTATAAAAGTTTATTTATTTTTATATATAAATAAATATGTTAATAAAACAGTACAATTTTTGCTTTTTTTATAATTTCCCTTATAATAGTAGTATTCTTTCGTTCTGAAAGAAACTGCAAATTTTCACTTACACTGATTTATTCCCTACACCACGTTCTCTTTACGTGGTATAGGGAATAAATCAGTTTAAGTGAAATTTTCAGTATGAAAAAAAAAATAAATTTAAATAATTTTAATTTTTATTTTTAAATGCCGTATAAAATAGCATTGTTTCTAAGTCTTCCAAATCCACAACAATAAACTGGATATTATTTCCGTAGATCGTCTGCGTCGTTGCTTGCAGATTCAGGAGTGGATTTATTAACTGTTAAAAGACATGGTGGTTGGCGCTCTAACACAGTGGCAGAGAGCTATATAGAAAATTCCAAAGAAAATAAGAAAAAGTGTCATGTAATATTTTGGGTAACATTTCTGGCAATGATGGGTCTTCAACAAATTCAAGCACTCAAGATTATGGCTTTCACTTATGAAAGCCATAATCTTGAGCCATAATGACATCCAAATGACAATGTTAAAGCTGTACGCACACTGGCGCGATCACGGCTGCGATCACGATCACGATCACGATCAGGGCAGCAATAATATGAGCGATCATTCTAGCACACACCAACGCGTTCACGTTCACCGCCGCACCTATATGTAGTGAGCTATCCTGTAGGAATGATCGCTCATGTTATCGCTGCCCTGATCGTGATCATGATCGCGGCCGTGATCACACCAGTGTGCGTGTAGCTTAAATGTGTCATAATGACATTGTCGTAGATTAATAAGCTTTTATATTGTCTGATATTGTCATTCATTTCGCAAAAATTAATACTGTTGTGACCTATGGTTGTGACTTTATATTATTTATAGTACAGCTAATAATGATTAATTTTTTATATTAGAAATATCCAAAACAAAAAAAAACATGTGTTCTTTTGTTAATTTTTCACTTTTACTAAACCAAAACAGTGGATCGTCTGAAAATATAGGAATTTTTGCTTTTACCAATTCACCGTACCTTCGAACAAAAAGAGTGAATCTGTAAACAGATGTTCTATGTAGCTAGTTAATTACATTTTGCATTAACAGATTGTTGGATTTTAGATCTTTCTGTGTTTGATGGTCCGCAAATGTCCATTCAGATTTTTTGTTGAGTATTTATATCAATTTTAAATTTTAATCCATCTTTTCTATATTCAATTTAAAATGTGAAAGCAGTCAAAAAGGTAGTAAAACAAACTACTAAATCACATGGTATGAAGATTACAAGTCATATTATATGTATGATTATACAGGGTGTTTCAAAACAAATGCGAAAAACTTTAGGGGGTGATTCCTTGTTCAAAATAAAGGGTAGTTTGCTTTATAAACGTTGGGTCAAAAGTCAACCATTAGGGAGATATCGCGGTACAAAGATAGCAGAAAAATAACGTTTTTATTCTTTATCTTGAAAACAAAATGAGATAGACTAATGAAATTTTATGGAAGCATTACTGTTATGAAAACACACTTTCTGGTAATTTTTTCACTTTTTTAAAATGAGTGGAAGGGGTTGAAATAAACTACCCCTATCATTCTTGTTAACGAAATTTAAAGAAATTAAATTGTGTTTTCATAACAGTAATGCTTCCATAAAATTTCATTAGTCTATCTCTTTTTGTTTTCAAGATAAAGAATAAAAACATTATTTTTCCGCCATCTTTGTACCGCGATATCTCCCTAATGGTTGACTTTTGACCCAACGTTTATGAAGCAAACTACCCTTTATTTTGAACAAGGAATCACCCCCTGAAGTTTTTCGCATTTGTTTTGAAACACCCTGTATATTTGAATAAAAAAATTAAAGGAAGAAGAATAATGAATACATGGATAGATTCATGCATAGTGGGTGGAAAAGGACTCTAGGGTAGGGTAAGGATGACAGTTATGTTTCACGATTTATTTGACACATTTGAATTTGATTTGAAATTTTGTCGATATGTCAGTCTTTACCGAGCTTATTTTATATTATTTATATTATTTATATTATTTATATTATTTATATTATTTATATTATTTATATTATTTATATTATTTATATTATTTATATTATTTATATTATTTATATTATTTATATTATTTATATTATTTATATTATTTATATTATTTATATTATTTATATTATTTATATTATTTATATTATTTATATTATTTATATTATTTATATTATTTATATTATTTATATTATTTATATTATTTATATTATTTATATCATTTATATTATTTATATTATTTATATTATTTATATTATTTATATTACTTATATTATTTATATTATTTATATTATTTATATTATTTATATATTATTTATATAATACTACTTATATAAGCCACCCTGTACGGGGTATCCGACTAAGAATAGCTCTCGGCTGTATCTCGGAAAGTATTTGCCGTAGGGCCTGCGGAAAAAAATATAACTCAAAAGGCTATGAAAAATTGCTGGAAATTATTTTCAAGATTGTAGAACGGCCGTTAGAGGGCGCAACTGCTATACAAAATAAAAAACATGAGTTTTTACACAATTTTTCCTAGATAACGGGTACTATAAATAATAGCTTCAAAATCTTAGAATATTTTTTGTTAATTTAGAATATTTTTTGTTAAAACCATTTTCCAGTATCTGCCAAAATAAAGTGGTGGGAGAAGGTTACATCTCTTTTTATTTAAATGTTAATAACTCCGAATTCGATGATCGGAATCAATCGAACAAATGAGAGCTCGTTTAAAAGAGTGTTTCTTACTGTATTTTATACAGTATACGCACTAATAATAAGCTTTTGAATGTAGACGCTAGGGGGCGCTGTCTTGCAATTTAACAAACATAGCGCGTTTCTTCAAAACAATTAAATGCGATATAATTTTAGCTGATAGTAAAGAGTCAAAAAGCTTAAAAAGTCAGCGAAAACCGCATATTGATATCCTCTTTCAAACCGAAGATATTAGCAAAATTATAATAAATACGAAAAAATAAGCCCTTAATTACCTTATTTTTATAACACGGTTACAGTAGAGGGCTGCTGTAACTGTGTTATGTAAAAGTTATGTAAAAAACGCGCAATGTTGGTTAAATTGTAAGACGGCGCCCCCTGGCGTCTACGTTCAAAAGCCTATTTTTATTGTTTATATGGTATAATATAGGGTAAGAAACGCTCTTTTAAACGAGCTCTCATTTGTTGGATTCCGATCATCCAGTCCGGAGTTATTAACATTTAAATTTTACCACCACTTTATTTAGGCAGATAGGGAAAATGGTTCTAACAAAAAAGATCCTAAATTTACTGAAGTTTATGAAGCTATTATTTATAGTACATCGTATCTAGGCAAAATTTGTTAAAAATACCATTTTGCTTTTTCCATAGCAGTTACGCCATCTAGCGGCCGTTCTACAAACTTCAAAATAATTTCCAGCCATTTCTCATAGTCTCTTTAGTAATAAATATTTTTTTTTCCGCAAGCCCTACGACTAGTGCTTTCCGAGATACAGCCGAGAGCTATTCTTATTGGGACGCCCTGTACATAATAATTTATGTTGAACAATTTTATAGATGACACTGCATCTATGCAACTACTCAACGCATCATTACGCTTACCATTGCACTTATTGCAACAATTTTTTAATCGTTAACCAAGTTCAAATAATATTATCTTTACACAATAGTTTCGCTATAATAATGTATCGCGTTATATTATTTTTATTATTCATAATAAGAACAAATGCACTTTTCGACAACGGTAACCACGCATATTTTTATTTTTTGCAATATATTTATTACTTTAAACAACTTTTTTTTAGATTTGGATTTCAATTGTAGAGGAAAGACGTTTAAAAATGTCACTTTGACAGCGTATTATCCGGATTATACTAACCAAGATAACGAGTTTGGTTTTCAAGATAAGAAAGGAAGAAAACTAAGAACATTACAGGTAAAGCAGATCCACTAATATACATAAATTATACTATATGATCGAAAAAAAAAACGGCGTCAAAGACGGCTGAGGAATGACAATCGATAATAATTTTGGCGGGGTCAAGCCCTTTAATGGAGCTTACTGCCAGTTGGCCGTAAGAATTTTTTAGAAATAGATTTGTGTGTCTGGAAACGTTCTATCTTTAATTTTTCTGTAATTGATGGTAATTTTTTTCAAGTTTTATGTCAACTTTTTATAAATGACGTCTTCCTAGAGATCGACCTTGCCAAAATTATCATCGATTGTCATTCCCCAGCCGCCTTTGACGCCGTTTCTTTTTCAATCATACGGTATATTTTTATATATTTTTTTGTGTTTAAACTTAAAGAAAAGAAAATAAATTGTAACCCAGTTTTAGGTAAAAAAAAATCAGCTAAACTGTTGCAAATAGACAATAATTGAATAACTATGATAAAAAAATATTAAAAAAGTTAAATAATTTAGATATAATTAGCAACCGATGCCATTTTCTAGCATTGTTCTTTTTAAAGACAACAACAGTCAATTATATAGGTGGTCCAATTTTTTAACAGGAATTTTATAACTAATTTTGATTTAAGTTTTTTATTTACAACCACATACCGGGTGCGTCTCAAAAGTGGCTCACCCCCTATAACTTTTTTATTTTTTCAGATAAAACCACGATATTTGGTATGTTAGTACATGACATAAATTGGGATTGATTGACGTATTCAATTATTTTCGGTCACTTCCGGTTTCACCGGAAATGACTACAACTTTTGATTTTTAAATGGCACCCTCGGTATTTTTTTACTTTATTCGATACAAAATGACACTCTGGATCGAATGACATATCATGTCAACTTTTGACATTTTGGCATGTGGTTTATTTGAAATTGTAACATGCGGTTCATAACGACAATTTGACTCAAAATACCATGTCTGTCATTCGATTCAGATTGTCATTTTCTAACGAATAAAGTAAAATATTACCGAGGGTGCCATTTAAAAATCAAAAGTTGTAATCATTTCCGGTGAAACCGGAAGTGACCGAAAGCGATTGAATACGTCAATAAATCCCAATTTATGTCATATACTAACATACCAAATATCAAAAATGTCTATACCTATGTGGCGGATTCATCTATCCAAAAAATCCTTTATGGGTATTTCGCCACTAATTATTACTATTATTTGTTGCAGTGGCGAAATACCCACAAAGGTTTTTTTTTGGATATACCAAATATCGTTGTTTTATCTGAAAAAATAAAAAAGTTATAGGGGGTGAGCCACTTTTGAGACGCACCCGGTATATAATACTGACATTACTGACTTAAAAAATTTGAAAGTGTCAAATTATCTACATTTCTTTCCTCTTTCGTTTCCCTCACCCATTTCCCTCACTCGGTTTTTTTTTTATTTCCCGCCTCATTTAATTAAGCAAAATATTCTTGTAATATCTTTATTAAATACTTATCTAACATCAACAAAAATAAACAAGAAGGTTAACAATAATAATTGAAGATTTTGGAAACATTTAAAAAAAAGCCTGGTAAAAATGCTAGACTTCTTTGGCTTAAAACATGCATTCTGGCGTTTTAAAAAAGCGACGAGTTTGTGATAATTTGATGTCAGTCTTTTCCCTTAATTCTAGCTTTGTCCGTATCATGCTGTACGTAGCCCAAAGAGTAGATGGCTTTTTCTGCCTTGCCATGTCGCTGAAATATGCCATCAAGACTCTCTCCGAAGCAATATTCTTAACATTTCTTTCGGCACACCTCAACCACAAAACAAAAATTACAAAATGCGGAATAATCGTGGAATCTGAAATAATCAATAATGACAATCATATACAAACTAAAATATATGGGAAACTGAAATTGAGATCTTTGAAAGGACTTTTTCACCGCAACCAGTTATACACAAATTTGTTAGTTCCGTGACGAACCACCGGTCGCGCTTAAGGCGAAGTTTTTTTGGCACTTCAAATCAAATCAAGTCAGTTCTAATCAAATAAATAATATGCACCGTCAAAAATCGAAAAAAGTTTTACTGAAATTTTAGTGATTGTTTAAGCTTTTATTAAAAATAATGATGGAATCAGGCCGTAAACCCTTTCACGAGCCCTTCTCATAAGTATGTTGTGCCGGCGTCGGCGTGCATGGATTTGTTTTCCAAAAGACATACATTCTCGAAGAACGATCCTACATTATTCCAAAAGTGATATCAAGTGCGAAACCTTAAAATGGAAAATACAACCCAGCAAGATATTTAAAAGATTTATAGAGTTTGTGATTTACATTTTTATAATCAAGATTACGTACCTGGAATAAAAAGAGGTTTAGAAGTTAATTATCTTCCAAGTGACTTTTTATATACACCAGTTTATATGGGTAAGTTAAATAGTTAAAAATTTAGTTAAATAAAGAGAACGTTTTCAGATATTTTGATCTAATAAAATTAAAATAATCTTTTAGATGATCAACCTACTGGTAATTTGGTATCCAGTAATGTCGATCCAGGTACAAACCTTGTATTTAAAAACAAACATTTGTTGTAGAACTTGTTGGTGGACCACTCTCTCGTTGGAATTAGACTTGTACTGTTACCTGAGAAAAGCAGTAACTGAAAAGGGTAGGTACCTACACCGTGGGCCAAATTAAAATCGCAAAATATTCAGTAATGAAGATTATTTTAAAAAAAAAATATCATATCAACTTTATAACAAAAAATATGTTAATTGAGCTGTAAATAAACAAGTTATGGCACTGGCTACTTTAATTTGCCAGAGAGTGATTCAATAATTATTAGATATTCCAAAGTTTATTAAAAATGTTAATATGTATTACGAATCCAAACTGAATTTGGTTTATTAAAATTATCGTTTTAGATTTTTTAAATTGTATCTATCATTTTAGAGAGATCAGATATCCCAAAACCAGGAATCTTCCAGAGTGCAGATGATGCAGTTTTTGCGAGTGAGGTAAGATTTTTCTCTTGTAAGACCTCTTTAAGAATTTAACCCAGGCAGTTGTTTACACCAAGTTAGGTAAGAATTAAAAAAATATAATAAGTGGAGCATACTACTCAAAAATGTAAATTTGCTTTTATTAGCAATTGTTTTTGAATCCTGCTTATAAAAGGATTTTTACGTTATATAAACCATACCCGAGGTTTTTTTGATGTGTCACATAATTATACATATTTATTTGTTTCAGATCGGAAGCATAGCAAAGGAATCGTACAACCTGTGAATTCAGTTTAATTACTGAGATCAAGAATGGTGAAACATTCATTATGATTATACAGAGCTACAAAGAGTTATGTTAAGAACCCAAATTATCATAATGAATTGAGGCGAGACAACACCTGGGTAGAAATTGGGGAAAAATGCAGAATAAAAGGCATTTTTATATGATTACATGAATCCAATGTTTTTATCAAATCGTGACATAGATAATATTTCTCTACGCATAATACTAAAATTAAAAAGGCCTGCTTAAAACAACTTTAATAATTATTCATCGCGTGCGAAAAACAGTGCTTCGCATGGCTTCGGTTCCGGCGCGCTTCGCTCAAGTGCGCATCATACTTTAAATGTTTGCGAAGCGCCGGCACCGGCACCGGCGCGGCCGATATGTCCTTGGATTAATTGCATGTATTTTGATTTTGATACTTCGCGTTACTTCGCTTTAATCCGTAGGTCTGCATTTTTATACCATTGATCCAATTCACGTTTTTTCGCCGCTCTTCGTAAAAGTTCGCGACAAAACTTTGTTAGTTGTATTTTATATTATTTAATGCTATTGTATTGATTTATTATTATTATTGTATTTATATGAAGAAGTTAAGTAGAGCAGTGCCGTGCGAGCTACGCCTGAAGAAGAAATTTTATTTATTGTATAATTTGTATTATTTACTTTTTTATAAAGTTATTAATTAATAATTATTATTAAACATATCCAGTTAATTATTTTATTTTATTAACTATAGCTGTTTTTTCTATCTATTTCATATTTTTTGATGAGGATAAGTTAATTCTAAATGAAACGCCACCTACTTGAGAACAATACAATATAATGGAGCGATGTAGCATTTAGAGTAACTTATTCTTATTAAAAAATAAGAAATAGAAGAAAAATTACCTATTTCTGTACAAAAGAAATAAATTATGTTCCAAAAAATTGATAATAGATGGCGCTAGAGTGGACAAAACAACATAGTTACCTGTAGTTAAAATGTAAAGTTTCCTGTAAAATAAAATAAAATTGTATCATAAGTTCTGTAACGACCCGATGCATGGCGCCACTGAATTCTCCAACAGACGGTATCATTTCAGTTTCCTATATATTTTAGTTTGTATATGATGACAATAATCTTCTCTTCTGACAAGTTAAAAGAACAGGCACATTCAGTCAAAAACAATTTATTACTCCGATTTGCTCCGATTATCAACAGATTTTAGTTATCTCCTTCTAGAACTAAGAAATAGAAAAAGCTACTGACAATCTAATTAATCCTGTCAAATGTTTAACTTGCAAAGTTGAAAACTTCCGCTTTTGACCGCCTAAACGCTATGCGCGTCTGGGATGCGCGGTGACAAAATAAACTTGTCTACAAAATGCCCTATTCCACAAGCCCTCTCACTTTAGTTATTAGTTTCTCTCTGCGCCATAACAACCACTGATACCGGTAACTATAGATATGAAAATGCCAAAACAGGAAATGACAATATATAATAATTTTTTTCAAAATAAAATACTCTCCCTATTTTTTAATTAATGATGTGTTTGTAAATAAAACAGTATACAAACCTCGGAGGAAAGTTTTCATTATTGTCTCGAGATTTAGTTACACTTCCCTCCTCGATATGTAATATACCGTATGATCGAGAAAAAACGGCGTCAGCGATGGCTATGAAATGAAGATCGCTGAAATGTCATCGATCGTTATTTCCCAGCCAACTGGACGCCGTTTTTTTTTCGATCATACGGTACTATTAAATTGTCAAAAGCAATGTCGCCTCCCCTTGATCATAAAACTTAATTATTATGGAGTACTTTAATATTTTTTGTTTGATTTAGGATTATTTAGACGGACGTAATGACTACGTCACACTGGGTATGGACGAGCAGCTCGGTATGCCCTACGGGACAAAAGTATGTATTCCCGAATTAAACAAGCATTTTGGCCACAGGATAAGATTGGAAGTTAGAGATTCTTCATTTGATTTGTACGGTTTAGGGTATTCTAGAGCTGATATTTGTGTTAGAACTGAAATAGATAGTTATGACACAATTGTTAATAGACAGGTTACGTTGATTTTTGTTTAAATGATTATTAGTTAGTATAAAATTATTATTGTATCATATAATGATGTGTAAAATGTATTATTTTAAGAAATACTAATATAAAAATGTAATAAAGTTATATGAAAGTGTATGATTTTGATTCAGTTAAATCATGGAGTAAATATAGGGTTAGGTTCCTGTCCAAGAACGGTAAACTAATAGGATTGCTCATCCTCATAAGACGTACGTTCGCCTCTTCCCGCGCTTCAGCTGACAGTTGTGACGTCATTGTAGCCCTTGTCAAAGCCTTCGTGATGATAGTGTGTATTATTAGTTGCCTATGGTAAACTTATAAAAATAACAGCTGAGAAATTTTGAGTTAATTATTTTGTCAATTTTAAAAGTGAAAAGAGTGTGTTTAAAGTTTTTAGAGCTATAGAGTGTATAAATACGTTCGTTTTGTGTTGTGGATTGTGACAAAGTGCATACTAAGTGCACACGATTTTGTTTATTAATTATTTTAAAGCAAAATATGGAAATACTCTAAAAAGAATGCTTGCAAAAGGTGATGCTGGGAACTGCTGTTCTTAAAAATACATTATCCGAGTATTTAATACGATTTATACAGTTAATTTTCTATACTGCATACATATAAGGTGTTTAAATAAATAAACTAAATAATTAACGTTTTGCATTCGGTAACCAATAATGCACGTGTATGTATTATTGGTTGCCGGATAAGGACTAATAACAATGACAAGGGCTACAATGACGTCACAAAGCGAATAGTTTTCGCATGCACTTGACGGACACTTTTGGCTGAATGAGCAGTCCTATTAGGTTAACTGTTCTTGGTTCCTGTCCTCTATTCCAAATTCCAGAGGACAGTCCTCTTTTTGATCATACTGCTCTTTTCTCTCACGTATTGGAAAACTCCTTTTTATGCACCAAACTCAAAATTTAAAAAATATTTGTCTATTATGTCTATCGTCTCAAACCATAATAAAATTATTAATCTCGCAACAATGTGTCTTTCGTTAGTCTCAGTAGTTCTTCTTTTAGAAAACTTCTTCTTCTTGAGAAACTCCATAAAACACAAGATAATGGAGCACCCTGTACAGGATATCCCACTAAGAATAGCTCTCGGCTGTATCTCGGAAAGTATTAGCCGTAGGGCCTGCGGAAAAAAATATTTGTAACTAAAGAGGCTATGAGAAATTGCTGGAAATTATTGTCAAGTTTGTAGAATAACCGCTAGGGGGCGCAACTGCAACAAAAAATAAGAAAATGGAGTTTTTACACAATTTTGCCTAGATAACGTGTACTATAAGTAATAGCTTCATAATCTTCAGTAAATTTTTAATATTTTTTGTTAGAACCATTTTCCCCTATCTACCAAAATAAAGTGGTGGGGGAAGGTTAGATCTGTTTTTATTTAAATTTTAATAACTCCGGACTGGATTATCGGAATCCAACAAGCGAGGGCTCGTTTAAAAGAGCGTTTCTTACTCTATATTGTCCCAGATAAACAATAATAATAGCT
Organism: Sitophilus oryzae; assembly: GCF_002938485.1. Lineage (NCBI taxonomy): Eukaryota > Metazoa > Arthropoda > Insecta > Coleoptera > Curculionidae > Sitophilus > Sitophilus oryzae. The sequence goes on from NW_022147067.1 coordinate 1,088,305, forward strand.
TTTGAACGTAGACGCTAGGGGGCGTTGACTTACAATTTAACAAACATTGCGCGTTTTTTCAAAAAAATTAAATGCGATAGTATATGTAATTTTAACTGATAGTAAAGAGTAGTAAAAGTTTAAAAAGTCAGCGAAAGCCGCATCTTGATATCTTTTTTCAATCCAAAGTTATTAGCAAAATTATAATAAATACCAAAAAATAAGCCCTTTATTACTTTATTTTTACAACACGGTATCAGTAGCCCTCTTGATTATGCCCATTCTAACCAAAAATAAGATAGAAACAGTTAGTTTATTTTAAAATCTACGAAATACCAGAATATTATAATACCAGATGTATTAATATCAAGATATTAATAACAGTAAACACGAAACGATGATTCAGTAAAGTCATGGTAGGCTTTGGAAAAAAATTGGTTTTGACGTAATAGTATAAACGTCAAATTGTTATTAGATCAACATTTTGATAGTCTCTTATCTTTTGATTGCTTTTTCAAAATGTCAACAACTTCAACTACTTCAAATAATAAAAGCATTTTGGAAAAGCAATTAAAAGATAAAAAACGCTGCTAAGACTATCAAAATGTTGATCTAATAGCAATTTGACATTTATACTATTACGTCAAAAGCAACTTTTTCCCAAAGCCTACCATGACTTTACTGAATCATTGTTTCTTGTTCACTGTTATTAATACATATCTTAATTATTAGATATTAATACATCTGGTATTATGATATTCTGGTATTTCCTCGATTTTAAAATAAACTAACTGTTTCTATCTTATTTTTTTTTTGTTAGAATGGGCATAATCAAGAGGGCTACTGATACCGTGTTGTAAAATTAGGGTAATTAAGAGCTTATTTTTTGGTATTTATTATAATTTTGCTAATATCTTCGGTTTGAAAGAAGATATCAAGATGCGATTTTTTAAGCTTTTACTACTCTTTACTATCAGCTAAAATTACATATACTATCGTATTTAATTTTTTTGAAAAAAACGCGCTATATTTGTTAAATTGTAAGAAAGCGCCCCTTAGCGTCTACGTTCAAAAGCTTATTACTATTATTATTATGCTATAATATAGAAAATGCTCTTTTAAACGAGCTCTCGTTTGTTGGATTCTGATCATCCAGTCCAGAGTTATTAACATTTAAATAAAGACAGATCTAACCTTCCCCACCATTTTATTTTAGCAGATAGGGGAAAATGGTTCTAACAAAAAAAATCTAAAATTTACTGAAGATTATGAAGCTATTATTTATAGTACCCATTATCTAGGCAAAATTTTGTAAAAATCCTATTCTCTTATTTTCCATAGCAGTTGCGCCCTGTACCGGCCGTTTTCCAAACTTGAAAATAGTTTCCAGCAATTTCTCATAGCCCCTTTAGTTACAAATATTTTTTTCCGTAAGCCCTACGGCTAATACTTTCCAAGATACAGCCAAGAGCTATTCTTAGTGGGACACCCTGTACATATAATAGCAAAAAATTGCCCACAATTTATCAAAAAAATGATATTTTGTTTATAACATTAGGAGTAACAAAGTTTAAATTTGAAACTAATCAAAATTCACCTACTGAAACCGATTTTATACAGTTTTTAAGAAACATTTTTATTCAATTAGTTTAAATTTAACTCTGCCAACGTACTAATGCCAACGTACTAATACTGCATAAGTACGATACGCTGATGGTACTACAACCATGTGAAAGTACTCATCTACCTTTACCTTAGGTAGAGTCAGCCGAATTCAAGCAAAACAGGAAAAATACTATAAATAAATCTCTTTTGCGGTACTTAACGCTATTTGAAATATCGGGTTCTTAATGTGAACGAAATGTTTAGTTTGTTGATATACTATGTCGGTGGTTGTTTGCTAATAGTAAGTAAATAAGCTTTTTTATATTTGTTTTAATGCAGCTACAAAATTTTTCATTTAAAATAAATTCTTATTATGTCGTTTTTTTTGTCTTTATTTTTATAATTTATTCAATTTAGACGTTTTGAATAGTTATGTCACTCTCTATTATGAATTTTAGTTCAATCTAGACTGCCACGGCTGTGTTAAAAACACTAATTTTTAATCAAGGAGCCTTGGAAAAATAGATTTGATCGTCGAATATTATTCGTGTCTTGTCCTGGCCGGTTAAAAGATGTCCAAATCGTATTTTTAATCATATCTCAATTTTTTCAAATGGAACGAGGGCGACTCATTAGCATATTTGGAAATAGCATTTGTTACGAATAATTTGGTACCACACACTTGGTATTTCGAGTCAAATTGTCGTTATGAATCGCATGTTGCAATTTCAAATAAACCATATTCGAAAATGTCAAAAGTTGACATATATGTCATTCTATTCAGAGTGTCATTTAGGCTGTATTCCGATGTAAAACCAGGCGAACCAGACCGGTAAACTACGGTAAAGAGCGGTTCCTGAAAAACATCGGTTTGATACGGAACGTTTTGGTAAAATACTGAAAATGTCAAATGTTGACGTTTTTTAAACTTCAATACCTCTATTATAAAATTTATCTTTTATGCATTTTTAATGTACCTATTCTCTGTTTTTATGTTTGCTTCTTCTTTTCAATGGAGTTTAATATTGAAAAGTACTTTATTAATAAACCGTTGAACTCGTTAGACAGCTCAAATAAAGATTTGCAGGTCCAATAATAAAACAGATCAATAATAAATAAACAAATCTAATCAATATATTTATAGCTTACAAAACATTCACTATTACTTGTTGTCTTGTTTTTCATGTTTTCAAATTTTGTTTCATTTTTCAAAAACGGTAAGATTAAAGTGCAGTAAACCTTAATCAAATTTACCTTTATTTTAATCGTGGAAACGATTAAAAATGTAATAATATACAGGGTGTTCCATTTAAAAAAACACAACTTTGATATTTTTTCTTTATTTGGGACACTCTGTACCTTTTGAAAATAATTTTAAATTGTAGTTTTAATAGTCCTCCAACGATTCGATTGCTCACAATTTCTAAAAATCCATTCGTTTGGATAAAATACTCCGTGTCGAATGAGGTTACACCCTGTATAATTGTTCTATTGAAACTAGGAAATATTGGTAGGAATCAAATAGTTTCTTTTTTACTTATAATACAAATCAAAGTATACAATAGAGGTATTGTTATAAAAAAATTCAAATAAAATTATATATTTGAAAACTATTTGATCGAAAAAAAACGGCGTCGAGCTACTTGAGAAATGAGGATCGACGAAATTCACCATATAATTTTACGTATAAAAGATCAACGATAATAATTTCTTGAGGGATCTTGGCTCGTTTTAATAATAAAAATTAAACCACAAGTTTGTTTTTTAAAAAATTAAAATAAAGCTTTAACCCCAAAAATCCATTAATTCAATAAGTGTTTTGTATCTAATAAAATAAACAATATTGTGTTTCATTATTTTCTTAGTTATTTTTTAATAAAAATGTAAACTGTTAAAAATATCGCATAATTCATCACATTATCTGTTCTATTTCAGAAATTTAACATTCCCAGCATCTATTATAACTAGAGCATAAAAATTAAAAATTTAGTAATTACGTACAGCAGAACATCTCATGTAATATTCATTTTTAGAGAAAATATACAATTATTACCGATTGTACTTTTAAAAATATCTCTATTAAACACTTTGTGTTAAAGTTAAACAAAAGAAACCAACAAACCATTTCGATTTTCTAGATTAAAACTAATTTTAAACAGTTTTTAATGCTAATACGATGATTTCTCTATAATAATCTGTTTTAGTGCATTATAGTCTTTAACTTTTTACAAACTTGGAAATAAAACGCTTGAGTAACTTCTTTAGGCCATTAAGAAAAAAAAAGATATGCATTAATATACTAATAATACAGAGTGTCCCAGACTTGAATTTGTATTAAAAATTGTAGATGTAGATGTAGATTGTATGGGAGGAGGTATTTAATTTATAAGTATACAGGGTGATTCAAAATATTATTATTATAATTATTATGCATATACTCTAAAGTGCCATAAATTAATTCCCATTTCAAAAACGCTATAATAACTTAGTTTATACAGGGTGAGTCTTAATTAAGTGCAAATATTTTTAGGGGTAGTATATTACGATCCCAGGAACACGATTATGAGTGTTTTTTTTCGCGAAATTTTTTATGATAATTTGGATTTTTTTTTTAAATTTTGTAATAAAAACCAATCATTTCTTGATAATACGGCAACATAGGTAGTATATTAAATTTACAAGAACGCAGAAACGATCCAGCGGTTCTCTTCATTTTTAAAGTAAAATACTCGACTTATTGGAGAAACGGTACAGAGAAAATAATGTTTCTTATTTACTTACCCTTATTTAAGACTCACCCTGTATCTAGTGGTTTCAGAAATATAACCATTTTTAGATTAATCTTTTTTATGCTCAATTATGTCAAAAAATACAGGGTTTGGTTGAACAGTTGAAAAAAGAGAATAAAACAGTTTTAAAACATATTTTTTACTTAATTCGTTTTTTTAATCACTATATACCGGGTGCGTCTCAAAAGTGGCTCACTCCTATAACTTTTCTATTTTTTCAGATAAATAAAATGAGATTTGGTACGTTAGTATATGACATAAATTAGGATTGATTGACGTATTCAATTGTTTATGGTCACTTCCTGTTTCACCGGAAATGACTACAACTTTTGATTTTTAAATGGCACCCTCGGTATTTTTTTACTTTATTCGATAGAAAATGACATTCTGAATAGAATGACATATCATATGTCAACTTTTGACATTCTCGCTTAATAAAAAATTATATTTTAAAATTCAATATAAAGTCTTAATCAAGGAGCCTTGGAAAAATAGATTTGATCGTCTAATGTTTTTAGTGTCTTGTCCTGGCCAGTTAGATAATGCACAAATCGTATATTTAATCATATCTCAATTTTTTCAAATGGAACGAGGATGGCTCATTAGCATATTTGGAAAAAGCATTTTTTTACGAATAATTTGATACCACACACTATTTTGAGTCAAATTTTCGTTACGAACCGCAAGTTATAATTTCAAATAAACCATATGCGAAAATGTCAAAAGTTGACATAAGATATGTCATTCTATTCAGAGTGTTATTTTCTTTCGAATAAAGTAAAAAAAATACCGAGGGTGCCATTTAAAAATCAAAAGTTGTAGTCATTTCCGGTGAGACAGGAAGTGACCAAAAACAATTGAATACGTCAATCCTGATTTATGTCATATACTAACATACCAAATCTCGTAATCAAATCAAATAACTTTTTCATCTAAAAAAATAAAAAAGTTATACGGGTAAGCCACTTTTGAGCCGCACCCGGTATATAGAGTGTCGATTTAGAGTAGTAGATTTAGTTGTTTGCAGATGGTATGGATTTAAAGAAATATTTATTTTTAAATAGGCGTTTCATCTCAATATCAATCAGGTTTTACAACCATAAAACTTATTTAAAATGGTGTCCTTTGGACTCTGAAAAAAGATTAAAATTTAATGTACAGTATATACCGTATCGAAAAAAATGGCATCCAGTTGGCTTAGAAATGAACATCGATGACATTCTCCATATATTTTTACATATAAAATAACAGCGATCTTTATTTCATAGCCATCGCAGACGCCGTTTTTTTTTTCGATCATATGGTAGTATATTTATTTAGTTCGTTTTTTGGGACACTGGGGGTCGTACTGCAGTTAGTATAGTTATGAGACATTGTACAAAAAATCTCCTATCTAGATAATGTAACTCCCCTAGATACTTTCAAGCTTTCAAGCTTATTCGGTAACAGCTTAGGCAGTAACGTTTTAGCTTTGTGTAGTATATTACCAAGTTACAGAAAATATTATTTTGCAGATTTTCCATTGTTCATTGACTGTCGATGGTTCAAACGACACAACTTCGTACACAGACTCAGATGAATCCAATAGTTTTATAGTCAGTGCCAATTATGGAATAGAATCACAGGATTCCAAATCACCCTACCCCGAGTATCAAGACAACTCACACAATTATTCTCAATATGATCACTACTACAGCGACCAAGAACAATACGAAACTCTGCCTTCAGCAAGTCACTGGCATGGAATACCTCAAAATTATAATATCAGATCAGATTCATCTTACGAGAATCAACCTGAGACTACTACATCAGAGTCTCCATACCAAACAAGTAAAAACACTTACTATACAGAATCCTTCAATACAGATGATGTTATGATGCCTGTAGATTATAACTCTTACAGTTCAACCCCTATTAATCATGAAAAATCCTTTGTATCTAGTGAAAACAAACCTGATGATGTAGTTCATGGAAGCAGCAACATCCAGCATCAAAAAATCTGGCCCAAAAGTTTCGAAGAATCGTATGAAGATTCACACAAACCAAGCATTACAGAGCTTGAGTCTATCATTAAAAAGCTCATAACAAGTTCAACAAAATTACATCAAGTTGTTAAAGTACCTGCTGTTTATGAGATCCATCTCAAAGGAGAAGAAGAAAATCCTGCATCTCAAAGTAACTATCATGAGTTGGTCCAAAATTCTGAAACATCTCAAGTTCACTTTCCATCAACGAGTCATCAGGATGAGTTAAATTATGGTTATGTTTCTGAAAAAACAAATACTAAAATACCTCTTAATTCTGTGAGTACACAAATATTGTTACCACAAGCTTGGAAATCTACTCAGCTCCTCAAAAGGCCAAAAATTTTGAAAGTGCCTTCAAAGTATATTCGAGGAAACAGGCAGACTATCAAGCCTTGGGCAAGTAACTATGACAATGGTTTAACTGAAATCCCATCACCAGTTTTAGGGAAATATCCTTATTATAAACCATATTTTTTCAATCAATGGAGAGCAAACAATATCCCTAAAAGCTCTTGGTCAATTAAAACACCTCTAAATTCATACGTATCACCAAGCTATAGTGGGAAAATTAATCTTCCTATAGTACCTGCTTCTACTTCAGTAAGTTTATTAAGTAGTCTGAAACATCATTCTCCAGATATTAAACCTGATCTAAGTTTATACTATGCCAAGAAGAACGAACTCCAGAATCAAGGTTTGGGAGTTAAACCATCCTGGTACTCTAACAGTTATAGAAGAAATGGTTTTAGACAAAACTTTTTGAAGAATCAGAAAGGTCTTAAAGGAACAAAAAAACATAGAAGAAGTGATAGTGGCTTTCCTCTACCAATTAATAATTTGAATTATCTGATTCATGTTAGAGAAAAGCCTGAGCATAAAAAATTTATACCTGTGTAACATTATTTTATCTGACTGAAATATTATAGAGATATTTATGTAATTATATTATAAGTTAAAATATTTATTAAAGGAATTGCAAAAGATACGATTTTTTTATTATCTATAATATGGACTCTTAAAGTAGCGTCAACCAACAACTTTGGTACAATTTTTAGGGTTGTTCATATACAAAAAATTTGGCCCAAAAGTTTCGAAGAATCGTATGAAGATTCACACAAAACAAGCACTGCAGAACTTGAATCTGTTATTAAAAACTCATAACAAGTTCAACGAAAGTACATCAAGTTGTTAAAGTACCTGCTGTTTATGAGATCCATCTCAAAGGTGAAGAAGAAAAGTCTGTATCTCAAAGTAACTATCATGAGTTGGTCCAAAATTCTGAAACATCTCAAGTTCACTTTCCATCTACGAGTCATCAGGATGAGTTAAATTATGGTTATGTTTCTGAAAAAACAAATACTAAAATACCTCTTAATTCTGTGAGTAACCAAATATTGTTACCACAAGCTTGGAAATCTACTCAGCTCCTCAAAAGGCCAAAAATTTTGAAAGTGCCTTCAAAGTATATTCGAGGAAACAGGCAGACTATCAAGCCTTGGGCAAGTAACTATGACAATGGTTTAACTGAAATCCCATCACCAGTTTTAGGGAAATATCCTTATTATAAACCATATTTTTTCAATCAATGGAGAGCAAACAATATCCCTAAAAGCTCTTGGTCAATTAAAACACCTCTAAATTCATACGTATCACCAAGCTATAGTGGGAAAATTAATCTTCCTATAGTACCTGCTTCTACTTCAGTAAGTTTATTAAGTAGTCTGAAACATCATTCTCTAGATATTAAACCTGATCTAAGTTTATACTATGCCAAGAAGAACGAACTCCAGAATCAAGGTTTGGGAGTTAAACCATCCTGGTACTCTAACAGTTATAGAAGAAATGGTTTTAGACAAAACTTTTTGAAGAATCAGAAAGGTCTTAAAGGAACAAAAAAACATAGAAGAAGTGATAGTGGCTTTCCTCTACCAATTAGTAGTTTGAATTATTTGATTCATGTTAGAGAAAAGCCTGAGCATAACAAATTTATACCTGTGTAACATTATTTTATCTGACTGAAATATTATAGAGATATTTATGTAATTATATTATAAGTTAAAATATTTATTAAAGGAATTGCAAAAGATACGATTTTTTTATTATCTATAATATGGACTCTTAAAGGAGCGTCAACCAACAACTTTGGTACAATTTTTAGGGTTGTTCATATACAAAAAATTTGGCCCAAAAGTTTCGAAGAATCGTATGAAGATTCACACAAAACAAGCATTACAGAGCTTGAATCTATTATTAAAAAACTCATAACAAGTTCAACGAAAGTACATCAAGTTGTTAACGTATCTGCCGTGTATGAGATCCATCTTAAAGGTGAAGAAGAAAAGCCTGTATCTCAAAGTAACTATCACGAGTAATATACACGTGGCGAACTGGGACATGCTATTGTGTATACCAGTGTATACCGAGAGATACACATGGCAGTCAAAGTGTTAATGACGTCATACCAGTGGTGGGGGTCCCAAAATTTTGGGGTCTGGGGCGTTTTTTGATACTTACTACGTATATGTACTATCCATATCCAAAAATTCAAGTTCGCCGCCAGAACTGAAATATTTTTATGATTTTCATAGCTATCCGACCCCACTTCATTTTGACAACGTAATTTTGACTTTTAAGCATTATTTTTGCTAATAATTTACAGATAAAGAATGACAGTTTTAAATTGAATGCAAATTAAAAGTTATAAACCAAAATTCAAGCTAGTAAAGGTCCAATATGGCTCAAGCTTTTATTACTACTCACAAGGACACATTTAGATGGAATTGTCAACCAAGAGTAGGACCGTATGTATCTCCAAAAACCTTCTAATAATCCAATAATAAGTAATCTAAAACTTCTTGCAGAATTCGTCAAGATGACTTGAGCAAGTTGGAACCAGAAGGCGATATATGGAAGTTAGACCCTAATAAAGAAATTGAAGAAGAGGTAATAGAACTTAATACAGGGTGTTTCAAAAAACATGTGCTAGCTTTCGTGGAGAGATTCCTCACGTTTCAAACAAAGGTCCGATTCTGCTTTGTTTCGTAGCTACAGGGTGTTAAAGTTTTAAAATTTTTCGATTTATTATAATTTTCTTCCAAGTACTTTTAGCGATTCGAATGAAATTTTGTGGGTAAAAGTTACTATAAGTGCTAAATATATTATAATGCTAAAAAAGTGTCAATAAATTCATCAGGGACGTGTATATGGGTTATCACTAGAATATTTAAAATAAAAACAGGTGCGCCACTGACTTTTTTTCCTTTCATATCAAAATTGTGTAGGCCGTTTAATGCCAATTAAAAGTTATCTCTTGATATTTTGTCGAATTCGACCTCCTTGATGAGATAAATGCAATTTTATTAATTACGCAATTAATAAAAGTAAAATTAATAAATTATAAATTTTACCTAATTTATTATTAAATATTATTACCTATTAGGTTTTATTACTATTAGTCCAACCCACAGCAACTTCAAATAAAAAAATAATGGTATTTAAGATAATTACAAAAAACCCATATACTTAGGAAATATACAGGATGTTTCAAAACAAATCCAAAAAACTTCAGGGAGTGACTCCTTGTTCAAAATAAAGGGGAGTTTGCTTTATAAACGTTGGGTCAAAAGTCAACCATTAGGGAGATATCGCGGTACAAAGATGGCGGAAAAATAATGTTTTTATTTTTTATCTTGAAAACGAAAAGAGATAGACTAATGAAATTTTATGGAAGCATTACTGTTATGAAAACACACTTTCTGGTAATTTTTCACTTTTTAAAATGAGTGGAAGGTGTTGAAATAAACTACCCCTATCATTCTTGTTAACGAAATTTAAAGAAAAATCTTATCAAACACATGCAAAAATTAATTTGGATAGTTTAGTTTGTTTAGAAACTTTTTTATCTCTTGTGTTTCTTTGATAAAACTCACCGATTTGAAATTAAAAAATAAAATGTAAATCTTTACATGTCAGGTCAAAAAACACATTTTTAGATTAAGAATCTTAGAAAGAAAATAACGATAATAATAATCATCTAGATAATAACGTATTGCGGTAGAGTAATGTCAAATAAAATAATATTAGAAACATCCTAAAAAGTAACAGCGGGCGACTAGATGTTTTCTTAAAAAAATTACAGCAGCCCACTAGATTCTTTATCAGAAAATGTTTTTTGTCCTGACATGTAATGCTTTACATTTTATTTTTTAATTTCAAATCGGTGAGTTTTATCAAAAAAATACAAGAGATAAAAAAGTTTCTAAACAAACTAAACTATCCAAATTAATTTCTTTGCATGTGTTTGATAAGATTTTTTCTTTAAATTTCGTTAACAAGAATGATAGGGGTAGTTTATTTCAACCCCTCCACTCATTTTAAAAAGTGAAAAATTACCAGAAAGGGGTGTTTTCATAACAGTAATGCTTCCATAAAATTTCATTGTCTATCTCTTTCGTTTTCAAATAAAAATAAAAACATTATTTTTCCGCCATCTTTGTATCGCGATATCTCCCTAATGGTTGACTTTTGACCCAACGTTTATGAAGCAAACTACCCTTTATTTTGAACAAGAATCACCCCCTGAAGTTTTTCGCATTTGTTTTGAAACACCCTGTATACGGATTAGCAAATTCCTTCAGAAGATTTATATACCCATTTCACCGGCTTGGCATCACAGAATTCAGTTTGGAGTCGATATTCTTTAGTTAATATATATATGAAAAAAACTAATTTTAAAAAGTTTTAACATCCTGTAACTCTAAAACTATGCATTTCCATATCCATGTTTATAGGAATTTTTTTTCATATTTTTTGATGAGGAATCATTGAGTACTTATTTAAAATTTTCGCAAGTTAATGATATTAAAAATGTTTAAAGTTTTCTATTAGACATATATTGGATCAAGGCAAATTAACAAATTTGTATTTATCTCATCAAGGCAGCCGAAATCGACAAAATATCAAAAGACAACTTTTAATCGGCATTAAACTGCTTTATTAAATCGGCTTTACCCTCAAAATTTGGTATATATACTTGGAAGAAAATTATAATAAATCGAAAAAATATTAAGACTTTAGCATCCTGAAGCTACGAAACAAAACAGAATCGTACCCTATGTTGTTATGAAAAAGAAATGTTATTTTTACGTGAGATGGCACATGTTTTTGAAACACCCTGTATAAGTATATATGAGTGTTTTATTCGTTTTATACAATTTTCAGTTGCGAAATCTTCCAAAAATCAAAGAAACTATAGAGAAATTATATTTAAAACGGATGAAAACAACTTATCAATTGTCGCATTGTGATAATCTTTTGAAAGCAGCAAAACATATTAGTGAGAATTAAGAATACAATATAAAGGGTGTTTCAAAAAACATGTGCCACCTCTCGTGAGGAGATACCTCACGAAAAAATGAGATTGATTTTTTATTTCAACATAGGTACGATTCTGCTTTGTTTCGTAGATTCAATGTCTTCAATTTTTTTCGATTTATTTATATTTTTATTTTTTTTTATTTTCTTCCAAGTGTTTTAAAAGATTTGAATGAAATTTCAGGGTAAACTTTACCATAAGTGTCACATATTTTAGTACTATAAATTATGGTCGACAGATTTACCAGGGACGTGCAAATATTTACACAAATGAAGAAGAAAATTAAAGATAAAGGATTATAATATATACGTCTATTTTTAAGATTTTGATGGTCAAACATCAACTAAAAATTCCTTACGTTTGGACTAAATTTTCTCGAAAATAAAGACATAATTTAAAATTCCGTTACAATACGGAAATAGATTGAAGTTTTGTGATTACAGTGATATAATTTATATGGTTTTGTAACAAATTGGATTCTATTTTATGGGAAATTCTGAAGCTCTGCAAACCCTAATCAAGTCTTAATCAAAACATGTGTGTTTGGAACTTATAAATTTAATTTTTACGTGAGGGATCTCCGCACGAGATATGGCACATGTTTTTCGAAACACCCTGTAGAGGGAAACATAACAATTTATTTATTATTCTTTTAGAAACCACCCTTTCACTTCCCAACGCATCAGCTAGTCAGGCAAAAATTGAAAATGTAAAAGATGAAGATTTCGAGAATGAACTTTTGGAATACTGCAACAATTTGTACGGGCCAAACAATCAGAAAATTATTCCACCTTTGTATACCTCTAGAAACGGTGTGTATCTTGAAACAAATCGCAAATTAATTTTGAAATAATGTCCTTATATTTATTTTTATAGTTTTTGGATATCTCAGACCTTCCAGACTAAGGACAACACGATCAGTGTATCAAGATGATCATGGAAAAGTGGCCTACAGAATATTAATGTCTGCCTATGACCGTAGAACCATCGACAAAAGCTCACAATTATGTTAAAAAAATTAAAATTAAAAAATATTTTAAAGGCTTTCTTCCTTGCGTCAATTAATTCTTCATGTGAACCTACCTTAAGTTAGGAGTCAGCAGGTGCCGAGATATAGAGATATGTAGAGAGTCCCAAAAAACTTCCTGGTCTACAGCAGAGATCAAAAAGTAATTATAGTAGTTATAGTTCAGAGTAGTTAACTCAGAGTACTCTAAAATTTTAGGAATAATGGTGGGTTTCAAACAGAAAAATAAACTAGAATACTAAGATATTTTTATTTTTACACTTTCAAACAGCGAAATAAAATAAGAAATATAGATTTGTACATACCTAGTGCGCTGAAGTATGATAAAAATTGACTTTAATGATTGTTGAGAGTAGTTTTACCTGTTTTACTAACTATTTACAGTATTTTCTGTTTTCTCGTCTTAATAAAAAGATCATTACTCATTTGTAATTATGTATTATGTTATATAAATATAGAAGTATAATTATTATTAAGATATATAAGAGATATATTTGATATTTTTAAGATTAACTAAAGATGATCGCCAAGAAAACGTATAATCACCTATACTTTCTGACCCTTAGACAAGGAAAGAGAGTTCTGACCTAACCGCGAACATACCTCTATATCTCTGAGCAGGTGGTCCTTGACGATTGACAGAAAATTTGACAGTGACAATTTAGATTTTGCGATAAAAATCAAAACAAGGTGTTTTTTTAATGAAAAATATTACAAACTACCTATTAAACTCGCGTTTTTAATCAAAATATCGTATTCTTGTCTCTGAAATAATTTATAGGAACAATGACAAACCTGCAAGAAGTACCTACAGATGATTTATTGTCGTTTCAAGATTATCCGACAGTGCCAGTACACACTGCTGGTGGGAATAGTACGATATCAGTACCAGTAACGCAGATCGACGTGTCAGGAAACTTAAAATCCAATCCTCCGAGTTCAACGAATAACATGCCACCGCCGGGAAATCCAAACAACCCCAGTTCATTACCAAATTTAGGGTCTCCTGAAGATGAAGGTAAAAAACTTATCTATATACAAAATACAAATAGCTAAGTTCTAACACGTCATATTTTAGAAACTCCAGCTTCAAAATCATTTTGGACCATAGAATACTACCAGAAATATTTCGATGTTGACACCAAAGATGTGGTTGAACGTATCATAGCTTCAATAACCCCTAAGTGGGATAATTCTTTGAAACACCATTTAAGAACAAAGCCAGATCTTTACGGACCTTTTTGGATTAGTATAACTCTAATTTTCACCATAGCAATCAGTGGAAACATTGCTAGTTACTTACAACATGCCAGTCCTTCATATCACTGGAAATACGACTTTCATCTTGTTTCCTATGCTGCAACCACGATTTGTCTGTACATTACCTTAATCCCTTTTACGTTATGGGGCTTGTTAAGGTACTCAACTCAAGCAGGAGATGTTGAAGACCTCGACCAAGATAATGTAACACCAGGGGCTTTAGAACTCATCTGTATCTATGGTTATTCGCTATTTATCTATATTCCAGCTGCCGTACTGTGGTCTATTCAAATAAATTTGTTACAATGGCTGTTAGTGATTATAGCAGCATTTGTATCTGGTTCTGTGCTGTTACTGACTCTGATGCCTGCTCTGCGTTTATCAAAACATAAATTTTTCCTGGCTATCGGAATTATGGTATGCCACGCTTTATTAGCTGCAGGGTTTATGCTGTACTTTTTTCACGTACCAAACACCGTACCCGTACCAGCCATTCAGGAGGCAGTGAAAAAGGTTGTGGAACAAAGTAAAACGAATGCCACAGATGCAAGTTAAATTATTTTTGTTATTTTAATTTTGTGATATCTATAAAGTGTATTTAAGGTGAAGTTTCCGAAAGTATTTGATAATCTTCCTGTATTTATAATTTTACTAATTAGTATTCATTGTTGTACATACCTGTTTAATCGTTATGAATATTAACAGGCATACATTTATGGAACATTTGTTTTTATTATAAAGACTCATACATAATATATAAACACCGCGAATATCTGTGAAACCGTTAAAAATTTAGGGACACTTTAAATAAAAAAATGTTCATTTTTTAATTCTGCATCTAAATGAAAAATAATATAGAGAATGTTGGATTAAAAAACTGAGATATAGCATTTTAAATATTGCTATGTTGTCGACGCTATAAAAAATACCCTGTATCAGACAATATGAGCTTTCGTTCATGGATTTACTCTGTTATCCTTGATGTTTAGGAAAATATAGATAAGTCACTAGTCACTCCAGATTTTAACCACTTTTCAGATACCGGGTGCGTCTCAAAAGTGGCACCCCTGAAACTTTTTTAATTTTTCAGATAAAACAACGATATTCGGTATGTTAGTATATGACATAAATTGGGATTGATTGACGTATTTAATTGTTTTCGGTCACCGAAAATGACTACAACTTTTGATTTTTAAATGGCACCCTCGGTATTTACTTTATTCGATAGAAAATGACACTCTGAATCGAATGACATATCATATGTCAACTTTTGACATTTTGGCATATGGTTTATTTTTGTAACATACGGTTCATAACGACAATTTGACTCAAAATAACAAGTGTGTGGTATCAAATTATTCCTAAAAAAATGCTTTTTCCAAATATGCTAGTGAGCCACCCTCGTTCCATTTGAGAAAATTGAGATATTATTAAAAATACAATTTAAGCATCTTTTAACTGGCCAGGACAAGACACTAAAAACATTAGACGATCCAATCTATTTTTCCAAGGCTCCTTGATTAAAAATGACTGTTTTTAACACAGCTATGGCACTGTAGATTGAAATTTAAAAGAGAATTTGTTTTTGAGTAACTATGTCAAAAATTGACATACTATATGTCATTCGATTCAGAGTGTCATTTTCTATCGTATAAAGTAAAAAAATACCGAGGGTGCCATTTAAAAACCAAAAGTTGTAGTCATTTCCGATGAAACCGGAAGTGACCGAAAACAATTGAATACGTCAATCAATCCCAATTTATGTCATATACTAACATACCAAATATCGTTGTTTTATCTGAAAAAATAAAAAAGTTATAGGGGGTGAGCCACTTTTGAGACGCACCCGGTATCGTATTTTTAACCAGTTTCAAAAAATACCCTGTATACAGCAACATATTTATAATATATGCACCTTTATAAACCATGCAAGATTTGTATAGATCATTTTTCATATCTTCAATATCGACAATATTGGACTTCTAACATTAATGGGCCCCCCCAGGGCCGGCGGAAGGAAAATATTGAGAACGGGCGAGTACCCTATCTGGCGCCCCCCCCCCCACCCCCTAAATAGTTATTATAACTCTCTTCTCCCTTCAATCCTATACTTTAACAACAACTAAGCATATTTATGCTAATTTAACAATAAATTTTCACTTCAACTAACAAAATTCTTCTCTTCGTTCAATCTTCTGCGGTTGTTATCTTTTCTACACCGGGTTTAGATAAAAAAACGAGTTTTGGTATGTTATTATATGACATATTTTAGGCTTGATTGACGTATTCAATTGTTTTTAGTCACTTCCTGTTTCACCGGAAATGACTAAAACTTTTGATTTTTAAATTGCACCCTCGTTATATTTCTACTTTATTCCAAAAGAAAATGACATTCTGAGCATAATTCTGAGTACAGTGGCATATCATATGTCAACTTTTGACATTTTTGCTTAAAAACGTATTTTAAATTTTAATCTATAGTGCCATGACTGTGTTAAACACACTAATTTATTAGTTTCAATAAGGAGCCTTGGAAAAATAAATTAGATCGTCTAATGTTTTTCGTGTCTTGTCCCGGCCGGTTTAAAGATGCTTAAATCGTACTTTTAATCATATCTCAATTTTTTCAAATGGAACAAGGGTGGCTCATTAGCATATTTGGAAAAAGCATTTTTTTACGAATGATTTCATACAACACACTTGGTATTTCGAGTCAAATTGTTACAAATTGTTCGCCGTTATGAACCGCATGTTACAATGTGTTACAATTTCAAATAAACCATATGCAAAAATGTCAAAAGTTGACATATGATATGTCATCCTATTCGGAGTGTCATTTTCTATCGCATAAAGTAGAAATATACCGAGGGTGCCATTTAAAAATCAAAAGTTGTAGTAATTTCCGGTGAAATAGGAAGTGACCAAAAACAATTGAATACGTGAATTAATCCCGAGATTAATCCTAATTTATGTCGTATACTAACATACCAAATCTCGTTTATTCATCCGAAAAAATAAACAAATTATAGGGGGAGGAAACTTTTGAGACGCACACGGTATATACTCGTAGAGCTATAAGAAATAGAATTCCAACTTCGGCAGTCTCGTTCTGCTATAAGTGATATTTGAAAACATTAATGTTTAATTGCAAGCAGTTGCATTATTTTCTTATAAGAATTTAAGAAAAATTTCTTCTTTTTCACAAACAATTACATATTTAGTCCAAAATCAGTATTATGATCAGACAGTTTTCTCGGCTTCAAAATGAGCCAGTGTTTGAGATGCATTTCTTTGTGAGAAATTTTTCTTTGTGTGATTCCTCTAATGAGAAAATTCTATGATTCTGCTCCCATTTTCAGTATATTACTATATATTCAAGCCGGAACAATCAAAACCACCAAAAAATTGATATCTTTCCCACTACTATTAATAAATTAATTTAATTAATGAGGCAAACTTATAAGCTCTTTTTTTATAATAAGGATATCGGGATACTCTTCAGCTTCTTGCGAATGAATATTTGCCTCATATAATTTTAGAGCATATCAGCCATTCCATTAATAACAAATAAAGGGTGTGGATAGTAGAAAAATTGCGATTTTGAGCGGTCAGTCTAAAACTGTTAATTTTGCTAGCTCTTGACCCAATACAGTTTGTTTAGAAATTTATAAAAACGAGAATTATTATAGAAAGAAGGGTTATTTACGAAAAGTTGTTAGCTTTTGAGTTATAAATAAAATACCACGAACAAATCAGATTTATAGTTTTTTATATTATTTTGTTTAAAATTCTCCCACGAAAATGAATTCGCAAATCCCAGTTTCGGATAGAGCACTCAAAAAACATATAGAATTGAAGAAATCAAAATTACTCCAAAGCTTTCATGCTAAGGATTTTTTGGGCATAATTTCAGTAAACTATAATAGGATACCATCTAGCATATAGCATAGTGTTTATAATGTTTAGTAAGATATTCTTTCCCTATGTGGTGTGGTAATAGCTAATATTTTAATGTGGAAATTGACAGTACTGATTAATTATTGAACTGGATATTCGATACTATTTGTTTAAATTACTGTTTTTAAATATTTTAGTTGCTGTCGTGGCGCCCCTCGCATAGGCCCTTCCGCCGGCCCTGGGCCCCCCTATATATTTTTAATCATTATAAATATTAAACAGGCATACTTATACTGTAACATTTGATTTTATTATAAAAAGTAGACACAATATTATCACAATTTTTATTTCTAATTATGTATGTTCCATTTTACAAGCAAAAATCTCTATATATAACTTCAAAAAATATTTGTGTGCAATATACTATACGACTTTAAAAATCAAAGACATTTAATGTTTGTTTTTTTTTATACAGAACAAAATACATATAATGTAAAAAATATTTTCTTTTCATATCTTAAAAATCTATAATATCATTAAATATATACAGTAATAAGATGAAATATTTTTCAAAAACAGAAATAAAGGTGGTAACTCAAAATATTTATTAACACAATAAATAGCAAATATTTAATTTAAATAAAATTTAAAATTAATAAATTATAACAAAACTTATACACATAATATTTCATCTTATTTTTATATAATTATATATTAAAAGAAATTAGCAATCTAGTCCAAACGGGACCACTAAGTCTTCTTTATGATCCACTTTGATATCATTTATTGCATTCAACGCTGCAGTTATAGAATTTGATATCTAAAACATATTAAAATATCAGTTTAAAACTAAATTCTTTGATTCAAACACCATAACTTACTAAACTAATGTCATCCTTGCTTATCAAATCGGCACCTAGGACTTTTTCAGGTTGAGGGACATCTTGCAGTAAACAAGATTTCAGTTTATTTGTTAACACATTCCTGTTAGTTGTTAGAACTTGCTGGACCCTTGTGTTGTACATTTTAACCCGTTCTGAATATTCGTGTTGCTGTAGATTGTGGGAATCCAAGGCAGCTACATCTATAACATTGCTGTAAAAGCGAATATGTCAGATAAAAATGTGACTTTTGTTTAATAAAAACGTACGTAGCTGTTTCTTGTAGTATTCTACTCAATGCCGATTGTTCATCAGTCTTTTTCGGTAAGGTATTTGAATTTCTACTTAATATATCTTCGCTAAAAAAGAAACATGATAAAATGTGGCAAGGATTCTCAATATATAGAGTAATATACCTGCTAACCCTTTGAATATTTGTGTTATTTGATACAGGGTCTATTAGCAAGTGTGTTCTTTCGTTTGGTTCTCCATTCTAAGTGAAAATATGAATCTTAAAATTGAAAAACAAAAATATCGTCATTCTCTGTCGTTTTACCTGTGAAGAACTATCATCTTTGCAAAACAAACTCCAACAACATCCCATTATTTTTATTTGTTGGTAAAACTAGAAATTCTAGCTGCTATCAATTCAAAACGTTGAATTTTTGTTCTTAAATATTCATATCATTTATTTACAAAATTTAATTGACAAATAGAACATCTGACAGTGACATTTCGGACAAAGGAAAATAAGATATTATGCAACCTAAAAACAATTCCAATAAACCAGTAGCGTCGTGTGTATCAAGTAAATGAGTTTTTTAAGTAAGTACAATTAATTTAACTATTTATCACTATTAGTTTTAATAGAATTTGCTGTGACGGTATTTTTTACTTCGTTAAAAGAATAAATAAAGACAGGGATAAGGTTTTAATTTGATCTAAGAATGTTTTCGGCTCAGAATACTATTGTCAGTGTGAATAGGCCTTAAATTCGTAACACTATTGCCGGATGTAACACTTAGATGCCAAATCTCTCTGAAATTCTTTAAATTGCTTAAATTTATTTTGTCATTAAGACATTTAGCAAAAATTTGAAATAAGAAACATGGATCCTGAGGAAGAGAAAAGGATCATATTAAACTCGTATCTGACAGTATATAACAAAGACTATATTCCAAAGAAAATCGAAATTCACGACAGAGCTAAATATATTACAAAGCAAGAATTTGATGATCCAGTCTGCGAAGGGTTTAAAAACTACCTAGAATTAGATGGTGATAATATTGAACCGCCTAGAGAGGCTTGCGATGATTATTTAGAAAAAGTAATTTTTAATGACTAAATTCAGAGGTAAGGAGAATGAGCTTCGAGGAGTACGCATCCAAAAATCTTCTTATGCCATGGTAGCCGGCATGTTTGGAATGGAATACTTCGTACTTTCGATAATTTTTATTTGTAAACTTTAAACAGCGAAAAGAAAAGAAATATACATTTGCACATGCCCAGTGCATGCGGTTCAACCGGTACATTGTAATTTTTCCTTAACATTAAAATACCCTGTGCAATAATTTCCTGAGTAATTTTTCCTAAAACATTATTTTTCGATCAGAACCATATGTCTTCTGAGCATCGTCTTTTTTGACTCATGTCGCCTTTTACGTTCATGCTCATTCTCCATACTTCTACAGGGTGTCCCAGGCTGAGCGTGCA
Organism: Sitophilus oryzae; assembly: GCF_002938485.1. Lineage (NCBI taxonomy): Eukaryota > Metazoa > Arthropoda > Insecta > Coleoptera > Curculionidae > Sitophilus > Sitophilus oryzae. The sequence continues at coordinate 1,108,857 of NW_022147067.1, forward strand.
TTAGAAGTTTTCTAGAAAACAACAATATCTAGATCGGAGATTTTTGCACATCATCGTTTTACAACGAGATCTATCGATTAAAAATAGTTTCAATATGGCGGCACTTCCTGGATATATCACCAAATTTGACGTTTAAGCTGTACAATTTTTTTGAAAGGCAGTTTTGCCCTTCGAAAATTTTAATTTTTTATTCTCAAAAACGGTTAATGTTAGATATAGAGTGTTTGATATCAAAATTCATAAAATTTTACAAAGCATTTAGGTATGTAATAAAAAATGGGGGTACCCATATAAAATAAGAAAGTTGCTGTCAAACTTCCGGTATATCCGGAAGCGCCGCCATATTGAAAACATTTTTAATTGCTAGATCTCATTGTGAAACAACGATATATAAAAAATCTCCGATCTAGGTATTGTAGGTCTGTAGAAACTTTTAACGCACGCTCAGCCTGGGACACCCTGTATATCTTTGCTAAGATTATAAATTAGATTCAGAACTACCATCGATATCTTTTCAGGTGAAAAAAGAAAAGCCAAAAATTGGAAAAATGTACTTTGAAACGCCTGTTGATCATATTATAGTCAAAGGAGACAACTTATTAAAGGGAAAATCTGTATATCAAGTAGAGTATTGTGATATAGGTATATTTTTCATACACTTTTGGTCATTTAACATGAAATAGAAAAAAATATAAAGATTGTTGACCAATTTCTATTTTATTTTTGCTGTCAAGAATCTGATATAAGAAGAAAGTTGTTGGACACTAATAAAAAAGATTATACTTTGCCGGAAGGCTGGGAAATTCCCCTGACCACTCAGAAATACGATTTTAGAAATCCCATACTTCTGAATGAAAATGCCATGGAACCTACCCACATGATTAAAAAGTCAGATAACTTGGGTCAAAATGGTAACACATTTATATTAATTATTTAAAATTAATAGATACAGTTACATCCAGTGGCGGCTTAACCATAAGGGCAAATGGTCAATGCTCCCCCAAAAAAATCAGAAGAAAATTAGGAAAAACCTATTTAAATTATACTTTTTGTAAATAACTTTTTTTCATCCCAAGATACTCTATACTTCGTCTATACTGTTCCCAAAAACCATCAATTTGTCCAATTTTCGCTTCAAAACGTTTTATTTTACCCATTTTCTCTACTGCCGCACAGTAGGCAATATGTCCAAACCAAGTTGCAAAAAATATAACATCCACAGTTAGCATTTATGGCAATAACATTAGATTGGAAACATATTAGTTAAGAGAAAACCACATAAAACTAACAAAAAAAGCATATTCGGAGTCTCTTTCGAGGGGCTGTAAAACGAACTTTGCGCAAAACCTACATTTTCAGTTAATTTGTGTCCAATAACTGCCTTTTTTTCTACAATTTTTTAAATAGTAGGCGTTGCATTCAAGTGACACAGTATTATAACAATTGAATCGGACGACCTTAGCTTGCTGTCAATAATTTTGTGAAATTGTCATAACGTGTTTTACGTAGATTCCCGGTTGCGGTAAATTTAATGTTAAGGTAAGTAAAAAAGTATCTTTTATTTCGATTTTTTGGATAAAACTAGGTAAAGGTCAAAGTAGAACATAATCATTTAAGGTTTTTTTGATAGTGGCATATATTCTATCTTAGAAAAGTTAAGTCAAAAAAATCGCAAAAAATCGCAACATTAAATTTATTGGAGCAAGCTTATTTAGTAAGATCCTTTATGTGGATACTTCTCATAAATTAATTGTTATAGTAGCTAGAGAAGAACTTGAAATATAAAGCTACGTACTTTTTCTCAAGATTTCCGAAGAGGTATGTCATAAATGTCAAATGACATTTTTTGACAAATTGACAAATTTTGACAGTACCTAATTTTTTAAATTAAATGAAATGGTATTTTCTTTCAGATTTAAAAATGTGCACTTCGTGACCATTGCTTCCAGCTGTTATAAAACAAAATATCAGTAAATAGTAGGTAAGCTTTTTTGGGAAATATTAGTAATTAGCAAAGTAGGCATTTCAAAATCAGAAGGGAAAATGCTATTTAAATATATCATATACGGGGTATTTTATTTAATTTATGGATACCTGTTATCTCATTGTGACATTACGCATGGCATCATGTAGAGGATTCTTATGAGTTTTACTGGTCACCATATTGTGATGCACGAGTAATATCACTCCGCGAAAACTTTAGGTATTCCTAGCTATTATAGCAATTTAACAATAATTCATTTAAAAAACTGTCTCAAATGAAAGTGGTTTTGAATAAATTTGCGAAAAAAGTCTATTACGCATATACAAAGTGCTTCAAAAAGTCTGGGCGTGGTTCAACTATCTTATTTCAAATTAGGTGTAGGCTATGCTACATAAAAGTAGTTAGGATTTTTAGGAGAAAATAAAAATCAAATAAAAAATTATGGATACTAATTTGAAATAAAGAAAGTTGGGCCACACAGGATTCCTAAGGCACCCGGTATGCAAGAGAGACTTTTTTGAAAAGTGTATTCGAGACCATTAAACTTTTATTCAAGAAACTTTTTTCGAAAACGTCGAATAAAAAAGATACAGAGGTTGTCAATATATATAACAAACCCTGTATATGCCGGAGGAGTAATAATTGTTCAATATTTGGCTGTTTAATCTTGGCTCTGCCAAAAATCGTAAAATTTAGTGAAATATAAAATATTCTTACCGCATTTTGGTAGTTGTATTAGTCAAAAGATGATTTTTCCCATTTTATGAATCCCCCCAACCACTCTCAAGTCAGCCAAAACTAAGTGGGTTCACGGGCTACTGGCATAGAATGTTTTTACCAAATTTGAATGAAATCGTACAAAAAAGAATTTTTGCAACATACTTCTGGATTTTTGCCCACTGTGTGCCGGTCAAAATTTCATTTTGCCCTTCATTCCCGCTATGTTTTGCACGTATTAAACTCTAAATGCCGCGGCTCGTAACACCAACAAGGTAAGGTATACTACATATATAGAAAATATAACGGGTTAAGGTGCGATAGATATAGTTTATATTGGCCATTGACCGCGTTATTCATAAAAGGATTTCAGTCGTTGGAAAAGTTTCGCCGTTTGGGCAGTTTGAGTGTTTATAAAAACTCAAATTTTAAAACAACCTAGGTTTTTGTATCGTTTATCGCGTATAATGTTTGGTTTTAGTCAATATAAAGCAATATTAAAATTTTTAATAGCGAAAGAAATCTCATCTAGTTTGAGGTGTAGCGTTAAATTTGTGTAGGTAATAATTCACTTAATTTTCTGGTTATGAATAGAGGTGATGAACTGTGGTTCACTGATTCTGGAATAGATATTTTAAAATGAATATATTTTTTTTTTTTTTAAAATTGATTTTGTTTAAAACAATTGTTTTAAATTTCGAAAAACGTTTAGAGAAAAAACGCCGCATTGACTTAAAATATAAAAAAAATATGAAATAAAACTTTTAGAAATGTCTATGTGTATATATGTATTTATATTTTTTTGACATTATTATTTATATGTATTTTAAATCCTACCGTGGAAAATTTGTGTAAAGAACATTGACTGGATTTTTAGTGAAATGACACTAGACCACAGGTTTAAAAATGTAAGGGTAGGTTTCATTTTAACATAATTTGTATCTATTTTTAGATTTATTTTTCTTTAACTAAACGTACAAGTTAACGAGAACACCCAACCCCAACAGATTTGGATAGACCTTAAAAATTGTCTGAGTAATGCCACTTCTCGACAACTAAACAAAAGACAAAAAAACAAACATTGGATTTCTGACAGCACATTGCTAAAAATTGAACAAGAGACAGACATTGGGTGCAAACTGGTATAGAAACACAAGATGAAAAGATAAATATAGAAGAAATAAATACGAGATCAAACACAGTGTTGCACCATCGACAAGAACAACTACTATGAAAAATATAGGAAATCTCATGCTTTCCACAAAATCCAACCAGAGGACCTATTTAAAAGAGATAAAATTACCTCCTGAGAAATTCAGAGCCAAAACATGGGCAATAGAGAGACGAACGAGGGACAACTTAAAACCAGAAATTAACGAAATAGTGGAACGATGGCAAACATACTGCGGAACACTGTATAAAGAAAAAGATCCTCAGCCTAGTTGCTCTTTCTACAGTGATATAATTAATGAAGAACCAGACATACTGAAATCGGAAATTGAAGCAGCAATAAAACCCTAAAACGCAATAGCAAAAGCTTTGGGACCAGATCACGGTCGAAATGCTCCAAGCGTCAGGAGATTTTGGTGTGGACATCTTGCGCAAGTTATGTAATATGATATAGCATACTCACCAATGGCCATCAGATTGGACCGATTATTCCATAATAACCATCCATAATAAAGGATCTCCAACCAAATGCGACAACTTTCGTACAATTGCGCTAATTTCACATACCAGTAAGATTCTTCTTCATATCATTAACGAAAGGTTAAAACCGTATATTCAACCATAAATCCCTCCAGAGCAAGCAGGATTCACAAGAGGTCGAGGAATACGTGAACAAATTTTGAATATCCGTCAGATTATCGAAAAGGCCCGAGAATTTAACAATGCGCTCTATATTTCTTTCATAGACTATCGAAAAGCTTTTGACGAAGTCAAATGGTCAAAACTATGGATGGTTCTTAAAGAAATGGGCGTGCCTCTTCGTTTGATTTCATTGATCCAGAATCTCTATGTAAATACCAAATGTAGAATTACCATCAATGGCATCTTCGGAAGACTTCCAGCCTACCTGTGGTGTTAGGCAGAGGTGCATACTGTCTCCTCAGTTATTCAATATATATATATTACTAGACTATATCGCTTGAGACGGGCATTGGAACATTGGCAAGGGGGACAACAATTAATGGTCACAAAGTTACCAACCTCAGATTTGCAGACGATACGGTCCTTCTAGCAGGAAACGTAGAAGAGTTACTGCAGCTTCTAGAATTGGTTGAAGACGAAAACGAGAAACTTGGACTTGAAATTAATCCCTCTAAAACAAAAATGATGATTATCGACAGGCAAAACAACAACAAACCTGATATAGTGAGCATTGGTCGTTGTTTTGAGGTTGTAAGTCAGTATATACATCTTGGGTCACTTATAAACAACACGGGATCGTTAAAGGGGAAATAAGAAGAAGATGTGAAATGACAAGAGTGGCAGTGCGAAAGCTCTCAAAGATATGGCGAGACAAAACATATCTAAACACTTAAAAAGGCTTGTTCACTGCCCATATTTCCTATATTAATGTATGGCTCCGAGTCCTGGACGATGAGACAGTCAGAAATGAAAAAAATTGACGCAACTGGATGTACTGTTGGCGACGAATGCTCAGAATTCCCTGGACTGTCCGGCGAACCAATGAATCCATAATCCAAGAAATGAACATTATAGAACGCCTCTCAATTTCTATACAGTCACGTATGCTTGAATATTTCGGTCACGTTATGAGGGGGGATGCGGCGTATGGGCTTCATTATTATACAGGGCAAAAGGTTCCGGAGAGAGAGACCAAGAGGCCGCTCGCCCTCCCGATGGATAGACCAGCTATCAAAGATCACCCACAAGCCACTGCACACGCTTGTACATGAAGCACAAGACAGGGAATTATGGAGACAAACCTCACACATCACCTGACCACTACATTCCTCTTGTACGAATAAATACAGAGAGAGAGAGAGAGAAACGTACAAGTACCTTGTAAGAAACCAATAAAATTTGGGCGCGTCTTAAAAAAATCGACGCAATATTTTTAGATATTGACCTCCCTACAATAATGACCACGAGCCGCCACTGGTTACATCCTTGTATATGTATTTTTAAAGTAGATTAAACCCTGATTGCATTCATTTTTATGTACCTACACCTAATGTACCATACGATCGAAGAAATGCATTAATCAGAACTCTTATTGCTTCTAAAGTAATGTAAATTACATCGCCATATTTTATTTCCATGAATATGTGATAGAATTGGGACACCGTGTATAAGACATAATTACTGTTTATATTTTTTTAGAGAAAATTAACGAAATTTTGCAAGTGAAGACTGCCGACAGCGAATACAATCAGACTATTGGAAAATTGGGTGACTTTATTGTGACTGAAGAGATGCATGGAAAAATAGCACGTCCAAGATTCAGTAAATGTAATAATAACAAATAATATCATTAAAAAAATATTAAAATGATTTGACTTATTTCTCGCTATCTTTGACAAAGATAATATTATATTTCATAAATCTGCCTAAGGCTTAGCCCACCCTGTCGTGTTACGCCACGTCCAAAATTTCAAACACACGTGCTTTGATTAAGGCTTGATTAAGGTTTGCAGAGCTTCAGCATTTGCCATAAAGTAGCGAGCAATTTGTTACAAAACCGTATAAATTATATATCATTGGAATCACAAAACTTCAATCTATTTCCGTATTGTAACGGAATTTTAAATTATGTCTTTATTTTCGAGAAAATTTTTTTTTTTTTTATTTTTAATATTTTGTTGATGTTGGACCATCAAAATCTTAAAAATAAAGAAGTTGTCTAAAAAGGTGCTACAATACGGATATAGTATAATTCTTTATCTTTCATTTCCTGCTTTATTTGTGTAAAAATGCCTAACCAGTTTTACATAAAACGTTAAATGCCGAACGCTTATTTTGCTACTTTTGAACGACTAGTAACGATTAGTGAAATGGATTCTTAAGTTTTTCGATTGTGTAAATCATAAGATCCTAATTAATAAACTGCAGCACTATGGGTTCAGGGGATTATCTCTCGAATGGTTTAAGTCGTATCTGAGCAACAGAAGTCAACTTGTGAGGGTGGATACCACGTTGTCTTCTAGGAAGCCAATAGAATGTGGTGTCCCTCAGGGATCAGTACTAGGCCCTATTTTTGTTTCTTCTTTTTATTAACGACATTGCCAACATAAACATCAGTGGCAAAATATGTCGTTTTGCGGACGACACTAACTTCACTTGGAGCAACAAGGACATCACGGCATAGGATTATATCAAATGACTTAATCACCATTAAATCTTGGTGCGATTCAGACCTCCTTAGTCCTAACATTTCTAAAACTAAAAGCTTCGTCGTATAAAAACTCGTTGCAGCCTTTTGTACTAACAACACCACCATTGACGTCGTAAAATCTGCAAAATTCTTAGGGCTTGTTGTGGACAATTCTCTGAAATGGGACATACATATCGAAGCTTTGTCGAAAAATTGAGCTCTGCCTGTTTTGCATTAAGGTCTGTTTCTAAGAACTTAACTTATCAACTTAGCTAGAACTGTTTTATTATGCACTTTTTGAGTCGCACCTCAGGTTTGCCCTTCCATTCTGGGGTTTGTGTTGTGCGACTCAATTGACCGCATTTTCAAGCAAGCTCCAGAAGAGAGCTGCATTTCGATATTCACTGGGACTAAACAGCAGAACTCATTGCCAGGACTTTAAAAGAATTAAAATATCTCTTCCTTCCATATTTATATTTGAATCCGTTTTGCCTAATATGTAAACATGTATCAGCTTCTCAAGAGAAAATCTCACACTTATCCACTCAAGAAACGCGGAGCAAGATCTTTATCTACCTACCCACGCTCAGAGTTAGTTAAAGTTCAATATTATACAACTCGAAAAAAATGCACAATCACCTGCCATTTGAAATCAAATCCATAACATCATTTTTTTCATTTCGCAAGCATTGAACTCTTATTTACTAGACAGGGCTTTCTACGCCGTAAATGGGTATATTTTGAAATCGAATTTGATCTTACAAACACTGGTCTAATGTTTCCTATTAATTATCCTACTAATAACATCGAAATAAAATTTATTTATAAAAAAAAAATTGATATTTTATATAAAACTAACTAAGTATTTTTGAATATTATTTTTATTTTTTGTTCTTTGACATTGTAAACATTTATAAATGTTTATTTTAAACGAAAAGACTGACAATATTATTTGTATAATGTTTTGTATTATCTTTTGTTTGTTTGTGTACCTTGTTTTTTTACTTTGTTAGTTTACCTTTGTCTACAAATTGAAAAATTTTTTGACAATAAAGGCATTTATTTATTTATTTATATTTATTTAAGTTCTGACACAATAGCCTTCTACATTTATTACCTCTGAGCAAAACAAACTGTGAAATAAATAAATAATAAATCAACAACTGTGCACAATTTCATATCAAATTCAAATATGTCAATTGAAAGGTCAAACAGGACTGTCAAGCATGAGGGCTCATGATGTCGATTCCCTCTCTCAAGTATGAATACACGGAAACAATATTTTTTTCTATAGCGTTTACAGTTGAGGGTTGGAATCTTTGGTGTTACAGCAAAATAAAACACTAAATCACCACAATACACCAAAATACTTTTACTTTTACACTGGACGCGCGTTTCGCTAACCATGTTAGCATCATCAACAGATGATTATAAACTAAAATACAATCTAATTAGAGCGTTTATATATACTCGCTCAGTGGGCATCGAGTGGGCGTGGTAAGATCTAGCCAACCAGGCGTAACAGATTTCCGCCACTAGGGTAGTAGGAACAAAGAACTTGAAGGAGTTGGACCGTTGTCTCTGTTCATACTATAAATTTATATTAATTCTGATGCTTTCATATGCATCTAGTTGTCTGTAATTTGAGACTTGTTTTAATTAATTTCAAAGTTATTAAGATCTATACAATGTTCTTTATCAACAATATGTTCGACAACGCAAGATTTATCCGGTCTACCATATCTTATCTGGCTAAATGTTCTTTAAATCTGGTTAATATTGATCTTCTAGTTTTTTTTTTTTAAAAATATTTTAATCTTTACAAAATTTCATAAATGCCAAGCCTTTCCAGTAGAAGTGTTTTATCCTTTGAATTACCTAATAATTGTTGTAGTGATTATTAGCACTATACAAAGTTTATAATTGACATTCTTAAAAGATTCCTTTTGAATACTGGATAACTGTCTATCAAACTGAATTATTGAAAATATTTTGACTTATTATCTTTCTCCACTTAAAAGTCAGATTTTTCAAAATCATTGTAACCTATACCTACGTTTTCTAATTATTTTATCAACTAGTGAAGGAGAATATCCATTACACTCAGCTACATTCCTAATGTAATCTCTTTCTATTTCATATCTTTCGTTGGAAAGTGGAAAACTAGTGGTAGTTGTAGATTTTATTTTAGTTTATAATCAACTGCTGATGATGCTAACATGGTTAGCGAAACGCGCGTCCAGTGTAAAAATAAAAGTTGTTTGGTGTATTGTGGTGATTTAGTGTTTTATTTTGCTCTATAGCGAGTTAAAGCTTGATTTTCATGCATCCGTTATCCGACGATACGTTGATACGATATTAATTTTATTGGTTGAATTTAAAGACTTTGATTGGTTAGAAACGGTTAACCAATCGAAGCCTTTAAATTCAACCAATAAAATTAATATCGTATCGTCGGACAACGGACAACGGATGCATGAAAATCAAGCTTTACGTTTTAATTTAAAAAATATTCAGAAATTATTATTTCAAGGAATTTATTACGAGTAGAAAAAATATTGTGCTGGGTTGGCGTTGGTTTCAAATAAATAAAGCTGTCTCTTTAGTTGTCAGTTTTGAGTCAATATTTTTTAATTCTCTTTCGTGTCGATTGCAGATTGAATTGAAACCAGAAATTGCCCAAAACGAAATAAGTAAATTACCAACAGATATTCAGGCTGAGGCGACAAACGCCATATCCAAACTACTTCCATTTAAATCCCGAATAACTTATGAAAAGGAATACAAAAGTTTTCAAAAATGGAAGCAATTAAAAAACGTGCGAGAAGAAATAGAGTTTTTAACCTATCCTCGCTGTTAAAGTATCATTTAATCTACCCTTGCGGTTAATGTACTATTTTATCTACTATTTTTGATAGATATAAGGTAATTTTAACAGTTGCTATGGAAACAAAGATATCGATCAGTATTCTAAAATTTATTTTCCAACTTTATTTTTCAACAAACACAATAGATATATTTCTTCAACCCTCCTCCTTCATCAATGCCATTTGCAGCAAAGGCACTACAGCTATAGAGCTGAGGTCAGCTAACACGGCTTCAACGTTAGCTAGAGTGTTAACTTTCATCAGATTCTCCTTCCTGAAAATGACGATGACCACTGCCAATAGTGGGATGATCTCCAGCGAATCGTAGGCCAAAATAATGTCCCATAAAGTCAGTAGTTGTTCTGGTGGGAGATGACCACTGAAAGCTCTCATGATCCACTTGATAACCACTCTTAAGCTAAAAGGAAAATACATATTTATACAGGGTGTTTCAAAAAACATGTGCCATCTCTCGTGGGGAGATTCCTCACGTAAATAGGGATCGGCAAGACAGGAAATCTTGTCTTGACCAGCAATTTCTTGTCTTGTCTTGAAATATTTTCAAGAATTAAAAAAAAATCTTGTCGTGACCATTTCTTGAGAGTTGATTTCTTGTCTTGATTCAAGAAATCTTGAAATTTCTTGATATCTTGACAAAAGGGGAACCCCCGTTTAAAATTCGTTTATTAAAGGGGAACCCCCTGTTTAAAAGTCGCGGTGAGATTGGTTAATGTGATGTTTATGCTTTATGCGTAAAATCGAGGGTCAGGCATCTATAATTTTCAAAAAATTCAAAAACTTTAAGCTCATTATACTACAGTAGCCAAAATCATCAGATTTGTATAATTTTGTTAAATATTATTATTATCTAACATTAAAATGAGTGATTGTGATCGTTCGTTGAGCAGCAAATCTGAGCCATTCGTAATTGAATCTGGTTCAGAATACCTACCACCTCAGACACCAGGACGTAGAAGTTTAATTAGTGACTTTGACAGTAGTGACGGTGATAATACTACCACAGATAAAAACAGTCAAAACAACAATGATAAAAGCTACTCTACTTCAGTGGCGTACATTAAAATGTATTATTTTTTTTATTTTAAAAGTTTTACGTTAATTCAAAGTCTGTATGCTACTGAAGTAGACCCGCTTTGCAAAGTATTTTTTATTCTAATATCGTAGGCCATAACATATCCAAAAAATTATAAAAAAAGACATTTAAAAATTAAAAATTATTAGGCATTAAAAAAGGTTCCAATTTAATTTGGCCCACAGTATGCCAACTTTGGACGTAAGCCCGCGGGAACCAAGAACAGTTAACCTAAAGGTGCGTATTCATTATCCGAACGAACGAATGAAAGTGCGGTATATTTAGACGGGGACCGAACGCATGCGGCCGTTCGTTCATTCGTTCGCTCCACCATCCGTTTCGAGTCGGTACATCAAAGGCGTTCGCCAACAAATGCCTCCGGTCTTCTCGTGCGGTCCTATCGTGCGGTCCCCGTCCATACCACTAGCGAACATTCGTTCGTTCGTTCGTGCGGATAATGAATACGCACCTTAATAGGACTGCTCATTCAGCCAAAAGTGTCAGTGAGAGAACAATCCGACGAAGACTAAAAGAAAACAGCTTGTCTGCAAGGAGGCCTGCCACAGGACCCCAGCTACTTCCAAGCCATCGTCAAGCTCGTCTTCAGTTTGCACGTTTACATGTGAATTGGGATAATGAGCAATGGACTATAGTCCTTTTCACGGATGAATCTCGGTTTTGCCTGCGAAGCATTTTTCCGAGACGTTCGTTTTAAAGAAGCGTCGTATCTCCAATACAAACAGAGATAATGTCGTGATTAAAAAAAAAACAAAATGCTCAGACAGAATGAGGCTACAATGTGATTTGATTTAGCAATAACTACTACAGCTGCTGCATCCTATAGGGTGTTAGAAAGTTCGGGCAAAAAACTTCGTCTTATTGTTGTAGTGTGTATGTTGTCTTATTGTTGTAGTATAGTTGTATATGTTCAAAATAAATTCGGAATAAAAATTTTTGACGTAGCATATGTTAAGAAGGAACTAATTTACAATTTAAAAAAAATCATCAAAATCTAATGAGTAGTTCCCGAGGAATCCAACTTTGAAATTGGGACTAGTATTTAGTGGCCGGTTTTTTTTGCCGGTGAGTGTAGTTTACGCGTAAAAATACTTTTTTAATGCTTTTTTTACGTGTAACAAATAGTTTATAACGTGTAACAAATAGTTTATAACGCGTAACAAATAGTTTTTTACGGGCAACAAATAGTTTTATACGCATAAAACAAAAAAATAATAAAATAGTTTTTTTTTATATTTACCTAGTCACAATAGACATGTTCACTAATTTCTAATTTCAATGAATTTCGATAGCTACATATGAGTAAAAAAACATGGCACTGAAAATTTTTCTTAAAAACTATAATTTTCTTACATAAACGCAAAACAAAATTGAGAAATGCAGCAAGGCTAGAAAACGTACCCGGCTCGAGGCTACCTGTTTTTGACGTCACTGCTTTGATCGATCGATGGCGTCCGTACGATCGTGCACTTGCCGCATTGTTTTTGCAGACGTTCATCGTGAAGGTATATGTTTATTTTCATTGTTTTGGTGTTTTGAAGAAGTAAAATGAGTTCAAATAAGTGATGTTTTGTCCCTGGGTGTATTAATACTTCAAAAAATATTCCACAGAAGTTTAAATCGTTACTTTCCGCCCCTTGCTTTTAATCCTTATTTTCTACTTTTAAGTAGAAAGTAAGTAAGTTTTTTTTATCAATTTTTTCACCCATTCAATTTTAAATTTTTCGCTTAATATGGGTCATGTAGGGTGTCCAATTTAAAATGAGGTACATGGGGTCTTTTGGAAACCGTTGAAGATACAAGTCGGTTAAATGGAAGCAAAGTTGCGTATTTGTGTTCCCAAAAATAATCTATGTCTATTTTATTTTAAATCCATACCGTTACGTAGATACAAGGTGAAAAAGAAAAAATGAACATTTTCGAAAAACCACCATATTTTCTTTATTATTGGAGCTAAGGTAATAAAAATTTCAATATATGGGCAAGCCAACATGGCAATTTTAAAAACGATATCAAAAAAAACCTAGGCCTTCTATGTTGCGCACGGCCGAGGTCAGCTTTTATTTTTCTTATGAGCGCCATATTTAAATTTGGCATTTTAAAAATCCTTTTTAAAAATGTTTTCAACCATATATATGGCGCCCATAGGAAAAGCAAAAGTACATTTTGGCCATGCGCAATGTAGTACGCCTAGACTTTTTTGGACATAATTTTTAAAATTTCCATATTGCCTTACCCCTATGTTAAAATTTTAATGACCTTAGCTCCAATAATAAAGAAAATATGGTGGTGTTTAGAAAATGCACATTTTTCTTTTTCTCCCTGTATTTACCTAACGGTATATGAATATTAAATAAAATAGACCTAGATTATTTTTGGAACACACACAAAAACGCAACTTTTCTTCTATTTAATCGATCTTGTAACTTTAACGGTCTTCAAGATCCCCATTATTCCCCATGTAAGTACCTCGTTTTAAACTGGACACCCTGTATACGTGTGCGAATTTTCAGGTCAATACAATTAAAATTTAACATTTGGCTCCTTCTCCTTAATACGGCCCTGTGTCAGATCAACAATACGATAATTTTACATTGTCTTAGCTTCTATATACGCAAGCAAATTTTCAGTTTAATATGATAATTAAAATTTGGCCCCCTCCTCCTAAATACGGGTCTCTGACAGCTCAAAAACGCAATAATTTTGTATTGTTAAATACCAAAGTGTTGTTTGTTATCGCTTTCAAGTAAACCCGTCCTCCATCTCATTAAGTAGCTTTTGTTTTTAAACTAGTAATAAACTCCAAATATTAATCACAATAAACCAAATTTAATATATATACAAACTACATCCGAGCACAACGCGATATGTCGTATTTTAGCTTGTTCTGTTAGAAATTCCACAGCGTGCAGACAGCACCGTTTACTCGCGCGGAAATACCGATCGAAGCAGTGACGTCAGGCCGCGTTTAGCGGATTCAAACGATTGCGATAATTTCGCACGGATTTTTGAGGCATAAGCCTTTTACGGAATGTTATGAAACTTTGCATACTGAGTTTTAATGTCATAATGAATGATTTTATGAGAAGTAGGCATGTTTTAATTTTTTTTGTGAACGTTTCTATTATTAAAACAAATATTATTAGATATACAATACTAAAATTACTTACGGATATATTCTGCACTTTTTGAAATGGTTCCACAAGTTTGGTTCGTAACATTGCAATAATCTTTCGAATTGCAAACAGAGCGACACTATTCCTTGGGAACTTGCGCAGACTCTGTGCAATCGATGCCAATATCTCAAGTAGAAGGCTCGAAATACGAAGTAAAGCTCCACAGAATTGTTGAAGAGGTAACAAAATGGGGCAGCTAAAATATATAAATTAGAATTTAATTTTCAATTGGGACAGAAAAAATTTCTATACAGGGTGGCGCCTTTCATACGCCGCGGAAGCTCCAAGGAGAACGGTAGTTTATATCGAAATGAAATTTTGGCAGCATATGTAGGTTAACTGAAAGCATTTTATAAAACTATATAGAATTATACAGGGTGTAAAAAAAAGTTACACATCAAGATTGTGTTTTTTCTAATGGAACACCCGCCTATATTAATTAATTTTCGGATTCTAAGAAAAAAATAAAGGTAAATTTTATTAAAGAAGCATATACCCAAAACCTAAGGATTTTGACATATTCCACATTTTGTGAAAATGAAGAGTAAATTTTAAATTTCGATAACGGCTACCTAAATTTTAGTTGACCTTGTATAGCCTGATATTTAATTACAGTAACCATTGTATGTTAAACCAAAATAAAATTTGACCCGAAAAGTTATACAGGGTGAGACAAAATTAATATGGAACATTAGTCACTTTCAAAACCCAGTTTCTCCTTTATTTTAAATGGAACACCCAGTATATTTTTCCGGTGTTCAATGGGGAATTTATATATCTTCAAAATATTACTAAGGTTGCCTACCCTTCAGACAAAGATTTCCTAGATATTTTAATTTTTATGATTTTGCGTCAGTCGATCTTTATTATTTGAAAAAATCTAGGGTGGTTGTGTGATATACCTTTGGTTAATTTAACAAAAATTTAAGATTGTAGAGTAAAATACTCAACGGTAATAAAAAGATACTCGTTCAAAACATATTTTAATTATTGCAGAATTAAAACTAGATATCAACCTATAATTATGTGACAAAAATTAGTCAGATGAAATCAAATGCTCAAAATGCTTCCTTTCCTGATAACTGCATAAAATGATCGTCTTTTCAAATGGATCTTTTCCTTTTGAAAGGCATATGTGGAGTTCTACCTCGAAAAGCAGCTACAATAATTTCTCTCATGTTGTAGACAATAGTTGGTCGAGTTTTGTAAACACTGTCTTTAACATATCCCCATGAAAAAAACAGACTAGATAAAATCAGGAGCATTTAAGTATTCTATTAATTAAACTAGACTAATAGAATCATATCAATTCTCTCTGGTGTACAGTGGCGTGCGGTGACAATTATAGGCGGGGAAGCGAATCGGTAAAAAACCCTATTTCGAGACATGACTTTCACATTTTCTTAAAAAACTTACCTTTGAAAATTCCGAGGCCAATTCCATTGTTCGTTAAAATTCTATCGAAAATTGTTAAACAAACAAAAAACATTAAATTTTTAATAGTTAAAATACGATATTTTAAATTCATTTTCCGAAGCACTTGACGCGCGATAGGCACCTATTTGTATTTGAGGTCTATTCGTCTATCAGCCATTGCAAATTTGTCTATAACATCATCATAGAATTTTGGATTTAATTTATTATAATATTACCTATAAAATCGCAAACGAACGACAAATTAAAAGTCGAGGAAGGCGGCCGAAAGATCGCTGCCGTGGCTAGCAACTGTGCGCGATTTTCCGGCTTAAATTTGTCGTTTGCGTTCGAGGTCAATAACACCTACATGTAGGAGGGATAGGCGACCGGCAGCGATTTCCAGACGCGCATCCATGCAGTAAAAGGCTAATTAAATTTACTACGTTTATGTAAGGTTTCAAATAAATAATTTTAACAAATTAAATTAATCTTTTGTTATAAAATAACAGTATTATTAACGTTTAACTATTTATTTTTTTATCTTTAAAGAGTTTAGGGAAGCGGTGCTTCCCCCGCTTCCATGAACCGCACGCCGCCGCCGCTGCTGGTGTAGGAAGTTTGCATTTTCGGCAAATTTCTGAGAATTTTTTTTGTTTTAACTGACACAAAATGATAACTAGTTGTTAAAGTTGGACGAATTAGACAGCTATGTTGAAGTAAAGTCAAACATATCACAGCCACCTAGATTTTATCAAATAATAAAGATCTACTCAGATCAAATCAGGGCCGTATCTGGGGGGGTGTTTTGGGGGTTCAAACCCCCCCCCCGAAATTATGGTCGAAAATTTTTAAAAAGTAATGATCATTGAGTAAGTAAATAAGAACAAAACAAAAAAGAACAAGAAGAAGATGGATGAATATCAATGACTAAAGAATACCAGGACATGTAACGTCCATATACGGGCTGCAGCAGAATTTGTGACCTTAGACGCCAACTTTTTAGACATAACGACATCATCAGCTGGTCATCAGCGACAATTTTAGCGATTTTTAATAGTTGGTTGTGTGTAGTGGACTTTGTATAAACTTTATTACAATGGTAATTTGTTCAGCTTTCAAGTGTAAAAGGCGCAATGTAAGAAAGAGCCAGAAGTTACGTTTTATATGGAAATAAATAGTCCCCTACACCTTTTTAGCGTTTTTTTATTGAATTCGATAATTATTTTTCTGATATTATATGTACTTGATATGTACTATACGTCGATACTAGTTATGTACCTTTTGTTAACATTTTAATACGTTTTTTTCGTAATTAATCAGTATGATACCACCCGATACACCATAGGCGTAGTGAAAACATATAATATCAAAAATATAAATATCCCTTCAAGCGGCAATGTTAAGTAAAATATGTGCCACGGCACTGTTTGGAAGGATGGTCACAGTTTGGTCTCGGGTGCTATTTGTCCTTGTATTCTTTAGTCATTGATAAATATACATTATACACCCTAACCTCACTTTTCCACTTTGAAAGCAAATGTCATTTTCGATTTTCGACTTTCAACATTCAAGTGTTTAAAACAGAAAAAGTTTAACAAGGACAAGATTTTGAATGTTGTGTGTTTTGCTGGTCATTAACGTAATTAACGTTTGTTATTGTTCTGCTATTAGACAAAGAATTCTTGGACTATGACACTTTAGCGGCGATAATCGGAGTGTAACCAGTGTATATTTCCAAATATATACATTTTATTAATGATCCTACCAACTCTACCAGTGTCAACAGCTAAACCAGAAAGGTCTTTTTCAACCCAATGCCGCAACCGCACATGCGGTATTCGGCGATCTCCGATCGGGGCTTTGCCGATTTCCTATGTGTGTGGATGAGGAAGTCGGAGTTCGGCGACACGATCGGCGATGAGAACGAGCGCTCGTCTCTATGTTGTTGCTATCAGAGCCCGCATGTGTGGATGGAAAGGCGAAGTCCGATCCACGAGCGTTCGGTAGTTGACGAGCGCTCGGAGTTCGCTAAATGCCGCATGTGCGGTTGCGGCATAAGACGATTGAAGGACTTTCTACGTAACTCTACAGGTCAGGAGCGATTGACAGGACTTGCTCTATTAAGCGTACATAGAGAAATAAATATCGATATCGAAGAATCATATCAATCGTTTTTCCAGGAAGAATCGGGCAATCGTTTTTCCAGGGAAAAGACCAGTTTATCCTTTAAAATTAATAATTTTTACCTGTTATTTTTTTTAAAATTTTATTTTCAATTAAGATTTGAGTGTAGCCCAAAGCGATTTTTTTATTATGCTTTTTTTCTTGCAGTTTTGTACCCCCAAGCCAAACCCCGAAATTTTGGTCTAGATACGGCCCTGGATCAAATAATGTAAATGAAACTATCTAGGAAAATCTTGAGCAAGTATTCTTACCGTACATTGTAAAGCCGTGAAATGGTATGACACCACTTGGTGGAAACACAATGGTATTCTCGGGTGTGTTCGGTTTTCCTTTAAAGGCCACTTGCATAAATGCAGGCTGATTGGGCAGGTACTTCAATATTTCCGAATCTCTGGAGAAACAAAGCATTACCTTAAATTAACAAATCTTTTTTAATGAATAATACCAAATAAAATGTGAATAAAATCAAACCTATTACATCTTTACCTGATATAAGACATCTTCAAATACAAAATACTGGTCGTCGTTTGAAGCTGTCAGATTGATATCTTTAATTATTAGCTTGTCTATCATCAGGTCGTATTGTAGAACGTTTTGTTTCAGAAAATCGAAATAGGAGATTTGCTAAAAAGAAATATTTTCGTTGATTGAAGAAATAAGAAGATGCGCAGCCTTAATTGTCCGAGATGTAGCTGCCGTTACCGTCAACCTGTCCGAGATTTAGTTTAGCTCTGCGCCGCTGCGCGCTGATAGTAGTTTACAGCGCAGCAGATAAAGAATACTGTACCGTAGTTCTGCTTTCAGTCGACAGAGTGGGTAGTTGCCGGAGACAGTGTTGTCAGAACTACTTATTAATCCGTAGATTTCCGGATTTTGGGTGCAGCACGTTAATAATACGGATTTTCTATCATTAAACAATTTAATATAATATTATATGATTAAACACAGAACGGCGTCAGAGTTGGCTTGGAATCGCTGTTATTTCATATGTAAAATATTACGGTAAATGTTAATAATCGTCATTTTCAAACCAACTAAACGACTTTTTCGATCATACGAAATATTCGGTATCTATAAAAGAAATGTTTACTTTTGTTGTTTATTCTATGTTTAACACGAATACATTCTCAATATACAGGGCGACGCACCTCATTCGCCTCAGTTGATTATACGAAAACGGAAAGATGTAGAAACAAAATATTTTATGGGTATATGTGGGGAGGCAATGTGCACAATTTAAAATTATTTTGAAATATACAGGGTGTTCCAGAACTAAGATTCATACCAAAGTTATATTTTTCTTATGGAACACCCGGTATTTTATTTCATTTTTGGATTCTTGGGCGCAAAAAAGGCATTTATTATAAGGGTTAAATATGTTAAAAGTCATAGATTTTTGAGATATTTAAATATGCATGCTACAAGAGAATTGATTTTCAACACCCTGTACATTACTTTTCAGAATTAATTCTTGTCCTGAGTTTAAAGGTAAAGAAATAAACTTTACTGAAAAATGTTATTGTTTCCTTAAATTTATACAGGGGTACCAAAAATTAGTGATCTATTTTACGGATTTATTTTACATAAAAACTTTGTTATTTCAAATGCAACACCCTGTATTTTTTTAAATAAATTGAAGTAGATTCAAATGCTCTTTAAAACTATATTAGGGTTTCCTATACCTATCTATCTCAGATTTGCGATTTTTAAATACAATGGGAATCAAGATGGCGGATATCGCCATGGCAATTTTCTAGTGTCAGTAACTATTTTCAAAATCGACATTAGTGTATGGACATTATTATTTAAACAGCTTACTAAAATTTACCCACAATATTTTAATAAATAAGTATTCTTTAGTTTATGAAGAAAAATAAAGCCATATGTATCTGCTGGTGGAACGAATGGATATGTTACTAGTTACTAGTTATTTTGTTTTGTGAGGATTTTTTTTTTCTTAGCCTCAAGAGCTAATGCTCAAAGATATCCAAATAGGAATCTTCCTGATAAGATTTCCTTTGAAAAATTACTTGTCCTATTTCCTATTTCGCAGAATTGGTAGTGTAGTTTATAAAAAACCTATTAGACAGAAACCTGTCGTGGGAAGTGAAGAAATTGAATTTGCCGTAATTGGCTCTTTTATAAAAAATTCATATATCTACAAGTTATCGTAAAATAAAACAAAGAACTACTTCGTTTTTCTTGATAAAATAATAAATACATATTAATAAATATTATTTATTAAACTATTGTAGGTCAATTAAATAAAAGTAAACTGGGTATAGATTTAAATAAAGTCTATAAACTAATGTCGATTTTGAAAATAGTTACTAACTGTCACTAGAAAATTGCCATGGCGATACCAGCCATCTTGATTGCCATTTTATTTAAAAATCGCTTTTTATTCAAAATCTGAGATAGATAGGTATAGGAAACCCTAATATAGTTTGAAAGAGCATTTGAATCATGCTTCAACTTATTTAAAAAAATACAGGGTGTTGCATTTGAAATAACAAAGTTTTTATGTAAAATAAATCCTTAAAATAGATCACCAATTTTTGGTACCCCTGTATAAATTTAAGCAAGCAATAATATTTTTCAGTAAAGTTTATTTTTTTACCTTTAAACTCAGCACAAGAATTAATTCTGAAAAGTAATGTACAGGGTGCTAATAATCCATTCTTTTGTAGCATGTATATTTAAATATCTTTAAATATCTCAAAAACCAAAGATTTTAAACATATTTAACCCCTATAATAAATGCCTTTTTTTGGACTCAAGAATCCAAAAATGAAATAAAATACCGGGTGTGTGTTTCATAAGAAAAAAATATAACTTTGGTATGGATCTTAATTCTGAGACACCCTGTATATTTCAAAATAATTTTAAATTGTGCACATTGCCTCCCCACATATACCCATAAAATATTTTGTTTCTACATCTTTCCGTTTTCGTATAATCAACCGAGGCGAATGAGGTGCGTCACCCTGTATAAACGCGGATTTTTCATCCAAAGATATTTTCGTCAAACGTATTACAGATATTACACATTTTAATATGGCAACACTGTGGCTTTCAGTTCCACACCGTCTTCGATATACCTTCGCTAGCCGAATTAGAGAAAATGAGTGTTTTATGCGTTCGCCACAAAACGATTTGTAGCTCCACCGTACTGCACTTGACATGTATGGGGAAACCAAATCAGCCTTGTTACGAATTCGCCCATTAGGTTGGGTATCTTCACAATTCTTTCAATCAACGGTAATACCACAGATTAGGTATCCTATAAGTATACAGATAAAAATCTTGTCCTTAATTCGTGGTACGAAAATTGCTTTTTATGACGATGTGCAAACGAGTAAAATTTCCTGTGCGCAAAAATAAACTCGCGTAAAATAACAATAACCAGCGTAATAGAGAGATATCGCTAAACCGAATAGCGTGCATGGACGTTAATATGGCCAGGTGTTATTTCCTTTACGTGAGGTGGTATTAACTCTCTTCATTTATATTTATCGGATCGAAAAGAATTCTGTTCGCGTCGCATCCCCGATTTAAACTTAACCTAACTTTGAATTTAAAACTTTGAAATTGTTGTGTTTACTAGGTATTTTAAAACTAAAGGGCTAAAGTGCTTATTTCCAGTGCTTTATTGTTCAACGTCTGCCAGTGGGTTTAGGGCAACAAGCAACAAATTCTCTTAGAAGGGCTAAGTCGTCATCTGCTGTAAACCTAAGCCTCTTTATAGGTTCTTTAATATTGGAAGAGGTGGAATCCATATTTTGGGCCATATTTATTTAATTAAAACTAATCCCAGCTACTTAAATGTCAAATTACCTAATAAAACTAAAGTAATAATTCAAAACAATTCAAACATAACCTAAAATAAAAGATCTCGCCGGCCCATTTAAGCAATTTTTAAACTTTATTTTAGAAATAGCGCTTGGTGTAATTGATCCGCAAATTACGTCAGGCGGTAACGTTATTAGCGGGTGTTGCGTTAAAAATTGACTCGCGCATATTGTAACCATGATAAGGTATGCGTAAATACTGCATGACGCTATTCGGTTTTCCGATATCTCTCTAATAACTGTGCCGGTCAGGCGCTGTGCACAATTTTAGAGGCCATAAGTGGGCGTGCTATGTGCGCAAACTGGTAACCTAACTAGTGCCCGATTCCGAAAATTGGAACCACAAAAAACAATAAAGAAAAAACAAAGTTTATAATCTGTCTAATCTGTGGTATTACCTTGTGGTAATACTTACATATGATTTAATTTCAGCACCTAACAGCAAGGCCCATATTCTCGCTCTTAAACACTTTGGACATCCTTTCTTCAAATATTCTTGAGCTAATGGTGCGTAATTCTTCATAAGAATTTTTTCACCAAGCAATATTCTTTCCGCTTCTAACTGAACAAAGTTTTGATTCGTACTCAGCATGGTGTTGCTGTTCAGAATCTGCTCTCCTCTTGATATCTCTAAGTAGAGATTTCTCTAAAAAGGTAATATTGTAATTTCGTGTTAAATAAAAAAGTGCCGGGTGGTGTAGAGGTACAGCTCTCGTCTACCAATCTCAAGGTTGTGGGTTCGAATCCTACAGCCGGCATTTCATCAGCCGACTATTTTTATTAAAAATAAAAATTGTTCAGGTACCTAGGTCGACTCAGCCTTAAATGAGTACTTGGGATTCACAATCCTGAGGTAATAATAGGCGGCTGAAGCGTAGTGCTAGCCACATTACCTTCCTTGGATACCGAACGGCTCTAGCATGGCAAGCTGTACCTTGCTACTCCCAAGGCGTTAAACGTGTATACGGGAGATATTATTATACAGGGTGGCGCCTCTCATACGCCGCGGAGGCTTCAAGGAGAACGACAGTTTGTATTGAAATGAAATTTTTGTGAGCATATGTAGGTTAGTTCAGAGCACTTTTTAAAAATATAGAGAGTTCTACAGGGTGTCCCCAAAAAAAGTTACATATCAAAGTTGTATTTTTTGTAATGGAACACCCTATACCGTGTGTTGCATCGTCGAGCGGGACATAGGAAATCCCATGTAAATTTTAATGGGGTCAATTATTGGCTTCCCTAATTATTTTAGAGAATAATTCTATTTAGGTTTATTGAAGAGCACTAAAACCCACATTCAAAAGAATAACTTTAGATATTTTTGATTAGCCCGTTTACGAGTTATCGCCGATTTCTTTTTAAATATTTTTCCTTTCTTATGGCCCTGTATTTACTTATGAGCACCAGTCAAGGTAAAAGATAACTGTCAAATGAAGTTGTCATTTAATAGTACCTAAATTAATAAGTTATTGAATATTGTAATAATACTATACTTGTAATTGATTACTTTATTTTACTTTAATTCATATTAATTTGTATTTATAAATACATCTTGAAGATTTCCGATGTAGGAATGAGTTTTCAATAATAATAAAGCACTAAATAGGTAAATTTCTGAAATGACAACTTCATTTGACAGTTATCTTTTACCTTGACTGGTGCTCATAAGTAAATACAGGGCCATAAGAAAGGAGAAATATTTAAAAAGAAATCGGCGATAACTCGTAAACGGGCTAATCAAAAATATCTAAAGTTATTCTTTTGAATGTGGGTTTTAGTGCTCTCCAATAAACCTAAAACAGAATTATTCTCTAAAAATAATTAGGGAAGTTTCAATAATTGACCCCATTAAAATTTACATGGGATTTCCTATGTCCCGTCCGACGATGCAACACCCGGTATACTAATTGATTTTCAGATTCTGGGAGAGAAATAAAAGTGAGTTTTATAAGAGAAGTATATGACTAAAATGTAAGGTTTTTTACATATTTAACATTTTCAAGAAATAAGGAACAATTTTTTAAATTACAATAAAAGCTACTTAAATTGGAATTTACCCGGTATAACCTAATATGTAGTTAAATGTACTTAAAATCAAATTAAAACTTGATCCAAAAAGTTATACAGGGTGAGATAAAATTAATATTGAACATTGGTAACCTTCAAAAGTATGTTACTCTTTTATTTTAAATGGAACACCCAGTATATTATTCCGATACTCAATGGAGAATTCATGTCTCTTCAAAATACTTTTAAGGTTGCCTACCCTTCAAACAAAGATTTTCCTATAGATATTTTCATTCGATCTGAGTAGAGCTTTATTATTTGATAAATTCTAGGGTGGCTATGATGTGTCTGACGTTACTTCAACATAGCTATCTAATTAGTCCAACTTTAACAACTAGTTATCATTTTGTGTCAGTTAAAACAAAAAAAAATTATCAGAAATTTGCCGAAAATGCAAACTTATCCTACATCAGAGAGAATTGATATGATTCTATTAGTTGGTGAATGCAGTGTGCATTCACCAATTAATAGAATACTTAAATGCAACTGATTTTATAATAGTCTGTTTTTTGGGGGGATATGTTAAAGACAGTGTTTACAAAACTCGACCACTGTTGTCGACAACATGTAAGAAATTAATGTATATGCTTTTCGAGGCAGAACTCCAGAGACAATTATTTTATGCAGTTAACAGGAAAGGAAGCATTTTGAGCATTTGATTTCATCTGGCTAATTTTTGTCACATAATTATAGGTTTATATCTAGTTTTAATTCTGTAATAATTAAAATATGTTTTAAACGTGTATCTTTTTATTACCGTTGAGTATTTTACTCTACAATCTTTAATTTTTGTTAAATTAACCAAAGGGTATCACACAGCCACCCTAGATTTTTTCAAATAATAAAGATCTACTGACGCAAAATCATAAAAATTAAAATGTCTAGGAAATTTTTGTCTGAGGGATAGGCGACCTTAGTAATATTTTGAAGATATATAAATTCCCCATTGAACACCAAAAAAATATACTGGGTGTTCCATTTAAAATAAAGGAGAAGCTTGGTTTTAAAATTGACTAATGTTCCATATTAATTTGTCTCACCCTGTATAACTTCAATTTGGTTTAACATACAATCGTTACTGTAATTAAATATCAGGCTATACAAGGTCAACTAAAATTTAGGTATCTGTTATCAAAATTTAAAATTTACTCTTCATTTTTACAAAATGTGAAATATGTCAAAATCCTTAGATTTTAGGTACATATATGCTTCTTTAATAAAACTCACCTTTATTTTTTTCCTAAAATCCGAAAATCAATTAATATATAGGGTGTTCGGTTAGAAAAAACACAACTTTAATGTGTAACTTTTTTTCAAATGCTTTCAGTTAACTTACATATGCTGCCAAAATTTTATTTCGATATAAACTACCGTTCTCCTTGGAGCTTCCGCGGCGTATGAGAGGCGCCACCCTGTATAAATAAAAGAACTATTTACCAGTTCTGATAAGTTTTTCACTCTGAGCGGTAACTGCGCAAATTCCCATCTTTGATTATCGCTAAAAAAAGTAACATTCCATAAAATATTATGCTTTTAAACGGCCCACAGACGATCCAATCTGTTGTACAACAAGTTGGACGGTTTAGTTTGATCCAACTGTTTGAACGACAATCGTAACGTCTGTGGGCTTGTCGTCCAACTTGTTGTTAAGACGCGGTTGGATCGTTTGGTAGTTCAGCATGTTTAAAAATCTGTCGTACAACTTGGTTGGATCAACGACAAGTTTGAACGTCTGTGGCTTTTTCACCGACTTGTTGCTACTATGTTAATACAGAAATACATCGTGTAGTGAGATTGTGGTGTTTCACCATGGAGGAAGATAGGCAGTTTTGGACAGAATTTGTTGAAATTTATAGAGACCATTCGTGCTTATGGAATGTTAAAAGTGAGGAATATTCCAATAAACACAAACGGAACTCCAGCTACGAAGTGTTGCTGAGAAAAATGAAAGAAATAAATCCAGATGCAACATTAGAACTTCTTAAAAAGAAAATTAATAATATCAGAACGGCGTTTCGACGAGGATTTAAGAACAACATTAAAACATTTAACTAATCGTACTACCAGTCGCTTCAGAATGTCGTTACGTTGTAACCAAAAGTATCTACGATCTGTCTGAACGATTTTTCGTCCAACCTATCGTACGATCAGTTGTACAACCGATTGTATCGTCTGTGGGCCCCTTTAATGTCAGTACAGTATTTACTTACCATTTGGACTTGTCTCTGTTAGGACCCTTTAAGTTTAATAACACTTCTAAAAAATCTTTTGGAGCATAGACTGGTCGGTACTTATGAATATCAGTCTAAAAAAAAATTTAGATGCCTATAATAAAATTTCAAGAAATCCTGTTTTATTTATCTAATTGTAATTCTTATTTTATTAAATACTAGCGTGTACCCGCGACTTCGTTCGCGTCGAATTAATCATTTGTAATGGAGATGATAAAGCAAAGCAAGAATTTCCATTAACATACAAACTGGATAAAATCTTCTCACATTTATGTGAGCATGAGAAAAAACAATATGGCAATATTATTATATAACTTGGTAATATTTGAGGGGTTGTTTCAACTCGTTGGAATTTGACTTTCGAAAATCCGTTTGCCAAAAATAAGCTTTTTACGTCAATCAGTTTTTTAAGCCGAATCGTGGTTAAGAAATTACCAACTTTTGGAAACACCCTGTATGATTTTTTTTTTTAATTTTCAAATATGTAAAAAAAGAATAATTATGCTTGTTCAGCGTTTTTCCCGAAAGACTAACGTTTTTTAAATAACAAATTATTTGTAATATTGAGGGGTTTCACCCTCTTGGAATTTGAGATTGCGGAAACCTCCTATCGAACCTCTACACCAAAAGTCAATCCCTTTGCAAAAATCAGCTTTTTACACTTCGTCAAAGCAGTTTAAGCAGAATGTGATTACTCAATGGTCTAAAATATGTAAAAAAAAAAAAAATAAAATTCTATTAAAAAAACTTAAAATATGTAAACAAAATAAAATATATACGTGTTTAAGAGTTCTTCCAAAATACTCAACGGTTTTGAAATAAAAATTATTTTAATATTTGAGGGTAGTTTCACCCCCTTATAATTCGAGTTTCGAAATAACCCTTCTTATCGAACCCTCCACCTAAGTAATCGTTTTTAAAAATAGCTATTTACCTCAAGTGCTTTAAGCAGGATCGTGAATTAATCAATGACCAGAATTTTTCGCCAACACCCTGTATAATTTTTAAAACCTTAATATGTAAAACAAATAAATATACGTGTTTAAGGTTTTTTTTTTTTCTTTACCGTTTTTTAAATCAAAATATGTTAATATTTGAGGGTGGTTTCATTTCACCTCTTAGATGGAATTTGAAAAATCCTTTTATTACCTCTACACCTAGAATCACATGTATGCCAAAATTGACCTTCTTACGTTGAGTGGTTTTTGAGCAGGATCGTGATTAATCAGTATGTCAGTCACTAGGATTTTATATATCATTAGTATAGATAGAAAGATAAATTATAGATACACATTATTAATTGTATTTATTTCTTATTTTACTAACTTCAAATTGCTCAGTCATCCCTTGTTCCAAAGTTTTTTTTCTCGCGTTTCCTCTTAATTTTGCCAAACTAATACCTAATTCGCTGCACATTGAGTTCAACGATTTATGGATTCTCTTATCCCAATGGATTTGTGATTTTCTGAATTAAAAAAAAAATTTAAAAATTGTATTTTTTTTTTTTTTTTTTTTTTTAAAAATTAAGAAAAACGATAAAAAAGTTTGCTTGATTGAGATTGAGATGGCTCAAACGAAACGCAAATAAACAAAGTGTGACAGATTTATATTTATTATAATATCATGGAATATTTTTTATAAAAAAAACATATTTTAATAATATTGACTTTTTTCTTTTGTTAATAAAACCGCGTAGACTGTTTAATGCGGATTAAAATTTGTTTTTTTTTTCTTTGACTTTTTTATGTAATTTAAGTTTTACGATATAGTTATCGAATCCAATTATTTTACCTATTTATTTAACACTAAGTAAAACATATAACGATAAAAAGACTTATAGAACTATTTTACAAACGATTTATAACTAAGAATTTTTTTTTTTTGAATTTAGCGCGTCAATTGTATATTTATAACTGCCCTTTCTAGGCATTGGCGCGGCTTTCTATATACCGACAGGCTAAGAACTCTAGATTTGTCCATAGATCGTTAGTTGCGTAGAGAAGGTTTTTTCGAATGTTCTCGTATGTACTAGTCCATTCTAGTTGGTCTCGATTCTTCTCGAACGGATGAATCATTGCGGTGTCTATGCGAATGTTATTAAGGTCATCCGAGGGCGGGCCGTATTGTTAGGTTAGGTCGAGTCACACCGGCTCGCAACAATATTTTGTTAGTTGTGATCTCCTTGATGAGATATGAAAGGAACTGATGATACTGTTTGGATTCTGTAATCTCCGTAGCAAGAAATTTTTTGCCTAGCCTATGTTATTTATATACGATTGATGAGTCACTAGACAGGAAATATGTTTAACCGACATCGCCACTGTTTATGACTACGGTGAATCAAACATTTTCCGATTGCACGCATCAATCATATCGAATGAACTAAAACTGTAAACTTTGAACTAAATGATAATAATTTTGGCAAAAAATGTTTAAATTTGTTGTATAATTTAAGATACCAAGCAGCTCTTCATAGAGCAAATGATTGTAAAGATGTTTTATTTAGATTAAAGCATGCAAAATTAGTTTAAAGCGATTTTTTTAAAACCATGTTGGTCATATTGTGCGGCGATCAAGCAAACGTTTCGGTTGTGTTTATTATTTGACAATTATCATAATGTCAGTCAGAGTTGTCTCTGATGTCGTCATTATTTTGTATATATGCTGGTTGTTGTCGAATCTTTGGGAGTAATCAGGGGCGGATCCAGAATTCGAGAAAGGGGGGGGGGCTAGACTCACAGTCGTTTGTGACAAAATACAATTAATAATATCGTATTATTACTGAACTCTGTCTGATGAATTTTGAATTACTCGAAATGGGGACGGCTTTTAGCCTTCAATCTTACTTAAATCTTAAATTAAATAATTTTTTGAAGCTACTACAGGGTGGTGACAATGTCGATGCTCAACATTGGCATCTCAGGAACTACGAGAGATACGAAATAAGGCAAACTTGATCTATTGAGCGAATTATTAATAGTGAATTTTATATACTATGATAAAAATAGATTCCACCGTATAGACTTTTTTTCACTCTATCTAACAGTATAAAAACGTAAATGGGCCATAAGAAAACAACAACTTGACTGGTTTGTTTTGCGAAATCTAGAAGGCTTAAAAATTTTTCTGAAAACGGCATCTAAATGGCCGATGTCAAAATATAAATCTACCAACTTACGTTGCATAGATACAATAGTTCTGAAGATATTGTCATTTAATATATAAACGTATTATTTTTCATTTGTAAAAGCCGAAACAATAATCATTTAATCAAGATACCGGGATTTTCTTCAATAAGCGTTTGTCAACATTTTAATTACGCATTTTGCATTTAACCGAATTCGTAACTCTCGTAGTTCCTGAGATGCCAATATTGAGCATCGAAATTGTCACACCACTTATACTATAGTGAAGACGCTTAAATCTCAATAATCTTTTAGCAAGTGATGTTACTTCAATCACAGAATAGGTATTCTATAAGTATAATACAAATAAAAATCTTGTTCTAATTCGTGGTAAGAAATGTTTTTTTAATGACGATGTGCAAACGAGTAAAATTTCTGTGCGCAAAAATAAACTCGCGGTAAATAAATACAGCGTAATAGAAGAGATATCGCTAAACCGAATATCGTGCATGGAAGTTAATAAGGCCAGGTGTTATTTTCTTTGCGTGAGGTGGTATTACCTCTCTTCATTTATACTTATCGGATCGGAAAGGATTCTGTTCGTGTCGCGTCGCTATTTTACTTAACTAACTTTGAATTTAAAACTTTGAATTGTTTTTTGGTTTAATTAGGTATTTTAAAAACTTAAAGGGCTAAGTGCTTATTTCCAGTGCTTTATTGTTTAACGTCTGCTAGTGGGTTTTAGGGCAACAAGCAACATATTCTCTTAGAAGGGCTAAATCGTCATTTGATGTAATTAAAGCATCTTTTAGGTTTTTAATATTGGAAGATGTGGAATCCTATTTTGGCCATTTTTTATTAATTAAAACTATCAGCTACTTAAATTCAAATTACATAATCAAAATAAAGTAATCTAATCAAAATTCAACATGAACTAATAAAAGTCTTGGCCGCGCGCCGGTCGGCCCCGGTTGTCAAATACGCACATGCCAATTTAAGCAATTTTTAAACGTTACTTAGAAATAGCGCTTGGTGTAACCTTAGGGTGTAACAGATCAGGCGGTAACGTTATTAGCGGGTGTTGTGTTAAAAATTGACTCGCGAATATAGTAACCATGATAAGGCGGGTAATACTGCATGAGCTATTTACGGTTTTTCCGATTTCCTCTCTAATTAACTGTGCGGTTAGGCGCTGTTGCACAATTTGTGGGCCATAAGTGGGCGTGCTATGTATTTTGCGCAAACTAGTAACATAGTACTAGTGCGCGACTCTGGAATTGGAACCACGAAAAAACAAATTAAAGAAAAACAAAGTTTATAATCTGTAATAATTGTGCTCGTATTCCAATGTTAAGTATAGTTTTACTTGAAAAAGAATCATATGAACTGCTTTCTTTCCTCTTCATTTTAACCCAACGATAGATATTATTCTTTAACTCAGCTTCCAAACCATTTTCCTGCATACACTTCAGCAACGTGCTCTTGAAATCTTCTATTTTCACACTGGGTGTTGCAACTAATTTCTAGCAACAAAAAATAGCACAAATAATTATTGACAAAAATTTGATAGATTTCTTAAGTCATTTTGAACTG
The DNA here is from genome assembly GCF_002938485.1 of Sitophilus oryzae. NCBI lineage: Eukaryota > Metazoa > Arthropoda > Insecta > Coleoptera > Curculionidae > Sitophilus > Sitophilus oryzae. Next base: position 1,139,521 of record NW_022147067.1, read on the forward strand.
TGACATTGTCACAATTATTGGTGACATATTTGTAGAAAAAATATTATTATTTTGAATGACTAGAATACAAGGACTAATAACACCCGAGACCAGATTGTTACTATACCACCAAACAGTGCCGTGGCACATATTTATTCTTAACTTAGCTACTTGAAAAGATATTTATATTTTTGATAAATTTTGCTACGCCGAGTGGTTAGGTTAGGTTAAGTTAAAACTAGACAAACTAAAAATATACCGAGAGTGCCATTTAAAAATCAAAAGTTGTAGTCATTTCCGGTGAAGAGGAAGTAACCGAAAACAAATGAATACGTCAATCAATCCAAATTTATGTCTATACTAACATACCAAATCTGGTTTTATCTGAAAAAATAAAGTTATAGGGTGAGCCACTTTTTGAGACTGCACCAGTATACAGAGATTGTTCCTTATATATAATATGCTAATATTTAGTGGGGTAGTTCTTGAACTAATTCTGCAAAAAAACTTCATATTATGAATGTATGTGCTAAACATCTTAACTTTTGGTATACAGGGGGTAAATTTTTCTATTTTTTATATTAACTCTGATGTTATTAAAGATATCTTTACGAAATTTGGTGCACGTCTCTATGCATAAAGTAGAGAATAATATTTTAAGCACATTTAAATTTTTTTTAAAAATCATTGAAATGTTATTGAAGCCAAATCCCGATTGTTTATAGCACCTATACCTATGTATGTAAGAAAATATATTTATGTTGTTTTCAAATTTTGTTAAGTGAATGTAATACCTACTGATTTTGTTGTCTACCAAACTAACTACAATGTTTAATTAAAACACAAATTTACCTGTATATCTTCGAACAAGCTCTTATACTGGCTTGAGTTCTTCAAATCTTCACAAATTTTTATAGTGGTTTGATGAATATTTTTGTCTTTTAATTCTTCCATTTTTATTTGAAAATACCTTTTTTATATGGTATATTTTCAGTTCAACGACCATATAGTGCCGGAATTTTAATGCCTATGAATAAAACTACCCTTTATCCTAGTGCAAGGTGGTTGCTTAGATGTTTTATTGATTAAACTTTTCCAAATCTTAAAGGAAATATACTAATCTTAACAGATATTTATTTAGTTAATTATAAGTTTAGTTTTGTTTTATCAGTAAAATGTACGAATTATTAAACAATATAAAATTAATGATGCCCAATTTGTCACGCATTTTAATAATAATTATTAGTCTATTTTTAATTACCAGATTTAATACAATATACAGGGTGATTCAGTGTTGTTACATATGAAACCCAGGTTTTCGCACTTTTTTTCTCAATTAGATTTAGAATAACGACAGCAATTCATATTTAAATTTTATGTTTGAATGCATAGACAATCTAGCGAACCAGAATAGAGTACATCTGATCTATAGTCTGTCCAGTGAGATATTCCTGACAGTAACAGTTATTGTGTCTAATTTACAGGCAATCTGTATTTTCCGACATGTTTTGTATGTCGTATATCGTAGATTCCGGAACAATGTGGAAAAATACAAAAAATAACAGCATATACCTGTATATTAAAATGACGGGCAACTGTCACTATCATGTAACTTCTTATTGGGCGGACTTTTATGTAAGTGGATAGTTTGCATTAAATAACTTTTTAACCCTTTTTGAAAAAAAAAACTATCCATGCCTCTGGTAGAAAATTCAATTGCCAAAATACCTGATTTGCTTTACAATGGATTATTGATAAATTTAGATGTATAATACACAATCTCTGTATGTTCAACGAAAGAAGGAAAGATTTCGACAGACGACATCAAAAATGACAGACAATACCATCTACTAGTTATCAAAAATGACAGACCTATTGTCATTTCATAGCCACGAGTTATCCCCGAAATAAGTGCAAGAGTATTTTAAAAGGGTGGTAGATCTCGATAAAAGAAACATATTTTCTCTTTATGGTTTTCAAATAAGTCCAAACAACAGGTTTTTTGCTGAAAAAATTAAAAAATGATTTTTTGCTAAAAGTGCATAGGATCTTTTCTGGATTTTTCTTCCTTGTAAATTTAATCTAATACCTATGTTGCCATATTATCAAAGAAATTATGGTTTTAACTAAAACTAAAAATCAAAAAATTTTTTTTTGCGAAAAAAACCTCGTAGGCGTATTTCTGGGGTTGAACTCTACCAGTTAAAATACTTTACTTATTTCTGGGACTACTACTTATTTTTTTATACTAAAAAAAAAAAAATTTATTTTTAAATACGTTTTAATATAAGTCTTGATTGATTATCGTTAAGCGGCTTTAGACAATGTGGATATTTGGACTGGTAAGAATCGAAATCTTCAGCCTTTCGTTGAACATACAGAGATTGTGTATTATACATCTAAATTTATCAATAATCCGTTGTAAAGCAAATCAGGTATTTTGGCAATTGAATTTTCTACCAGAGGCGTACGGATAGTTTTTTTCAAAAAAGGGGCAAAATCA